>NC_056735.1:1607011654-1607085023 GCF_019279795.1 Protopterus annectens | reverse complement strand
TGTAACTTTCCTCACTTCTGGGCAAAAAAAAAATCTCTCCATTTCTCTCCATACCAACCAGGAATGTCATAGGTAAAGGAATCTTGCTGGCTCACCTGGAATATGGTCTCCCACTAGTGGCAGTGACATCCAGAAGACATGTCTTCACTATTCAAACTATCTCTTAACTCCATCTGCCAATTCAACATGCTCTCCCCTAGAAACAAGCACCATTGCTTAACTCCAGACAAAGTCAACTGTCTTCACATCCTACAGTGACCAACCTTCTTCTTGGATTTCAACTTTACAAACTCCTCATGAGGAGTCCCATCCTTGACAGCTGCTAGTTTGTTTAGGCAAGCACCACCATACAATCTTAAAAGCCATAATCACTCAGGGCCACTTATGCAAGCACTCAGCACTGTACTTCATTGTGCTAATCACTCCTTCACTACTGACAACCTGAAACAGTGGGAAGCCATCCCCATACCATCTCAAAGACATCTCTACTTATTCCTATTTTTGCCTGCAACTCAAAGATCTCAAGACTCAAGATGAATGCAAATGCTTTCCTTAAGGGCACATTAACTAATATAACCAGACTTCTCCTGCCTCAAACTACTTATCTTCTCTCCTGTATGTTGGAGCATTATCTTCAAATTCTAATTTCATACTTCTATAGTCTCTAAATGTACCTGCATATAATGTATATATTTGTCCACTATATGCTGTACTCCCTTTCTCCTCTACCAGTTATTATACTCAGCTGACCTCTGTGCATTTATTCCATTCCCATCTGCATTAGTAACATTGTTTATAGTTACTCACTGTGTTCCATCATTGCTTCCTTTCCAAAGTAATCATAAAAAGTCTTGCTTTGTTTTTGTTTCATACAGATTCACCTCTTTTATTTTACTATTTGTATAATGTAGTTTATATATCTTATCTCCAGGCTCAGCTTGAAATTGGTCCATTGGGGTCAACATTACATCCTAGTTACCAAAGTGAATAAAATGAAATTATAAAAATGGCCATGCATAAAAAAGCATTATTGCAGTTGGCTGTGTCATTTGTAAAACAGCAGTATATTTTCTACAAGCACCTTTGGATTGCCACTTACAAGGACACCAAATAGGAAAAGCCGTGGAACTCAAACTAGTGGCATCATGTTAGTGACTCCCTTATTGCAGTATGGATTCATTCTGCTATTATCTTCTGTGCCACATTTTCCAGTCATAGGATAGCTAATTTTGCATTGTTTTTATGCATCATATTGTATAGAATGTTTTTTTTTACCCTTAAAGTCTGAAAAACCTGTACTAACACACCGTTAACTGGTTTGGTACTCTAGTCATCCAGTCAATCAAGAATGAAAAAAAAAAAACTGCCATACTATTTCAAAAGTTATGGTATCTTGAATGCTGTAATTTATTGGCTTCCAGGTCTCCACCATTTTCCCCCTTTAGAAGCATATCTTTAATTTTCCACCCTATTAAAGTTACTGGCTTCCAGGTCTCCACCATTTTCCCCCTTTAGAAGCATATCTTTAATCTTCTACCCTATTAAAGTAAGACAAACTTATCTAAACCTTTCTGCCTATAGTTAGTTCCTTGGTTTCTAGAATGAAATCACATCTACCCTCCTCCATTCCTAGGTTATGAACTCCAAGGTAGAATGCTGAAATGCTGAATAATACTTCACTGGACAGGAAAAACTGTACATTGTCATCCATGGAATTTTGACAGAACTTAATACTATTGTGAAAACTATCCTAAAGCTAAAAATCTTCATTGAAAATGTAATTACTTACTCTCAGTCAGGATTACATCAAACTCTGAGTGAGTATTTGAGACTCAGTAATCATGTTTTATATTTCTGGGTAACCAAATTAAACTGTTTTAACAAGCTGCATAGTTATTTATTTCACTAAGATAGTGAGCTGTTTTCCTTTTTCTAAGAATAACACCATATAATCAGTTATTTTGTTTTAAATCAGACCAGGTTACATTTTACTTTTTCTATCCTTTCTGTGTTTAGCTCTGTGTCTGACGTATTTGCCTTCTCCGCAGTGTTTTTTGCTATAAGATACTGTAAAGTTCATTGTTCTGTCAAAGGACTTCAATTAACACCTCCATCACATAACACTTAATTTGTTTCAGTTTAGGACCCTACTCCTTCCACTTTTTAGAAATAGAGAAAAATATTTACTTAGTACCACTGCCACTGTTCTGTCACCGTCTCATTATTTCAGACCTTATTAAGTAGCAAAATTCCTTACTTCTATCTCAATAATGAATGTGAAATGATTTATTCTTCTGGTACTTAAGAAAGAAAATACACACAATTCTAAAACCAAAAAAAAAATCTCTTAAGAATGATAGTATTTCATGTCTAGATATAGTCACAAATGAAATAAAATTACCATTTATTTATATCAAACAATTGCAGAGTAATTATCCCAGACTGACTCATAAAATAAATGAAGAATCTTGTAAGAACCAGCAACCACAGCCTGTGTTTACATATTACCCTAATTACTAATGAAAGAAGGCAACGATTTCCTCTACAGATTATTGCTCCATTAATATATCATGTGAACGCACGTTTGACTGACTAGATGACCATTTAACTGTAACGTTAAAATGTAGGATTGGATAGTGGTTTGTGTTTGTTTTTGAGATTTCATTCACTTTATAAACTATTTCTCCATAAATGTATCACAAGAACTCAAAGTAGGCTTGGGATGTGATCACTTAGGCATAAAGTTAAAATGCAGAACTGGACAGTAGAAGGAAATCCCGGTGTAAAGGAGAATGTATGCATATTGTTAAGATGGTATTAATAGAAATAAAGGTCTTAGAGGTTTGTTACACGAGTGCAGGGCAATCTGTGTTTTTTTAAGTTCGTGTCTGAAAAAGCATCCCACTATTGTACACAGAGTGGGATTCATAATCAAGTTACATGCCACACATTATATAGCTGTGTGTGAAAAGGCCATGCACAGCCTAGTAGCGACTCAGTGCCACGTTATACTCTGGTGCAGTGAAAAGTACCCTATAGCATATATCTGCAAATGATAGCAAAGTATTGTGAAAATGCAGGCAGTGGGGAAATTAGGGCATAATTACATGCAAATCTATAATAGGTAAAGACAGCTGTAATTTCTAGTCGTAAGTGGAGGAGATGAAAGAATGTGTGCCAGGCTATAAAAGAGTAAAGCATTACAAAAATTTCAGAGGTAAAGACTGGAAAAAAATTGCAATGACATCAGCAGTCACGTATCAACATCTAGTAGCTGTTAGAATCTAATAGTAAGGATGGGCCTAGCTATGACAGGATAGGCAGCTCAAGAATTAACTATTAGATGTCAGGACAGGGTTGCCACCTTTTGTTGTGGATAAAAACCAGACCAAAGCCACAAGCCTCACACCATCTGTAACTCCTCCCATTTATGCCCCTCTCCTGCTCACTTTCCTCCTGTTTTGTGATATCATCATGATGATGTCATCTGATGGGGACTCCCTCTTTTTCCATTCCTAATTCCTTTTTTCTGCTGATTCACTATGCTTTTCTGTAAAAAAATATAGTAAATCGCTGATTTAACAAACTCCAATAGTCTGATTTTTTTTTTAAACAGAATACCGGAGTTTGTACAGTGTTTTCCAGACTACCAGACAATCAGCTTGATTTATGGATAGTCCGGAAAAAAAATGGATAGGTGGCAACCCTACTTTAGAAACCTCAACAAATACTGTGTAAAGCAGCTTCCGCATATGCTGGTAGCAATATTAAGGAGACTTCATGGTGGATCATTGCAATGTGTTTGTGACTCAGCCAAGATGTAATACATGGCAGAGGCATTAGCTGGGAGGATAAAATGGCTTTGTATTAGAACGGTACCTGTCAGGATGCGCAGTAGCAAGTCCCACCTAAACCCCGCCCACCATCCTACAATTGATGACGTTTTAGAAAAGTGTAATATTCATACCACTTCATAGTTTACCCTTTTCCTCAATGTAGTGCAGTCTCCGAGTTGGTATATTTAATTTGTGTTGGGTGTGGGGGGCTGTGTGGGGTGCAGGGGGGCTATTCCCACTGCAAAAAAGAAGAAAAAATATACTTGCAGTTATTCCACAATCAGCAACGAATGTATGCATGTTCAACAGTTAATGTATGCTTGATGTCACACTGAAATCTACATGCCTGTCAACCATGCATCTTTTCCATACTACAACGCTCCCATTTCACCTGTCAATCACTGAGGCCACATCCTCTTCTGCACAGACTGGCCTGAGAGGTAATATACTAATACAAAGCTGATAAAATAATTGAACTGGTGGTCAAGGTCCTTGAAGACAGTGGTGCAAGTAAAACAGAATATCAGCTCTACCATCAGAAGCTGGATGAATGCATCTCCTGAATAGGGTTGCCACCTTTTAACAAAGCCAAAGTGGGACATGGGGTGTGGCCAATAGGACAGGCAGTGTGACCAATATGACACTGGCCATACCCCCATCACAACATCACCAGAGGTGTTAAAGGAGATGTAGTATTACAGTTATGGATACAACATTGTGACATTACAGCATACTGAAAACTCAAACCATTTAAATGAAGTGAAGCATTACTGCAAAAAACACATTACTCGGTTGTAACAGTAAATAAACTTTAAAGAAAAAAAAAACATACTACTCATTAAACAGACACTTGTTTATTTAAAAAGTAAAAAAAAAAATCATAAACCAACCATGACTATTCAGAAAGAAAACTTAAACAAATCTACATACCACATACAAGTCAAGTAAAAATTAAGACTTTTTATTGTCAATTAAAGCTAAAGCAAAGAAAAAAACACAAAACTACATACTGTACCCTAGTACTACATACTGCACACTAGCAAATTAAAGCTAAAGCAATGAAAAACATAAAATTACAAACTGCACCCTAAAAGCAAACTACCCTGTGACAACAACATGGTTTAGCACAATCTCAAATACACTGCATTAACTTCTGAGCATGCATCCATAAAAATAAATAAATAAATAAATAAATAAAAAAATAACAGGAAAAAAGTCCATAAACATTTTACCTTTTAAAAATACTTCTTGCAAAAGAAGTAAAATAAAATACAATGTACAGTAGACTCCATGGACTCCTTTTACCTCAAAACATAGCAATTAAGAGTAATTTACCCAGCACAGCGATGCAATAAACAGGCCCAAGTGAAAGCAACACACCCATATTCACATTACAAGCAAAGCAGGACATTTTAACCTTATTAAAATGCATAAAAAAATAAATGCACACATTTACAAGTATAAATGAAAACAATCTTGAAACAGCTTTGGCAAGTTGGCAACATGTACCTACTAGAATAATAAATGCACTACATTAACTGTTAACATTCCCCCTCAATAGGTAGACTTGTACCATATACACATTGACTTGCAAGAACTAACAGGAAAAATTACCCAAACAGTATATCCTAACTTTCTGAAAACAGCATTAAATTGCACACATTTCCACACAAAAAAGTGCAAACTATGCTCAAACATTTTCTATCTGCAAACAGAAAATAGCCAGAAAATGCTACTACAATAGAAATACATCACACTAAATTTATATTTCACTGCCCCCCACCAGAAATAAACAAAACTTCTATACAAACAGTTCAGCCTTTTAAAAGTAATGCTTCCAAACATACCCCAGAGAACAATAACAATTACATATACATACAGGTTTTATACCTTTAAAAACTATTATTCAAAAATCTCAAAATAACCACTGCACAGATTTAAATACTGCATACTGCATCCCCTTCTACCTCTAAACATTAAAAACTTAAATAAAGCACAATATTCCCATTTTAAATAACTAAAGCCACAAAATACTATGTTATGTATTTACCATTTATCACAGTTTTTGTTGGGCTAGCTTGCTTCCTTCCTGTTGGAATGGCTAGTTGGATGACTGGCTCTGTCTGCCCAAGTGGCTGGGCTGGCTGGCTGGCAGGCTCCCTTTCAGGTTGGCTAGCAGGCTCCCTGGACCTTGCAGGCTAGCCAGCAGGCTCCCTTGCAGGCTGGCTAGCAGGCTCGCTAGCAGGCTCCCTTGCAGGCTGAATAGCAGGCTCCCTTGCGGCTGGCTAGTAGGCTCCCTTGCAGGCTGGCTACTAGGCTCCCTTGCAGGCTGGCTAATAGGCTCCCTTGCAGGCTGGCTTCTTTGCTTGCTGGCTGGCTTCTTTGCTGGCTGGCTGGCTTCTTCGCTGCTGGGATTGGAAATCTCAGACCTTAAGTCCCAATTTCTTCACAGCTGTAGAGCACTAAGACAAAACTGCTCTACAGCTAGGACCTTTATTGGGCTCTTTGAGGTGAATCCCCACCCCCTCCAATCCCTGCAGCCAATTGCTGCTTGAATTACACCACCCAGACCTAGCAGGAAATCCCTCTAACTGCAGGTCTGGGTTGGTGACGTAGCCATATTGCTGTGGAAAAAACAGAAGTATTTTTGGCTTTTCCATGGCAACGGCAATTCAAGAGTGCAAAAAGTGGAAAATGGGACTTTTAAAGTCCCACTGTCTGCGAATGCGGAAAACAAGATGAGAAGGCTCAACCCATGATTGTCCTGCTGACAACAGGACGGGGGGCAACCGTACTCCTGAACCCTTTTCCTTGAGGCAGCTCTGAGCATCTAGAAAGTACAGGTGAGAGATAATGCATCAACCATCCAGACACATGACAGCACCATTACCAGGCTCACAAAAAAAAAAAAAAAAAAAAAGGAATGAGCTGGATAGAAGAACTTAGAAGCTGTAGGCATGGATTACTTAGAGGAAATCTCCCCTTGTGATAAATCAATGCATTTTACAGTAAGTTACCCAACTATTCAGCATCACAAGGGAAGCTGCTTCCAGAGCTGAGATCTACCTGTGAAGAATATGAGACAATTTTCTGAATTTCATGAACTTCATTATGTGAAAATAGGCTATCAGGCTAAGATTTACTCTCCACAATAGGTATCATAGTTTAGCTTCTAGCATAATATTACTGTTTGCTAAATATGTGTACACAGTTAAATAATTTTTGCTACTTCTTATGTTATGTGTGAAGGGTTGCTCCACACTCTTGCCATGCTTGCCTGCCTGTCAATGTTATTCTGTAATAAAGTTTTCAGAAACAAAATCTAGTAGCTATAAGTGCCACCACAACAATAAGAACAGAATGAGCAGTGGATAAGGTTTCATAGCTTTACTGACTGAGTGATTATTGATCAGATTCATACAGAGAAAGAGAAGGGTAAGGTTCATAGGTTCATAAGTAGGTACTAGGCTATCGGCCCTAGGGCCTATACAAGCTTAGCCAAAAAGGTACCCTGGATTTCGCCACACAAGAAAATTATTTTCCTGTGCCCCTGTTGAGCAGAGCCACAGAGGTGGTCCCCGGGGTGAATTTCCTATTTCCCATCCAATCATCAAGATTTTTTTGAAGAGTGCTAATGAGGAGCTTTGCTTGATATAGATAGGTAGTTTGTTCCAGAGTATGAGAAGTCTCTGGGACAGGAATCTATCCCTCCAGCATGTTCTGTTTATTGTGGTGACAAGGGTTAGGTCCCTAGAGCATGTAGCTCAGATGGATTGGGGTTTCTTTAAGTGGAGCATGTCCAACAGCTCTGGGTTTGACATAGCTTTGTATGTTAGGCAGAGATCACCTCTGAGTAGGCGATATGTGACAGAGTAAAGCTGGAGTTTTTTGAGATGGTCTGCGTAGGGCATCCCTTTAAGGCCAGCAATCCTCTTTGTGAGGTATTTCTGCGATATAGTTTATATGGTCTGTTTACTTACATGCAGATCCTGCAAGAATGGGTGGTCTTCCTCTCCTTGGTAGGTATAATGCCTAACATCCCAGCTACAGGGACCTTTCAGAGTTCAACAGGTAAAACTTTAGATACTTCTAAGGATCTCTGTCCCTAGAATACTGATGATTACTTTAAAGTTATGCTTCTACAACTGTATGAGCATATCTAGTTTCCTAGTATACTTGAGGAGAGGGTCACTACTAACTAATGCTCTTATTATATTACATCCCTGAGGTACTGTGTGCCGTAGACTGCAAATAGATAACAAGAAAAGGCCCTACCTGGACCACAGTCACAAAATTATGTGAACTGGAAAAGCTACCAGTGTATGAACTACCAAGCAGCATGCACCCACCTAATACCCAGGCAGTCCCATGATTCAAATACATGGTGGATATTTTACCTATATCACCACTTCTTGTAAGTGACATTTTACTAGAACTGTCTAATTATTAAATGCAAACACTGTGGCTAAATTAAATGTAAATGCTACATACATAAAATGTGGAAATGTAATAACCTCCCTCCCACATATGTTGCAACTGTGTTGGAGGTGATGCTGGACATATGCTAGAATTCCAACTAATAACACCTTTACAGAACCGGCACTGCATGCCAAACTCCAGTACAGCACAGCACATGGAGAAATCCATTATTTCATATAGTGTGTGTTCTGACAATTCAGAAGAACTCTCAATGCATCTGTGGGTGAAATATAACCCTGCCACAGTCTGCAGGATGTTTCTAGTTTGTGCTGTGTCACAAAATATGATTTTGAGGGAACAGACAAGCCAGTCCCATAGTACATGCATGGTTGGACTATGCATGCATGTGACTGGCATGAAAATCACAGCAACATCTGCTGATTCAGTGAAGAGAAATGGAAGCGAGCAGTAGCTCCTGCACAACCCTCCCTTAGACAGTAACTGGCACAATACATAGCAGCACAGGCAAAGTAGTGACATACAACCCAAAACTATGGGCCCAGATGAGCACACACTGGCAGTGAAGGGGCACTCATAGCAAACATGATGCATGAAGAGTTAATATCAGGTAATGCTAGTCAGTAAATAGTCAGGCCACACTGTTCCTCAGACATCTTAACATACACTACACTTATGGCAGACTGAAAACTACAATAATGTGGCAAGACTGTGGCATTGGGGATTGTGCAAACCCTGCAATATTTAAGTAGTTGAGAAGCACTGGAAACATGAACCATAAAGCACTGCAAAGAATGATGATACTTAAGACCACCCATTAGCAACAGCTAAAATAAATAGATGTGAGAAAAACAGATATAGTACTCCAGGGAAAAAAAAGACAAAAATAGCATTGATCATTGAAATTGCTACAGCAAGTGATTACATGTACAGAGAGACACAAGGTCATAAAATACCAGGATTTGCAGGCAGAAATGAGAGCAATGTGGAAGAAAGATACACAGTCAGTTACAATAATAACAGTAGGAGCAACAGGTCTAATAAGAAAGATTTTATTGTTGTATGAATCGCAGAAAGAGTCAATTCAAATCACATTTCCGGTGCTGCAAAGGGAGCTTTTGGGTAACATCAAAGCTAAAAACAATACTAATTTCATGAACTTAAGAATGAGATTCATTCCTGTCATGGTATAGAAACCCAAAAGACTTGTAAAAATTAAATAGGAGGGAAGGTGAAGTAGAGGACCATCATCGTCATGTGCGCAGGTACTGAGAGACACAATGATACATGGTTGTTTACATACATTGGGTATGGCGAACAAATCATAGCAGGTGGAGAAGGCATCTAGAGGTGAACAGTACTCTGTGCAAGGATAGCTAGCTCCTATATTGGGATCAGGTTTCTACTACATGACCTTGATCTGGAGCCACTCCACTGGCTTACTGTAGTAGGTCTCAGAGACTCCAAGAGCAGGAATGGTGTGCAACTGTGAGACCATGAACTGTATGGAGTTCACTGATGATGCATCTCACCAGTGAAGGTTAGGTGTGTCCACAAGTCATACGAAGTGTGGCAGACTTGTCATACTTCCTGATGCAGGCAAAGACAATGCACCCTTTAATGCCCCCCACACACACAACATGGCCATCTCAGGCACATACCATATCCTGACATTGGACAGCATTGCCAGTCTGGGAAGTGATGGCAGTACTGGCAGTTCTCCATATAGAGATGGACATAGGATTTGTGAGTGTGCTATCATAGACTTCATAAGACAGATAATTACAAGGTCATTGGGCTCTTTGACAAAGATGTAGCTGGCTCAACTAGCACTCAGCTCTTCAAGTGAAGAGGAAAAAAAAGATTTCAGCATACTAAACTGCAGGAAGAAAATTATTGGCTTCCTGCAGTACAGTACCTATCAATGCTTCACCCCACAGCTCTTAAATTAGGAGACCAGATACGTGCCCTTCTCCCTCCTGCTCCAGGAGCCAATCAAGTCCCATTTCTGCTCCTTGCCACTGACCCTACTCCTTCCTCACATTTTAGTTAATAAAAAAACTTTTTTTCTTTTAAATTGTAGCAAACTGCTTGCTACAGATGTAGCAAACAATTGCTACAGTTGTCCCCCCACACAGAGGACTACAGTGCTTAGGTTTTAGTTTAATGAAAAAAAAAAGAAATGTTTTTAAGCAGTAAATTGTTTGTTACAATGCAGCAATCAGTTGCTGTAGCATAAACCATACAGGAGGGGTTACGGTGCTCATGGTTTACCACAAATGCAATACCATTTTTTAAAAGCCATTCTGTATTAAAGTATGATCTGAATTGGCCGACCACACCCCTTAACACTTTGAGCCAGTGGCAGTTGCCCTCTTCACCACACCCTAGCTACACTTCTGCTTCCTGGTCTCTGTGTCCTAGTTACTGGCAGTGCTCGACAAAATCCTTATAAATGCCAAGAATCCCTGGAATTAGTTTATTGGCTTTAATTATACTCTGGTACAGCTACTGATTAATCCTGAGATGTGCCTTCATGTCTGGGACCAACTTGGACATATCATGGCATTGGGCATCCCTGTGAGGCTGTGTATAAAAATCAGGTACGGTGCATTCATCTGCTACAGCTGAAGGGGGAGCATCATTGATGCTCACAACAATGGGCAAGTGATGAAAATGAGCACTCATGTGCTAAAAGCCTCAGGTTCATCTGTGGGCAGGTCTGAATGTTCATCTTGTAGAACCAGGATGTAGGCACTCAGTGCCACCTTTTCATCTCACTATGACTCAGACATTTATGTCTTGTCATCAAAAATCATAATTAGCCCATACATGGGTGCCAGTATCAGCTTGTTGCCAGGCCTGTACAGGTGCTGCCATTGTAGTGGTATTCTCTGTGAATGTATGTGTACAAGAGAGCTAACATGAGTACCTTCGCTACAAATGTGGCCTTATGGCATGTCTGCTAATGGTGTCTATGCAAGAAGAACCATATAATCCCAAATTATCTCTGTTGCCATCCTAATGTAGCTAAATACCCGATGTTCTTGTGACAAAATGTAAAATGCCTATCAAAATGTAAACAGTCTGTGCTGTGGTCAGGACACAGCATATATGTGCAGTGCTGATATAAAAAAGTCTGCCATAAGTTTTACTAATGTGGTACAATATTCAGTGAGATGCATGAGGCTTGCTCCATTCTGATGCCAGTGACTATGCCAGGCATGATCACAGTGCCCAGTGTTCTCTGCATCGACACCAAAAACTCCTCTAAATCTGCTAGTTTGATGCTCCTCGATGGCCACCTCCCTTACACAGATCTCTCAGGTGCTCTGCAATATGCCTTTAGTTTGACAGGTGTATCATGCCATTGACCTGTTTGAAACATTACAGCATTGATGTCACAGACCACCACCTTTCCCACCTGATTCCAAAAAGACTGGTTAGCAGTCCTTCTCCCCCAACAGATGCCATTTATGGGTCCTAAGTGCCTGTACCTGAATCAATAAACCCCTCTTCACACCTGTCTTAAACACTACTTATCACCTTACTCTTTCTTTAACTGTCCCCATCCACTGCTCCACCCCTCTCATGCATTCCTATATACCCAAGTTATAAACCTTACAGATTAGGCAGCCTAGCAAAAGGTAATGATATACCCTGCTCTCTTACTCTTATGCTATCATTACTACTATTCTCCTGTACAATACGAATAACTTCCCTCCTACATAATTTTATTATTTACTTCTCAACTATATTCAGTATATCTCTGAACTTTACAAATATTTAGGTACTGAAATGTAAGAGCACTCAGTTCATTTACAACAATGCATAAATCCATTTACTTCTTGCAAGAATTTAGAGCTACCAAAACTGTATATAGTGGACTTAGGATGCATATTGATGTGAATACTTTACTGTATATACCTGTCATGTAACTATGTTTGTTTTGGTGAGAAATGCAACAGCTATTTTTCTGAGTACTGTCTGAAATTCACAGTTAATGTAAATGCACTGTGATGGAGCTTTTGTTCCTTGTCCTCTGCTGAATAGGCTCTGTACACTCAGATTGTAGCAATCAACAAAGACAACTAAATAAATAAGTATGGGAAGACATAAAGCAGGTGTTCATGTGACACATTCAAACCTACAGCTATTATTACATAGGCATGAGAATGAAACCAAAGTGAACCCTAATTCAAGTTGGGTGTAGTTTTAATGTTGATGGTATGGATGGCCAAACGATAGATATATAGATTGTATGGATGGCCAAATGGTGGATATGTTGAAGGTATGAAATGTTGATACAGGTAAATGGGGTTGGTGGGGTGGCAGCCCATGCCTGTGTGTGTGTGCGTGTGTGTGTCTGTGTGTGTGTGTGTGGTTGTGTGTGCACGTGCGCATGTTTTTATGTAAATTAGGGTTAGGGTCAGGGATGAGTGAAGGATGGCTGCTGTATGTTTTTGTGTGAGTTTGTGTATTTTAGGGTGAGTGTAAGGGTTAGGTTAGGGGATAGATGTAGTGTTGTTTGTATGTGTTTGTGAATTTTTGTGTGTGTGAGTCTCTCTTGTGTAGTAGCAGTGTTACAGGAGGGTTTTATTGACATTAAGGTTTAGGGTTAGGGTTGGGGGAAGGGCCAGTTTTAAGGTTATTGTTAATACCTTTGATGATGTGAGGCATTGGCAGCTATGCCAGGAGAAGTAGGGCAGTGGATGTGTAACATATGCCAGCACAGCTAGCTGGAATTCAGTACAAAAATATAGGTTATTTGAATATCAAATTGATTTGTACAGATGCTTGTGTTGAAAATTTATTTGTACAGTTGCTTGTGTTAAAAATGTATCAACAGTGTATCCTGCTGGATACAGGAAGAAACGTACATGTATTATTGTAACTGCTGAAATGTATATATTGTAACAGAGGATACTGGAAGAGAAGACATTAATTTCAATCCACCTAACTTTGGAAAAAAGTAAGAAATTAAATTACTTAATTTAGACCATAAAGATTGTATCTTGCAGTTCCCAATGAAGCCAGAGACAAAAAGTCTGTACTAGGAAGCTTCCACCATTGTCACTGGGGTGAACTAATTGCAGCTCTAGAAGGGTGGAGGTTTGAAATTGTTATATGACTTCCAGGAGCTGCAGCAGATCTTAACAAGGCTCTGTGTGTGTGTATTATTGACATATAGGTGCTTAATCCTGGTGGTTTCTAGCAATGGGTGGTTGCATGGAAACCAGATGTCAGATGACCAGATGTATATGATGTCATTCTGTAATATAGGACTAAAATAATGTTTAATATTAGGTAAGACCGAAGTCTCAGAGCACTCTGTTTTTGTAACTTGACAAAGAAGGATCTCTCACCTACTTCATCTTGCCTTGCTCTAGGTAGGTAACCAGAGAATAATAATTCTTTAGATCAGTCAGGAAAATATAGTGAGATTAGTTAAGCATTGTTTTTTTTGTAACTGTGTAAACCTGTCCACCTGTGTTATTTTTAGTATTTCCTCTGATTGAAACTCTTGTGTTTATTGTAAATAAATATTTAATATTTTCACGTTCTTTCATTATTTATTATTAAATATATTTAAACTTTTCATTGCGGCTTGTCCTTTAGAGAATATTTTAAACTTTGAAAGGACTTGTATCTATTTGATGACACTGTGGCCACTCCTGAAAGCCTTACTGCATTGGCCAAACACTATTATTTGTATCAATATTAATTTCACTCAATATAATTAGGCACTCTTGTAAGAGCCTCAGAGTAGCTGGCTTTGGAGTATCTGGTGACAGTAACTACCTTATAGTCTGGGCAGAAGGGGCATAGCTAGTAAATCTGTGTCAGCCTTTCCCAGGTGTGTGTGTGTGTGTGTGTGTGTGTGTGTGTGTGTGTGTGTGTGTGTGTGTGTGTGTGTGTGTGTGTGTGTGTGTGTGTGTGTGTGTGTGTGTGTCTCTCCGTCTGTCTGTGCATGTGTGTGTGTGTGTGTGTGTGTGTGTGTGTGTGTGTGTGTGTGTGTGTGTGTGTGTGCATGTGTGTGTGTGTGTGCGTGTGTGTGAAAATTAAATTTCAAAGAGTATGTGTCATCTGGTTGGAGCAGGTACACAAGGCATTGGTTTCACAGAGAGGATGCTGGAGGACTTGGCTTTGACAGTACGCTGAGGACTCAGCTCTACAGCTGTGCCAGTGGGGAGCCTTACTGGGGACCTGGAGAGAGAGAGAGAGAGAGAGAGAGAGAGAGAGAGACAGAGACAGCGAGAGGGAGAGAGAAACTCAGACCGCAGACTAAGTGTGTTCCCTATGTGCTCTTAAGGGAACTTTTGCTTGATGCAGAGAGCTGCATTTGGAAATACTGGTTGTATCCACTTTTGTTCCAAGTGAATGTCCATCTCCAGTGTCAGTTGTGAGGATTGAGGTTCCATGATTACTGGACCAGAGTGGGGATGTCACAACACCCATTACTTAGGTGGTGTAGAGTGGTGGAACTCCTTTAAAATTCTATAGCACAAACAGTGACTGCCACTTGCAAAACAAAACAGTTGCACATTGAAAACAGACTTAGCATGAGCAAAAGTAAACTTTTTTCCCTTGAAACACACAATTCCTGGAAAATGCACCAAAACTCACAATTCCTTGAGCACCATGGCAGTTGGTGTAGAGGATTCAAACTCATGTCTCTTGTAACCAAGGTACCAGGTTTGAGCCTGAGTAAGTTAATTGAGTAACCTGCCATCCATAACTGAGGCATTTCACACACACTCACACCACTCATGGCAACTCAACTTACTGAAATTTTAAATTCCATGTGCTGTATGTCTTGTCTGATTCACAGTGTAGTAAGCAAGTTTAAATTCCCCGTGTGTTGAATGAAGCAGGGATGTGTTTATGTTTCACCCATGTTGGCTTGTGTGAATCATATTAAAGATGCATGCATGCGCACAGAGTTCGTGGACATCTTCTTAAAGAAGACTTCATGTTTAAGAGGGAATGTTTTAATTTTTTTTAAATTATTTAATTAAAAAGGCAAATGTGGCAGCCCCTGGCCAGCAGCCACCATCCCAGCTAACAGGCCCTGGGAAACTGCCCTAGGTTGCCTAATGCTGGATCCATCTCTGGCAGTGTCACATATGGAAAACACTAAATTCTAAGTGGAGAATTCAAAAGAATGTTCACTAAGTCCCAAGTCATTTCTTTGCAGAGTGTGATGTCTGCAGTAATCTGAAACTGTTTTGTGCATGGGATATGAAAAGTGTCTTATGACTGAACTTTGTTATAGAATGCTAAAGAAACAAAGGACTGATCTAAGATTTGTTAAGTGACAGAGTTGCTAAAATGTGTTCCAAATCATGCTAGGAACTTAAAGAGTATACGACTTTATGTTTAAAACCTTTGGATTGGGCAAAATACATTGTGGCATTTTATACAGGTGGTAATGGGCTTAAACTCACCCCTATATGTAGGACTATATATCCTGGTGTGCCTGAGTGTGTATGTGGATCTTATTAATGGAATTTTGTCTACACACACAACCCTAGCATGGGATGGCAGACCACTGACCCAGCAGATCCACACTCTCTATCCAGGAAGCCCTATGATGTCGACAGAATACAAGTGGGACCATAGTCTTACCTATCCAGGATTACCCATTCATATATTATTGCATCAGCCTGATGTCACTGTGATGTAACCACCTCTGTGCCCCACCACATGCCAGTCCAGTTTCTGTTGTCCTGTTCACTTAGATGTACACATGTTGTCTAAAGGCAGCAGACTGAGAGTTCAAATGAGTTCATTCCTGAAGGCATTTAGGACACAGGAATAGCTGTTTGGGAGAGGGGTTCCCACCATCCTCTATGAGACTTGTGTATGGGAAACAGTGGTGCATAATATTAAATTCTCTGGCTTGAAAGAACCATAGCATATATCAATGACAAAAAGTATATAAATGGCACAATATTATGGGCCTCACAGAAGGCACACAGCATAGTAGCAGAAAGGATGGGATAGTGGGTTGTTTTCCATCAGGTTCAACACTCCCTGTAGACAACGTATTTTTATTATCCCCATGTGGTGATAATGAGTACAGGCATCATGCCTGGAGATGTTTACACAGGTTCTGTGAGTGGTCAGATATCATGACTATTTCATTTCAGGAGGGAATATATATCGAGTGGCCAGGAAGACACTGTAATTTTCCTCATGCACACTGTGGAACTGCCCATTGTGTTATACTGTTTACCCAATTTTGGGGGCCTCCACATTGACAGTGGTGAGCCAGCAGGGATGGATGAGAGCACAGCATCTGATATACAGATACCCACTGTACTGTAGAGTAATGGTACATCATGGCATTGGGCTATGCCACAGCTAGACTCTGACATTCTGGCAACATTTGGCCTCAACCAATATATGTAGATAGTTTTAATCAGGGCATAATCTGCAGCTACATGCACACACATGAGAATGGAGATGGTTGGCACTGTATGTGTCATCTGGGGAACACTGGAGTCCAAGGATGATGTTACAACTCACCTTGTCTGCTCTATTATGGGACACATCACTTTCATGGGCAACTCTGTGTGAATGTTATCTGGTGCTGCCATCAGTACCCTGCACCTTAAAGTTAGTAAGGGTTACAGACATGTCCATAACTATGGTGGAAGTATAGGATGACCATCACAAGATACACTGTCAGCACTTGTTATGGTTGCAGCCCCACCACTTTCACCCTAAAAACAGAGATATCACACCACAGAGTTACTCAGGGAGGGCTGCTTTATGTCTGACCTTCCTATAGATACTACCTGTCTTAGACCCCTATTCTCCACCTCCATTGACCAGTGGTTCCCCAACCCCTGGCAGTATAGACTGCCATGTGTTCATTTATCAATATTCACATTTATCAAAATGCACAGGCATGACACTTGGGATGGTATTGCTGGTGTTTCAAAAATCAACATATTGAAAAATACACTCAATCCCCCCCAAAAAATATCACAAATGAAACAATTTCCATCTGAGAAATGATCGCAAAAACCTTACCCCACCACATAGCAGTTTTTTTTCTAATACAAACTAAAGCTTTAGGGTTAGTGTTAGCAGGCATTAAAAAGAGGCACAGTAAAAACAACACTCAGTTTGCTTAGGTACCAAAATGCAGTATCCTTACCACTTATTCAGATGCTCACATAGTCCTTCTGAGATCTGTTCTTTCCAGTTATCTGCACAAGCTGTGTGCCATCTGTTTTGAAATCTGATCTGTACCAGTCCTTCATCGTTTAGAGGATCATTGGACAATTGTACTAAAAACATAATGAGTGGACAAATATTACTTATTTTCATTACCATTTCAAAATATGTAATACTAATTCACTGTAAACAGATATTAAAGCTTTCATGTAACAAATTAAAAATTCAGTCCTTAGAACAACCATTAACATTTTTTCACTGCATAATAATTTTAGTTCTGTGATACTTTTAAATGTGTAAAGTCAGATTTTGAAACAAGTACATTTTAGACTACTATTCACAGAAGCTTACATTTCATTTATATTAACATACTGAATCATAGAATAAAGCCCATTTTAATACGAAATGAACTTTTATTAGGTCTATTTTAAGTGTTAAAATAAAAATAATGACAGCAAAATATAGCAGACCAGGAACTGATTTCATGATTATTTTATCTAAATTTTAAAAGCTGGCTGCAGACTGAGCTGAGAGGCATTTACTACTCTAACGCTGAAACAATTACTATTCAGATTTAACAATTTCTTAGAGTACAGGTAAGTGTCAAAAAGCCTTATGTTATCCCTTCTTCCATATGTTGGCAACTGATGTCAGTTGGAGTTATTTCTAGTGTCTTAAGCATACGTTTGTAAATAATACAATTTATATCACTGTATTTTGAAAACTGTGTCTTTTTTTAAATTCATTGAAGAAAACGGGAAAATAATTTTAGTATGAAAACCAGGTAAATGACTTTTTTCAAATTTATGGATAACTAAGAGGTGATTAAAAGTAGCATTTTTTTTTGGGGGGGGGGTCAGGGGTCTCAGCCTGACATAAAACATTAATTATGGAAAAATGTGCATTTATGATATACTGAATATAACTGTGTGCATTCAAAACTCAATGTCCACTAATTTTTTTAAAGATTCAGTTTATTTCTTTCAACTTAATTGCTCATAAATTCTGGACAAAGCCACAATTAATGGGGGGACAAATGCACAAAATCATGGACAATGTTTTAATAGTACTGTAATCAAATTAACAATTAGAAGGTTAGGTGTTACATCATCATACAATTTTTGGACAATAATTATTTGAAAACCCTGGCCAAACTGACTGAATTCCAAGTGATCTAGTGTCCTATTCAGGCATCTGAACATCTGAAATCACCTGGATGAATCAGCCCTCCCAGCTATAGTTCACCTCTCCAACTTGTATGCTCACCCTAAGTTACTCTGTACCAGTAATAACTACATATCAAGTGTCCTGTTCATCACTGACCTCTACCCACTGCACTAATTTCCCTCTACTACTTGCTCCAGCCTCCATATTTTCTCCTTCTCCCCATCTTCTCAGCTCTTTTTAACATCCAACTGCAATGTTAGGCCACCTATATCTCAAACTGCCAAACTTCACAGGCTTCCCTGTACCTGTCTCCTATCTCTTCACTTGTTCCTTAAATCTTCCCCCCTGTAAACCTTCATCATTTTCTCATCTGGCCTTGGTATCATACTTATTTACAGTCACTATACTTATCCCTCTGGGCTTCACTGATTGTTTTTCTTGCACAGTGAAGAGTCATGGTCTAGCCCACTCAGGCTCACTCCACTCCCCTGCCCTACCCCCATTCTCACCCACTTCTGAATCAATTTTCTTTATAGCTAACCAGCTTTACCACCCTCTTCACTCTCTCAACTATTAGGATCAACCAATCAGACTTAACCCATCCTACCTTGGTCCCTCTCTCCATCTTCCACACTCTGTCTTATACCTCCCACCCACACTCTAGCTCCAATCACTCACACACTACCCTCCACTTCTTACTCCTTACCCATCACCATATTTCTCATTTACCTCTTATCCTTTCTTGTTCTCATCCTATCCTACCTCACTTCTTATCACACTCAACTTAATCTTCATCCCACTTCCCCTACATCCATCTGCCCCACAAGCACCATTACCCACTACTCCTCTCCCATATCACCCATCCTTTTCCCCTTTAGTGAACAAACTCTTCCCAAAATCACACTCCTTGCAAAAAATATTCCACATCATAAAAACTAACTGAAGTTCCTCACTATTCACCCCACTATGTCACTCTTACTTCACCCCTGTAACACCCTTCAACTCTATGGCAACATTCACCCTAACCCAGACCCCCACAACAGCTCCTCTACTCTTACCAATGATACTCACATACCCCAGAAAATACCAATCCCTAATCTCAAACATCCCTCCTTTTACTCCAACAACAACTACAGCATACTCAGCAAGATAGCTGAATTTCACCCTTGGATATCTCAATACTCCCCTAACATAATCTTTCGCTCTCTGAAAAATGGTTAAAACCACATAACTCAAACAATGAATTCCCCCCCCCTGGCTACAACATTTTATACCTTGACAAAACACATAAAAACAGTGGTGGTATAGCCATTATGTACTCTGACCCCCTAACCAACCCTCCCCATTTTTCACCCAGCTGAACTTATCATTGTTAATTGTAAGCTCAATAACCACAAAACCCTAACTATAGCTGCTATCTATACACCACCTGGAGACAACATACCCTTACTAGAACAGATTCTTCACTGGATGGCTGACACTATACCTAACAAAACGTTTCTACTAGGTGACATTAATATTAACTGGATTGCCCTCAGCTCTGACTACTCTTCCACTGGCATACACCTATATGGCTATACTCAGCTCATCTCTTCTTTCACTTTTGTTCACAAACCCACAAACTCCATATCCATCCTAGACTGGATTCTTGTCTCTCATCCTAACCTCTATCGCCACCCTGTATCCCTGCGTGATGCTATTAGTGATCACTCTCCAATACATGTCCAAAGATTCTCCCACCACCTCGCTAGACCCCATAAATTTAAATAATGCTATAAGTTAACCTACTTCAACCCTGAGACTTTCAGTAACTATGTCTCCACTAATGACTGGTCCTTCCTCTCTGACCTCTCTCTAGACAATGCTATTCACCAATTCAACTCCATCTTCTTAAACACTCTAAACTTCCTAGCCCCTCCCAGAACTATCTGAGTCAAATCATGCTGCTCGCCCTGCCTCACCAAATTAGCCCAGTCTCTCATCCAAAACAGAGATTCTGCATGGAAAAAAAAAATGAAAAGACCAATGGTTAGACCACAGCTGAAGATAAAAATGGAATAATCCACGTCAGGAAATCAATCACTTGCAGCTTCACAGTAGTGCCCTTTATAAAACCAAAAGTAGTAACTGAGATGTAGTAGTCAAGGTAGGAAACGGTTCACTTGCAGTTTCACACCACTTTATTAAAGAAGAGTAAGCACTTTCACGATCTAAGTCAGCTGATCGCTTCTTCAGACAGATTCTGCATGGAAACTCTGGATAAAAACAAAATCCCTTGCACACTAACAAAAATATTGGAAACTCTGTAACCTGGCTAAAAAAACACATATTTTGTAAAAACAAAACTTCTGCCAAACACCCATAACCATACAACCTAGAAATCTCACAAAATTCTGGAATACAATCAACCACATTCTCCACCCTGGAAACCCCTCTACACCTAACCCCTGCCATAATAACTCACCCCAGGAAACTGCTTCTATCTTCAATACCTACTTTAGCTATACCATATGCAAACGTATGCCTACTTCCAACCCTATCAATCCCTCACCTCTCACCACATGTCTACTATAAAACTCCCCATTCTCAGTAAGTCCCCTCCCCACTAGCCACATCAAAAGGCTTTTATTCAAACTTAAACCATGTTCCCCATCAGTTGACAACCTGCCTTCTCTCTTCCTAAAGACAGCTGTCAACTCCATAGCATACCCAGTTTTCATCCTCATTAACTGCATAATCCTTGATTCCACTGTCCAAACTCTATGGAAGAAACCCCAGCCACAAAGGTGGAAATTCTGTAGAATTCTTTAATTACTGCCCAATTGCCATACTCTCTCTCCACTCTCCAAAATTCTTTAGCATTGTGTCCATAAACAAATCCTGTCTTATCTCATGCTAGAAAACCTCGTCAACCCTACCCAGCATGGTTTCCGCCCACCATAACACCACTACTGCTCTCATCTCCTCTACTAACTCCATCGCCTTAGCCAGAGACAATAATAAACTAGTGTTCTGCCTCTTTTTAGACCTCTCTAAAGCCTTTGACACGGTCTCCCACTCCATCATCCTTTCCAAACTAACTCAACTAAACCTCTCCCTCACAACTAGTTCCTGGTTTACCAGCTACCTCACTAACAGACAGCAATCTGTCAAATGGCTCTCAGCTCTATCTCCCTTTCTCCCCATAAAAATGGGAGTCTGACAAGGCTCTATTCTAGGCCCCCTTCTTTTTAATATTTTTACTAACCAACTCCACACATCCTGTCCTCAGTCATCCCTCATACAAGATGAGGATGACTCCACTCTCATCACCATTGCTGACAACCCGTCTGACCTGCTTACCCGTACTCAAACCTCATTTACCCTCACTGAAAACTGGCTTACTGACAGCCAGCTCATCCTTAACCCTAAAAAGACAAAACACCTACTATTCCTACCTGCATCTCTCTACCATCTTAAATCCTCTTTCACCATCTCTTCCCTTCACAACACCATAATCTCAACTGAACCCTATACAAAAGCTCTTTGGTATAATCATCAACAACCAACTTAAATTTGACCTCCATGTATGCAATAGTATAAAGAAAACCTACCAAAAGCTTGGCCTACTTTATAGAAATCAAAAGTTCCTCACCCCTAACACCAGATTATCACTTGCCCAGGCTTATCTCCTTTCTAATCTCCTGTACTGCTCTCAAGTCCTTACTAACTTACAGTCCTCTCTAATATCCAGACTTGAAGCCACATATAACAAAGTAGTCAGATTTGCAGCTAACATTCCAGCAAAATCACATCACTGTCTTCAAAATCTCAGTTGGTTAGAATTTCCTAACCAACTCATATAATTTCAACTCCTCATCATCCGCACTATCCTAAATAAGCCCGCCTCCTGCCCTAGCATATCATCTCTTGTCTCCCGCTATAACCCACCATGCTCCCTCAGAAGCTCAGACTGATGCCTCTTACAGATTCATAAACCTAAAAATTCACTAGGACAAAACATATATTGTTATCTTCCTGCTCTCTCATGGAATAAGCTGCCCAATGGCCCTTAGAAATATCACCCATGCACATGAATTCAAGACAGCTCTCAGAAATTACCTGCACAACACCTGGAGATATCACTGCAACCAACCCACCTAAAATTCCTCCCCTCCCTCTTTCCCTGCTTCAGTCTCTCCCCTCCCTCTATTCCCTCACATTCCTCTCTATTACTTCCTTTCACACAAATGCTAACTAGTCTAACTTCCTGTGTATTACAACAATATTCTACTACTCCTCTCTATACTCATCCAAATTACTGCCCCCATTAATCTTTTACTAATCTTCCTTTTCTGTTCTCTACCTTTCTCAATTATTTCCCCTATTACTACTACTTGACAAACTAACTTCTAAGTCTCTCATGCTGCACCACTAATAATTTCTTCTACATCCTTGCTACCCTGTTCTGACCAAATGCTCCCCAATACCCACTTTTAACTTGTAATCCCATTTTCACTGACGTCTCTTCTTGTAATACAATTTGTCATTGGTTAACCTTTTTTGTATATACATTTTATTGCATCTGTATTACAAATGTTGTTATTCTATACTATGACTCTCATACTTGCACAATTTGTCCTTGGAATCTTATACTTGTATAATTTGTACTGTGAACCTGTTTATTTTTTATTCTGCACTGTGTATGTTTGACTTGCATTATTAATGCTCTGAATCTAATTTTTGTATAATTTTTACTTTGGAGTTTTTCTCCCCGGGTGTCCGCTGAAAAAAAGACGCAAGCTCAGATGGACTAACCCAGTCAACAAGTGTCAAATAAATAATTAAATAAGTAGTATGAAGCATGAATGTTATCATTATTAACCAAGTAGATTCCTTAGTGAATAGATAAGAAGTATGATCCAATTTCAAAGTTACATTTAGTGAATGCAAATACACTTCAAGCAATGTTATTTGTGCTGGTTTTGAAAGGGACAAGATAGCTGGTAAGGGGAGTGGAATGTATCACACTAGAACACTGGTTCCAAAGTGCAACAACATTTGAAGTGATATTGAGGGGTGCAGAGGTTTATCCTGGTTATCGACTTGTGGAGTGGTGAGGGCTTGCACTGATGTTATGCTGCTTTTTTAGAGAATACCAGGTCATACTTTGTCATATTTGACTGTACAATGTTTGCCGAGTGTTTGAGAGTATGAAATGCCAGACACACACACAAATGCATGTGTGTGCGAACACAAACGCGCTCGCCCCCCCCCCACACACACACACACACACACACACACACACACACACACACACACACAGACATGCATAGACATGGCACAGAAATTAGTCATGTATACACACACACACACACACACACACACACACACACACACACACACACATACATACATAACACAGAAAAAGTCATGTTTTTGGTATAAAGCCTTCCCAGATTTGGTAATGAAGCACCAATATGCTATCCTCATGTGGACTGGCAGGCTTGAATAATAGGACCATTATATGGTAGCACAGAATACTCTTAAGACATGCATCACAGAATACCCAGTACAAATGAGATACAAACAAATAGCTTACAGCACAATGCTGCTCATTGTCCTTGTGAACTGTATGCCTAAGGCATACTGACCACAACAAAGTGCCACAGCAGTTTATATTTCACAGAGAAGTTTATTGTCCAGAACACTTCACAGTCAGCATGTCACAAATAAAGTCAGAAGTACATTAGCAGTAGCTGCAGCCCTTCAGTACACTAGAAGCATTCAAGTATAAACTGACTCCTCAAAGGCTTCATGAAATCAAGCTGCAATACTGTAGCATTACCTATCAGAGCAGCATAATAGCAAACAGAGATAAGCTGTTATCAGAGCCAGATAATTTTCAAATGGGGCCATAGGCTGGGTAATGGACTACCCCCCCCCACCCATCACATCAATATTCCATTACTTGCCATAACATACTGTTCAAACCTATCAGTGTGAGTACCATTGCTTTCTTGTACTTCCACAATGGTCACAGATTTAGATTTAGCTTAAAACAGTTATTTCAAAATTTACAGCAAAAAAAAAACTGATAACCATTTGCTATTCAAAACAATCTTGCATTGAAAACAGATTTAGCATGAGCAACAGGAAACTAATTTTCCATTGAAACTCACATTTACTGAAAATGCAAATGGCAGTCCATTGAAGTGCAAGGCATGCTAGTGCCCATAGTCAAACAACATATAATGAAGTACTAATTAGCGGCTATGTGAAAGGTCCAGAAATTCAAACGACAAATATGCAATGCATTTACTAACAGCTAGGGACATCCATCTGGATGAAAGTGCCCCTTTCAGGGGCAGAGAGGGAGTACTGCAGCTCATAGCCTTACTCATGCAGACTGTTGTAGCCTAACATGGTGCATTTCATATCCATGTGCCTGTAAAAAACAGGGTTAATTAAATGTAGTCCCAGTTAAATATTAAGACTTCATGCTGTCCAGTTTATTACCAGCCAAATAATAAACACATTGTCAACAGTCAACAAAACAAGGAACCAAGGATCATACACAAAGAACATGGTTAATATGATAATGTTCCTGTTTACTAAAATCACGTCCTGCCTTTGCAACACAACTAATGTGGGTTATAGGAATCAATATTTACACACACACACACACACACACACACACACACACACACACACACACACACACACACACACACACATGCGCTCATGCGTGCGCAAAGATTACAACTACTTCCATGACTGTACACCTGAAATATCTAATTAAGAACAATTAAATGAGCACATTTATAAATAGTGGGCCAGAAATGTATCTTAGCTTGTTACTATCAAAACCATACAGTGAAACCCACAACAAACCCCTATGCCCTCACAACCTTTTATCTCTAATCAGAGACAAAGACAGAAAAAGCAGGAAAGGATTTTAGATGCTTCTCTTACATACTTAGAAAGTTGCTAGAATAAAAAGGTTTTCATTGACAAGTACAGTATGAAAGATACAATGTCTGAAATTCATACCTATCATTATTTAATGACTGCAATCCAGTTTGTTAGAAAGCCAAAAGGAATAAACAAAAATACTTCTCAACTTCTTTACTCAAGACTTCTGGACAAAACTAAAAATAATGAGGGGACAAATGCACAAATGTTAATTATCATTTTCTTTTATATATTTGCTAATCATGTAAACTCTCTGCATAAAGTATAATTTTTCAGGGATGATGCAGGAGCACTGTCTGAGTGGCTTGATAAAGGCACACAGTAGGTCAGTGGAGGAGGAAGGATTCCAAACCTGTACTTTTGAATACAGGAATCAGTTTGTTAATAGCTCAGAGCCTTAAGTCCCATACAACTTCATTTAACTTGAAATGCATTTTCTGAAAGATAACTATGAAATTCTAATGATTATTGACTGACTGTTGCACTTGGAGATTTATCAGAAAATTAAGAAGATAAAGGGGCACTAGCGCAGATTTTTTGCTAGAGGAGTTTATTTACATTTTAGTACTCTGTAAGTCACATGTTCAGCTAGAGGCAAGGTTTTCAAAGAGCCTTTTTAGCATACTGCAGTTCAGATTACACAAACCCTCAGTGGGGGTCGTTGGAGGAAGTGCTTAGAACTTACAGTTGCAGCCAGTTTGTCCTTTTGTTTTCCTTCCCCCACTCATGAGCAATTAGATTAGCTGAATGACTGGATTTTCCATAGGTAGAGATGCTGTCTTGCAGGGTGGCCACGGTGGTGCAGCAGTTAGCATTGCCGCCTCACAGCAAGAGGTTTTCTGGTTCGATCCTCAGCTGGGGTGCCTTCTGTGTGGAGTCTACATGTCCCCCCTGTGGTCGTGTGGGTTTCCTCCGGGTGCTTCGGTTTCCCCCCAAAGACATGCTGTAGGTGGATTAGACATTCTAAATTGGCCCTAGGTGTGAGTTCGTGCATGTGTGTACCTTCTGTGGAAGGTTGGGCGCTGGGCTGGCAACTCAACACTGTAAAACTCCACTGCCAATCATGAGCAGACAGGTGATCGCTGTGGCGACCTCTAACCGGGAAAAGCCGAAAGAAGAAGAGATGCTGTCTTGCCACACATAGACCTGGAGCCTCTTTAGCAATGAACTGATAGCTACTTTGCAATGAACTGATAGCTACTTTGCTATGTACTTGTTTTTGCAAAACTGTGTCTAATAAGTATTCAAGCCTAGGCAGGGGCGGCCCATGCTATTGGACTGCCGGACTGCAGCCCCCTCCACTTCAAACTAACAAAATAAAAAAAATAAAAAGAAAAAAATAAGAAAAAAATATTTTAAAATTTCGCGGACTTTGCGCATGCGCACTAGTCCAGACTGCTGCTGAGACAGTCTGGAGCATGCGCAGATTGTCTCAGCATCAGTCCTGATTGAGACACGTGAACAGGAGCGCTCCCACAAGACTATGCAGTTTTAAACTGCATAGAATGCCTGGGAACTCGCTGGGGAAACGCGTCGGGGTCGGACTGCAAGGTCGGCAGTCAGGAGAAGGATCTCGGGTCTGGATTGGAGCTTGCGCGATGGACAAGGTTGGGATTTGCATGGGTTTTTCAGCTGCACTCGTCGGGGGTTGTGTGGACAGGGACCTGGATCTAATGGTGGTTTTGCGGACAGGACCAGATAAGTGTATACAGGGACTGTGTGTGTGTGTGTGTGTGTGTGTGTGTGTGTGTGTGTGTGTGTGTGTGTGTGTGTGTGTGTGTGTGTGAAAATGCCCCTGGTGCAATATACTGGTGGTTAGGCTCATGGTGGTGTGGTAGGGAATACCTCAGGCTTGAAACCTGCACCTTGTATGCAGGTGTTAAAGACCTGAATTCCCTACCCACCACCATTTGTAAAAAATTGCAGATTTTTGCCTCATATTTGATCTGATCCGTTTCTCATAATATCTGTGGTTTATAAATGTTGCAATGCTTGATATTTGATGATGCAGTGGTAGCATTGTTGCCTCACAGCTGCAGGTTCTCCGGTTTGCTTCTTGGCTGGGGTGCCTTCTTTGTGGGGGGGTCTGTATCTTCTCCCTGTGTTTGTGTGGGTTTGCTTTTGTGTCCTCCCATGTTACAAAGACATGTCTGCATTATTTCTTCCTGGGCCTCTGCTGAGAATTGTTTTTTTTTTGTTCCAAGTCAGACTGTCCTGATTAACAAATGTTAAATAAAATTGACAGGCATTTGAATTTCAGACTTCAGGTTTCTGAATGTTTAGTTCCTTACATATTTGATGGTACAATGGCAGTATTGTTGCCTCACAGCTATAGGTTTTATGGTTTGATTCTTGGCTGTGGTGCCTTCTGTGTGGAGTCTGCATCTTATCCCTGAGTTTGTGTGGATTGGCTCTGGTGTCCTGCCATTTTACAAAGACATGTGTCTACAGTATTTCTCCCTGGGCCTCTGCTGAAAATTGTTTTTGTTCCGTCAGAAGTAAAATTGGCAGGCATTTGAATTTCAGACTTCATATTCTTCAGAAAATACATAGTAAAACAATGTTTTATTCTAGCAATAAATATATAGTAATGCAACCTTTTATTATAGCAATTTTTTAAGTTTATAAGATGGCTATTTGAAATTTGTCCTTATTTTTGGGACTGTAATACCCTGTTAGTGGCTTTGTCCAGGTTTTTTGTGCTAAGGTTGACAGCTATGGCAAGAACTGAATTCACTGAATATGTTTGAGGGCTGTATTCCCTCATTACTGGGTTTGTCCAGGTGTTTTGTGCTAAGAGGTTGACAGCTATGGTGAGAACTGAATTCATTAAATGATAGCCATTTAAGTTTCAGTCTTCCTCTCTTTCACAAAGCAGCTGATTTGGCGTAGTGGTATGTTGCTCTTGACTGTTTTGCACAGGGACCTTGGCAATAAAATGTACGGTGGTAACACAGCATTTTTCTTTCACAAAGCAGGTGATTTGGCATAGTGGTATGTTGTTCTGACTCTTTTGCACAGGGACCTTGGCAGTAAAATGTATGGTGGTAACACAGCATTTTATTCTAGCAGCTTTCCAAGATTATACAAGCAATGTTTAATGTGTCCCTGGTTTTTGCCCTTTTGACCCACCCCAATAAATTTGGCTTTTTCCAGACTTCTTGTGCTGCGAAGTTGAGATGCAGTTGAGTATTGAGTAGATTTTACAAGGAGCTGAGAGCTGCAGGGGAAGAGAAGTTTAGTGCTGATTATGCTAAGTCAGCTCGCATTGCTAATAGCACAAAAGGTTGTGTACTTGCTTTTGATGCAGAAGGTTGTTGGTTCTACTTCCATAAGGGGTGAATGCTGCCGTACTGAAATTAAGATAATAACTATGAGCCTGTTATCAGTTTGCCATCCATTTCCTATTGCAATATTACTAGCATATTTTTAATGTAATTTAGGCAATTTATTCCTCAGGGGCATCAGGCACTTTATTTTTCGATGAAACCATGAAATATAAAGGTGATTGCTAGCACCAACCTCTTCATTACAGATTTATTTAACATGGAATTATTTAGATGACTTTTTTACTACTTCAGAGATTGTGCATATTTACTGATAATGGTGGACTGTAGAATTGTGCATATTTACTGATAATAGTGGACTGTAGAAGTTTGAGTAGACTTTTGTGATGGAAATGTTCTGAATTGGACAGTTTTGTTTCATTGTTTACTGGAAAAATGTTCAAAGCAATAGGAAGGTGTATCAAAGAGCACATGTATGTTTCATATGCAAGGGGCCTATGATTTGAAAACAGCCCAGAATTAATTTTTATCTGCCACGGGTAAAATGTATTTTCTTTGAATGTGGGTTTTAATGTTGTTTCAATGAATGTGAGTTTCAAGGGCAGAGAAGGTTTAATGCCAAGTTTGTTTAGCAGATGTCTTAGTGTTTGTGCTGTAAAATGCAAAATAAAACTTTCAAATGAAGTTCAAATCATCATAGAAGTAAATCAGTATGCACATTAGTGTTGATGGCAAATGGAGTGAAATAGCAAAGTAATGGATCATTGGAATGGCTGCAGGGAGGCTCCATTCGACCATGATTTTGTGAGGGGGAAGGGCTGCAAACTTAGATAGCCCCAGCTGAACTATACCTCCCAACTGTCCAGATTTTCAAAGAATGAATAGATTTTTTGCTTCTTATTTTTGGTTTGTTCCTCATAAAATTTGTGGTTTTCTGGCAAATCATTTAGGAATTAAGTCACTAAATAATGACACACTAGTTTCAGACTTCATAACCTTCAGGAAAAATGCATGCTAAAGTAAGACCTGTTCTATCAACTGTCCCAGTTTATAGAAGAGCAATTTTTAGTACTGTTTATATGTTCCCCCAATATATTTGGCCTTGTCCAGATTTATTGCATTAACAGGTTGAGAGGTACATGCAAATAAATTGCTTTATAGAATTAGGCATAGCCAAACATCTGAACTGTCCCTGATTTTGACTCAGAATGTTACTCTTCCCCTAATGATCCCTCTGCAAAATAGCAATTTTGGAAGAAAACATGGAGGGTTTATAATTAAGAAATGACTGTAATAATCAGATTATTTTTATTTCAGAAATGCATGTAGATTATTTTATTTTGTCAGCTGCTCAAGTTAGCAGTACTAATATTAAAGTGTCCCTTCTTTGACAGGTTCCCAGCTGTATTGTGTTGCTATTTTATATTTTTACATCACATTTTTGGTCCATTTTTCATAAAATTGTGTTTTTTTGGCAAATTAGTAACAAATAATTAAAGACTGAAGTTAGAAAATAATGACAGACATTTGAGTTTCAGATTTCATATCATTCAGAAAATTCATACTAATGCAAGACCTCTATTAGCTTTCTAAGTTTATAAGAGCAATATTTTAAAAATTGTCCTTATTTTTGGGCATTTGTCCCATTTCTTTGTATGGCTTTGTCCAGATTTCTTGCTCTGAGGTTGAGAGGTATGACACGTGTCAGGGCCATCACAAGTCAGCCAGAGACATTTCAAACTGTGACATACTTGTTACACCCCACTCCCCCATGTAGTGACTCTGGTTGTGTCGAAGCAAGGCAAGGAGTAGTTATGCAGTGTAAATGTGCAGAGAATCCCACCCATCCAAGGTAGACACAAGTACTAGAGTGGCTTTTCATCTGTCCTTGATTTTTACAGAATGGTCTGGTTTCTGTCATATTTTTTGTACTGTTGATTTATGCTTATTACTCAAAGTGCCTGTTGCTCTGTGTTTAAGTAGCAATACTTTAATGACCATCAGGTAAGCTTGGCTGAGATTGCAAGATGCAAGTAAGCTTTAATAAGCATACTGTTAAAGAATTGCCAACATTGAAAGCCTTTCTGTTGCCATGTAGAGAATACTTAACTAGATAATGTATAAGCCTTGGGTATTGAAATGCATATGCCAGTATTTGTAATAAAGGACAGAATTACACTATTTTAAGAGTCTCATTACACTTGGAGACTTCCAGTCATCTCTGCAGGCTTTACCCATAAACCGAATGCCAATCGCGCGGTCCATAACCTGTACAGTAATCCTTTTAAGCAATGTATCTTGAGATTATTTCTTGTTTGCTTTTCATTTTTTACTTTGATCATGTTTTCCCCATGAAACAAGTAGATGTCAGGCAGCAGGTCTTTTTTTGGATAAGGAACATTTTTACAAGTGGGGGCATCAGAGATTTCTACTTTCATCATGTTACTTGTTACTTTAATAAAGCTGAATATAAATTATAATTAGAACTGCAGTGCAAGAAGTGGTTTGAGTTGAGTGCTGCTTGTTTTTCTTATACTTGATTTTGACTGGCATTCCATTAATGTATTTAAAAAAAAGTAATTTATTTTTTCATGCCTCACAACCTTTTTTGTTTCCATCTAGATATTAAGCTGTCATGCAGCCAATGCATTGAAATATTTTTATTCTTCTACACTTCATTTTGTCTTGATTGGACTCTCATGACGACTGTTTTGCACCCAGTGCAGTATATTTAGTATTTGTGGTTTGCTACTACAGGTGTGTGTGTGTGGTAGGGAATACCTCAGGCTTTAACCCTGTACCTTGTATGCAGGTGTTAAAGACCTGAATTCCCTACCCACCACCATTTGTAAAAAACATAACTGCAGATTTTTGCCTCATATTTGATCTGATCTGTTCCTCATAATATCTGTGGTTTGTAAATGTTGCAATGCTTGATATTTGATAATGCAGTGGTAGCATTGTTGCCTCACAGCTGCAGGTTCTCAGGTTTGCTTCTTGGCTGGGGTGCCTTCTTTGTGGGGTCTTTATCTTCTCCCTGTGTTTGTGTGGGTTTGCTTTTGTGTCCTCCCATGTTTCAAAGTCATGTCTGCATTATTTCTTCCTGGGCCTCTGCTGAAAATTTTTTTTTTGTTCCAAGTCAGACTGTCCTGATTAACAAATGTTAAATAAAATTGACAGGCATTTGAATTTCAGGCTTCAGGTTTCTGAATGTTTAAGTCTTTGCATATTTGATGGTGCAGTGCTAGTATTGTTGCCTCACAGCTATAGGTTTTCTGGTTTGATTCTTGGCCGTGGTGCCTTCTGTGTGGAGTTTGCATCTCCTCCCTGTGTTTGTGTGGATTTGCTCTGGTGCCCTGTCATTTTACAAAGACGTGTCTGCAGTATTTCTCCCTGGGTCTCTGCTGAAAATTGTTTTTATTCTGTCAGCAGTAAAATTGACAGGCATTTGAATTTCAGACTTCATGTTATTCAGAAAATACATAGTAACACAACCATAACACAACCTTTTATTCTAGCAATTTTCTAAGTTTATAAGATGAATATTTGAAATTTGTCCCTATTTTGGGGACTGTATTCTCCCATTATTGGCTTCGTCCAGGTTTCTTGTGCTAAGGTTGACAGCTATGGCAAGAACTGAATTCACTGAATGTTTGAGGGCTGTATTCCCTCATTACTGGGTGTGTCCAGGTGTTTTGTACTAAGAGGTTGACAGCTATAGTGAGAACTGAATTCACTAAATGATAGCCATTTAAGTTTCAGTCTTCCTCTTTTACAAAGCGGCTGATTTGGCGTAGTGGTATGTTGCTCTGACTGTTTTGCACGGGGAGCTTGGCAGTAAAATGTATGGTTCTAGCAACTTTCCAAGATTATACAAGCAATGTTTGTGTCCCTGGTTTTTGGGCTTTTGACCCCCCCAATACATTTTGGCTTTTTTCAGTTTTCTTGTGCTGCGAAGTTGAGTATTGAGTAGATTTTACAAGGAGCTGAGAGCTGCAGGGGAACAGAAGTTTAGTGTTGCTTAAGTGAAGTTTGTTTGCAGTGTTAATAGCACAACAGGTTGAGTACTTGCCTTTGATGCAGAAGGCTGTGGGTTCTACTCCTACAAGGGGTGGATGCTGCCGTACTGAGAATGTTCTCCTTGGTGAAGATACTAACTATGAGTCCGTTATCAGTTTGCCATCCATTTCCTCTTGCAATATTACTAGCTTATCATTTTTTTAATGTAATATAGGCAATTTATTCCTGAGGGGCAACAGACACTTTATTTTTCGATGAAACCATGAAATATAAAGGTGTTTGCTAGCAGCAACCTCTTCATTAGTTACAGATTTCTTTAATGTGGAATTATTTAGATGACTTTTACTTCTTCAGAGATAGTGCATATTTACTGATAATGGACTGTAGAATAGTGCATATTTACTGATAATGGACTGTAGAATAGTGCATATTTACTGATAATGGTGGACTGTAGAATTGTGCATATTTACTGATAATGGTGGACTGTAGAATTGTGCATATTTACTGATAATGGTGGACTGTAGAATTGTGCATATTTACTGATAATGGTGGACTGTAGAATTGTGCATATTTACTGATAATGGTGGACTGTAGAATTGTGCATATTTACTGATAATGGTGGACTGTAGAATTGTGCATATTTACTGATAATGGTGGACTGTGGAAGTCTGAGTAGACTTTTATGATAAATGTTCTGAACTGGGCAGTTTTGTCATTATGGGTGCATGCATTTTGTTTCATTGCTTACTGGAAAAATGTTCAAAACAAATTTAAAACACCCTCTAACAACTGTAATATATTGTACAAGGAATATAATTTAGTACAATGAGGAAGGTGTATCAAAGAGCACATGTATGTTTCATATGCAAGGGGCCTATGATTTGAAAACAGCCCAAAATTAATCTTTATCTGCCACTGGCAAAATGTATTTTCTTTGAATGTGGGTTTCAATACTGTTTCAATGAATGTGAGTTTCAAGGGCAGAGAAGTTTTAATGCTAAGTTTTCATTGTGAGACTGCATTGCTTTGTTTAGTAGATGACTTAGTGTTTGTGCTGTAAAATACAAAATAAAACTTTCAAATGAAGTCCAACTCATCATAGAAGTAAAGCAGTATGCACATTAGTGTTTATGGTAAATGGAGTGAAATAGCCAAGTAATGGTTCATTGGAATGGCTGCAGAGGCTCCATTCAACCATGATTTTGTCAGGGCGGAAGGGCAGCAAACTCAGACAGGCCCAGCTGAACTATACCTCCCAACTGTCCAGATTTTCAAAGAATGAATAGATTTTTGCTTCTTATTTTTGGTTTGTTTTTCATAAAATTTGTAGTTTTCTGGCAAATCATTTAGAAATTAAGTCACTAAATAATGATACACTGAGTTTCAGACTTCATAACCTTCAGAAAAATGCATGCTAAAGTAAGAACTGTTATTCTATCAACTGTCTCAATTTATACAAGAGCAATTTTTAGTACTGTTTATATGTTCCCCCAATATATGTGGCCTTGTTCAGATTTAATGCATTAACAGGTTGAGAGGTACATGCAAATAAATTGCTTTATAGAATTAGGCATAGCCAGCCTCTCAACTGTCCCCGATTTTGGCTCAAAATGTTGCTCTTCCCCCTAATAATCCCTCCGCAAAATAGCAATTTTGGAAGAAAACATGGAGGGTTTACAATTAAGAAATAACTGTAATAATTAAAGTTATAGATTACTTGAAATGCATGTAGATTCTTTTATTTTGTCAGCTGCTGAAGTTAGCAGTACTAATATTAAAGTGTCCCTTCTTTGACAGGTTCCCAGCTGTATTGTGTGGCTATTTTATATTTTTGCATCACATTTGGTCCATTTTTCATAAAATTGTGTTTTTTGGCAAATTAGTGACAAATCACTAAAGACTGAAGTTAGAAAATAACGACAGACATTTGAGTTTCAGATGTTATACCCTTTAGAAAAATCATACTAATGCAAGACCTATTCTATTATCTTTCTAAGTTTATTAGAGCAATATTTAAAAATTGTCCTTATTTTTGGGCATTTGTCCCACTTCTTTGTATGGCTTTGTCCAGATTTCTTGCTCTGAGGTTGAGAGGTATGACAAATGTGTCAGGGCCATCACAGTCAGCCAGAGACATTTCAAATTGTGACATACTTGTTGCACCCCACTCCACCATGTAGTGACTCTGGATGTGTCCAAGCAAGGCAAGGAGTAGTTATGCAGTGTAAATGTGCAGTGTCCCCCCCCATCCAAGGTAGACACAAGTACTACAGTGGCTTTTCATCTGTCCTTGATTTTGCAGAAAGGTCTGGTTTCTGTCATATTTTTGTACTGTTTATTTATGCTTATTACTCAAAGTGCCTGTTGCTCTGTGTTTAAGTAGCAATGCTTTAATGACCATAAGGTAAGCTTGTCTGAGATCGTAAGATGCAAGTAAGCTTTAATAAGCATACTGTTAAAAAATTGCCAACATTGAAAGCCTTTCTGTTGTTGCCATGCAGAGAATACTTGACTATATAATGTATAAGCCTTGGGTATTAAAGGACAGGATTCCATTATTTTAAAAAGCTCATTACACTTGTTGGAGACTTCCAGTCATCTCTACAGACTTTACCCGTAAACTAAACAGAATGCCAATGATCATGTGTGGTCCATAACCTGTACAGCAATCCTTTAAGCAATGTATCTTGAGCTTGTTTCTTGTTTTGCTTTTCATTTTTTACTTGCATGTTTTCCCCATGAAACAAGTAGATAGTTGTCAGGCAGCAGGTCTTTTTTGGATAAGAAACATTTTTACAAGTGGGGGCATCACAGAGATTTCTACTTTCAGCATGTTACTTGGTACTTTAATAAAGCTGAATATATTATAATTAGGACTGCAGTGCAAGGAGAAGTGGTTTGAGTTGAGTGCTTCTGGTTTTTCTTATACTTGATTTTGACTGGCATTCCAGTAATGTATTTAAAAAGTAATTTATTTTTTCATGCCTCACAACCTTTTGTTTCCATCTAGATATTAAGTAAGCTGTCATGCAACCAATGCATTGAAATATTTTTATTCTTCTACACTTATTTTTGTCTTGATTGGACTCTCATAATGATGGTTTGCCACCCAGGGCAGCATATTTAATTAAAGTTAGTTTTTGTGGTTTTGAGCATAGCTATTCCCCTTTCTAGTTGGCCACACCCCTTCCCCTTGACCCCACCCATTCATCTGTCTCCTGCAGCCCCCCTTTGATTTGAAGTCACTAGCCACCACTGAGCCTAGGCAATAGTATTTTTCATGCTTGTTGCTACAAATCTTTTTCCCTCCACTAGCAATTATTTTTCATACAGTCTGTTATTAGTGTTGCCTGTTTGTGTGTGTGTGTGTGTGTGTGTGTGTGTGTGTGTGTGTGTGTGTGTGTGCGCTTTTATAATCATACAGATTTTCCCTCATTTTACAGCACAACATTGCTTTGGACAGTTGTGCCTTGCAAAGAAACATGTTGACAAACAAATGTCCAAATATTGTAAAATAATAACATATTTTGCTTCTTTTCTAAAAATATCATGCAGCTTTGGAACTGAATGTAATCACTGCTCTAAAAGTATTTTCTCATTAGCTGATGCTGTATGTTGTCCTTCAGAAATCACACCATAACTGTTTGTAGTGATTCCATCCTACTGGATTTCTTTTCTCGTTTTTTTTTTCTATCATTCATTGTGGAAAAATGTTTTCAACTTTCATATCTTTCCTCCTTGTTTGACTGCAGTACAGTTAATTTACACTGATTAGCATTTGAAAGCTGAAGCAAATGCAGTCTATACATTTCACCATATACTTTTCAGTACCATTCTTAGTATATTATACAAGGTAATTACAGGGGTACTTTTACAAAGGCAATAAAAATTAAGTGCTGCAACCAAAATCTTATGCCATTGATAACACTATATTTTGACCAGTCATGATAGCTACTTTTCTATGTATATGTATGTATGCATGTATGTAACACAATGCAAGTTTATATTCATGTGGTTTGAAAAGAAAAGCCTCTTCGTGTGTTACTGACAGACTTGAAATTCTAGGCATTCTTGAATGTCTACAAATTTCAGATATGATACATATCTGATAATGGAGATCGCAGTTCACAGACCTATTAATCACGTCTTTACATCGGCTACATGATAGCATCACATAACACCGTGTTGTTTAGTTCAGAGAAGTGACAAAACCTAAAAAACTTATACAGATGCAGTACTGTCATCCTGGAAGACTTACTATGACATGAATGAGCAACAATATTTACATAAGGCCTACCAGTACACTTCTGGATGACCCAAACCATACAAACACACCCCAGCCCTTTATGAGAAATATTCTACTCACACAAAATGTATTGTCTAGACAGCTAGACTGCAGATATATCATGCCAGTGACAGAACAGTGTCCCACTCAGTATGTCACCATCTGGTGATGCTCTCATTACTTTGCACTGATGATAAGTTGTAAAGTGCTAGACCCCATACCTGAATGCATCAAATGAAAACAAGGACGTGTTGTCTCAGTCCAAGAATAGGACTGCCATCACCTTGTCAAATGTCCGCAACAGTACACACAAGGTATGGTCAGTGTGTTGATGTCACATTTTAGGTCTATGCGAATGTCTGACATAATGCTGAGGGTCAGTTAAACATTAAAGGGTAATGTAGCTATAATGACTTATTATGGAATACAATAATATAATACAAGATAGTTTTCTGTCAATTCACTTTCCCAACAATACAAACAATTCTGCTGTTATCCTACAATGTGGAATTATACTTTTAGTACATCTGGGTGCTAACTAGCCTGCATCACATTACTGTATTGTCCTTGTCTTCCACTCTCTTATCCACATGTGTGTGTTGTCTACTGTATTGTCCTTGTCTTCCACTCTCTTATCCACATGTGTGTGTGTTGTCTTTAACTTTATATGCACGCGCGTTTGTGTGTGTGTGTGTGTGTGTGTGTGTGTGTGTGTGTGTGTGTGTGTGTGTGTGTGTGTGTATATACAATGAATAATCATCAATGAATTTGTTCAAAACACAAAACATTGAACAGACTCATTGGTGATCATCATTATCACCACCTAAATCATCTAAAATAGTAATGCAAATGTAAAACATGATTTGTGATTCCATCTGTACCTGCATATTTACATATGTATCTCAATATTTAATTCAATACACATACATACATATGTGTATGTATACATGCATGCATATATTGCAATCTTTATGCTTTATTGCCTGAGTCATGTGCATGCATATGCCTATATGTATGCATTCACATAGGCAATTTATTCACATATGTATACATCTTATAATTAACAGACATGGTTGATACTAGCATCCATAGTCACACATACCAAAATAAAATATTTTCATGTTCAACCACAAATATGGTACTTATGAAAGTATATATTAATGACCACACAAATTCACACGTGTTTATTCCACAGATATCTCTGAAATTGATATGTCCTGCATGCATAGCTCTCAACTATACAGATTTTTGCCCTGTTTCACAAAATTGTGCTTTTCTGGCAAATCATTGAGAACTGTAGTCAAAAAATAATGACAGACACTTGAGTTTCAGACTTTATACCCTGCAGAAGAACCATGCTAATGCAAAACCTGTTATTCTATCAATTTAAGTTTGTAAAAGCAATATTTAAAAAATGTCCCTATTTTTGGGCCTTTGTCCCTCCATTATTTATGGCTTTGTCCAGATTTCTGAGAGGTATGTCTGCATGATAGCACTTAATGCAAAGTTTAGCATTACACAGTGTGCTATTTTTAATTTCTGAATACCTGCCTATTGTATTTTATGTCCTGTAAGAGTAGCAACAATGTACACAGATTATATGGTACCTATAAGCAAACATTTAATTGTGCATTTTAATAAAAAAGTAAAACAAATAGATTTGTACTGTACCCTGACTTAAACTTAATCTCTGTATGAAATTATTTAATTTATACCCATTGTTCAGCTTTGTGCTTGTTTGTTTATCTATTAATTTCAGTTTGGTAACCAAGAAAGAAGATTGGCTGACAGACTCTTTTCAGTCACAATCTGACCTCCATGGTACAAGACAGAAACAGAAAATGGAATATAGAATAAAGTATTTTACCACTTTTTGAAGGAATGTCAAACAGTTTGTCAAAATGCAGAAGTGGAATTCAAGCACGATGATAGATAGATAAAAAGAAATGAAGTGAGAGCAAACTATAGCTATAACTTTGAAGACAAAACTAATAAAATTGGACAGACAAACACAATGTGAGACAAGATCCAGAACATTTTGGAAACAAAACATATATGAAGACATTGTGCATAATACACAAATGCCACAGATATAGCCACCCTGCTGGTAATCAGTAAATCAGGACATCCCCAGCACCTGCCCTCTCAAAGGCAAAAAATACAGTGTCCATGTGACCCAATAACATCCCTGGCTGTATCCTGCATGAACTCAGGCATGAGCTCTCAGCTCCATTAGACACCCTATTCAACCAAAGCCTGAGCATCAGCTTCATCCCAGCTGAATGGAGGACAGCCACTGTCATCCCTCTACACAAAGGTGGGGCTTCCACTGACCCAGGCAATTATAGGCCCATCAGCCTAACTAGCATGATCTGCAAGGCCATGGAATGAATCATCATGGACCTTATAAACAAGGACATTGGCAACTTCCAAAAGCTTGACCTCACACAGTTTTGTTTTGTCAAAGGGAGATCATGACTGTTAAACTTGGTCAACTTCTTTGAAACAGTAACCACAGACATGGACGAGGGGAAGACGGTGCACAGTGCCCACTTTGACCTTGCCAAAGCCTTTGACACTATTCCCCACTCGGGCATAATAGATAAACTCTCCCAGCTAGGCATCAACCCGTATGTTACTGGATGGGTGGCTAACTGGCTCATTGATAGAACCCACTCAGTCAAACTAGGGGAAGCCACCTCTAGTAGTATACCGGTAATGAGTGGTGTACCCCAAGGATCGGTCTTGGGGCCTCTGCTGATTGTGATATACTTTTCTGAGTTGCAAACCAAAACCAGTGGTCTGTGGCTGACCAGGTTTGCAGATGACTGCAGGCTGGGTGCTGTCGTAAATTCCCCTAGTGATGTGAACATCCTCCAAGAGGGCCTTACCCAAACTAATGGCTGGTGCCAGAAGCATGGCCTCAAACTGAATGCCAAGAAATGCATCATTATCCTCTTTGCAGAAAATTTCACCCCCACTAATTATCATATTAATAACAATGTATTAAGCATGCAATCAGTTGTGAAGGACTTAGGCACAGAGGTTGATAGCAACCTGACTTTTGACCATGATGTTGCCTCTGTTGTATGGAAGGCTTTCTACATGGCCCACCTCATAAATAAGTATATTTCATCCAGGACCAAGGAGGTCATAACATCACTGTACTCCTCCCTTATCAGACCCATTATCGAGTACAATGCCCCCTTCAGCATGTACCTTGCCAAGCACATGCAGCAGGTGGAGAGACAACAAAGATTCCTGACCAGAAAAATCCATGGTCTCAAACACCTATCCTATACGGATAGGCTAAAACCCTTGTCCCTCTACTCAGTCTCATACAGACTGCTCAGAGGTGACCTGTGTCTGGCATACAAGGCCATTTCAGACCCAGCCTTGATGGAGTTCCTGCACACCCATAAGACAAACTCCACTCGTGCAACCCACATGCAAGGCCTTAACCTGGTCTGTGACATTAATAGAACTTGTTGGCAGGATAGATTTGTGTCCCAAAGACTCCCCCATCTGTGGAATAGACTCCCTCTAAATGTCAAGCAGAGTACCTCTCTAGCCGTCCTTAAAAGGAACCTGAATGACTGGATGGGAAACAGAAAATATGCACCTAGGATCCCAACTGTGTCCCTGCTGGACAGGGGAAACAGGTGTTGACTTTGAGAGAACATGGGTGAAATTCTTGGCTAGGCTTATAAAGGCCTCTAGGCCGATAGCCTAGTATCATCCTATGAACCTATGAACCTAGAACAGAAAATTATATACATCTACAGTATATCTAGATCTATATATAATATACATATATGTACACACACACACACACACACACACACACACACACACACACACACACACACACACACACACACACACACACACACACACACACGTGCGATGTGGTAGGACTGAAAACCTACAAACTAACAAATTGTGTAGAATGTGAAATATATTCTCCAACACAACAAATAAATACATTAAAATTTGCACAAAGGTAGTGAGAAATTGTGCTAATAATATCCCATTAACTTTGATGCTGAAATTAAATTAAATTACACTGAAAAATAAATGCACACATTGGACACAAAGTACAGGGATGAAATAGAATCAGAAACAATGTCCTGAGAACACTTATGCATGAAATTATAGTATCATTGTATTTGTTATTCATCAAGTCATTAAAGTATGAGGAGATTCCTCAAGATTGGAAATGTGCACATGTGCAACCCACATTTAAGGGATAGGGGACTCGGACAGACCCAGACTCACAGTTACCCATAACTTAAGACTGGAGATGTGCACTTGTTCAACCCATGTTTAAGGGAGAGAGAAATAGGACACACCCAGAGTCACAGACACCCATAACGTAAGATTGGAGACATGCACTTGTTCAATCTATATTGAAGGGACAGAAGAACAGGACAAACCCAAAGTCACAGAGTCCCATAATTTAAGATTTGAGACATTCATTTGTTCAACCCATATTAAGGGACAGGGGAACAGGACAAACCCAGCATCACAGACACCCATAACTTAAGATTGGAGACATGCCTTGGCTCAATGTATATTTAAAGACAGGGTAACAGGACAAACCCAGAGTCACAGAGACCCATAACTTAAGACTGGAGACATGCACTTGTTCAAACCATATTTAAGGGATAGAGGAACTGGACAGATGCATAGTCACAAAGACCCATATCTTTACTTTATTTTTTTGGAAAAACAATGGAAAAGGTTATTTGCATGATGTATCATCAGAATTGAGAAGACTAGCCCCTGGATTCACTATACTTCTGTTCAGGACTAGCTTAGTCCTGCTTGGAAGCGGACGTTTAGGAGCAGGAAGGCAGTGCGCCAGGCATATTAATGAAGGCACGCTGTCTGAGCTCCTAAATGGACACTGAGCATGTACTAGTGCAGGGGGTGTGTCTGACAGCAGAGCTCACAGAATATACACACCCCTGCAATCAAGAACAGCAGTTTAGGAATAAGAATGAGTGAGACCGCTCATAGGTGTTCGCATACCCCCAGCAACATCCCCCCAAGTTTATAAGAGCAATAGTTAATATATAAAATATAAACAAGCTTCTTTTTTTAATCAAACAGATAAAATTTAACTATAGGTGCGTGGGTTTGCCCATTGCTTAGCTATGTTTATTGCAGCTTAAATGACACACTAGGATAACAATCAGGATATATGCAAATGAGGTTACTGCAATAGTGTAGTGGGCAGAGCATTTGCCTTATGAGCAGTCATTCCCGTTTCGAGTCCCACACCAGTACATTCCATTTTCCTTGTCAAATCACTTTATGAACAATATTTTTTGTTGCATAACCTACTAAATAACATATATTTGTGAACTGGAGTACTGCATTAAATGCAGATGTGAGGTGTCATTGTCATAATGTTGTAAAATCCACAGATAATCACAAGTGCTCCATACAGTATATGTACACATGAATCAGGGATACAAATCGAAGGTACAATGTGTAATGAATGGTAAATCCATAGTTTCCAAATCCACCACCTTCCAAAAAACATTTTACATTGCTGTCTAAATTAGTGCGGTGGTAAGCGGGAGTAAGCACCATTAAGCAAGAATAAGCATATTTATGCAGTAGTAAGCAGGTTTAAGCCAGTTTGTGTGGGGGTAAGCAATATGCACACAGGTTAAGCAATATTAAACCTAACTCTCTGTAAGCATATTTAACCGGAGGTTAGCATTGCTTACCATCGCACAAACCCACCTACAATTGTTTAAAAGTGCCTTAATCACTCTGTATCCAACAGCTGCTGTTCTGGCCAGAAACAAAATAAACAGCCTTTGCAGGTATTGAACCCAGGACCCTGTACACCACTAAGCCACCACAGAAGTACATAGGACTGAGGTATCACCAGATATAGGAAAATCAAACTGAACATGTGAAAGGAATCGATATACAATTTTATGCTGTATAACCTACTACATAACATAAATAAGTGAACTGGAGTACTGCATTAAGCCCAGATGTGAGGTGTCATTGGACCCCATACAGTATACGTACACATAAATAATGGATACCAAACACATATAGAACATGTAATGAATAATAAATCAATGCCAAAAAGAAAATAGTATGCAAATTAAAAATATAGCATTGCACAGCCCAGCTTACTAGGCATAAGCAATGTGTAGGCCAGCTAACTTAATCTGCCCATTGGTATACCCCTTTAAGCAATGACAACCTCAGGTAAGCAGGTTTGCCCATAGCTTATCATTTTCAAAACTATCCAATCACAGCAAAATGTGGGAAATTGGCCCTATTTAAACCAAATAGACAGGAATACATCTAATAACTGGTTGCAGTTTCCTCCTGTAGGCACCATGACTGGTATGGGAGAGGGTGGGCACTTTCGTGCACAGCGCTGGGGCATCCAGGAGTCCAGAGTCATGGCAGGACTCCTTGTGAAAGAACATGACCAGAGACTGCTGCAGGGCCAGTACCAGGGTTACCAATATAAAGCAGAAGCCTGGGACAATCTCACCCATGACTTCACCAGTGCCACTGGTATACCCTGAACTGGTGAGCAGATAAGGCATCACTATGCCGACCTGAAGTGGAGAAAGGGGGATCTGTTGGATCAGTGAATCCAAGAGGCTAGGAGGATAGGGGATGTCCCAGCCATGTGTAAGTATCAGTCCACTACCTGTTTAATAAATTGCCAGCTCATATATATTATGGATAGGTGTGGCTAAATATTCCTCTTATGTCTTTCACAGTGGCAGTTGAATGGGCTGCAAACCAGGAAGCCCATGCCTGTAGATTGCAGCGGTTGCGACGTGAGGCAGGTTAGTAATACTCTTGCATGCACTGTCATAGGAAATAAATCTAAACGTAGGAGTAAGTTAATTGCCTGTATAAAACCTGTATTGTTTAAGGCATGTACTGCATACACCAGAGAATTTGGCAGGTACAGTCCCATATACGCTGTATGCAAATAAAAGAATAATAGCCTGACAATAAAGTTATAACTGCTGGACTGCATGTGTTTACTCTAGTATCATATGTTAATGTTGTGTTTGAATCTCTTAATAGTACTGTTGTATTAAGCACTATTACCCACACTGTGCTACATAAATAAAATGTGTAGGAATGTCTGTATCTCACTGTTTTTAATCACAAGAGGTTACATAGTACAACTGAGAGAGACTTATACAGAAAACAGTGAAAATACAGACAACATAATCCAAATAGCACAATCAACTGAGACGTGAACTTTTGTATTTTTAGCACACACAGCCATGGTTCAAATCCTTGGAGTGGTAGTAGGCTGTATGCAGAATCATACTCCACAACTGTACAGATATGGCTAGAATGTCTAGTAAATTGGCCCATATCTGCTGCCTGTCACCCTGTCAAATCAATGGGATGATCCCAGACATTTTGGCAGCAAATAAAACAAGGTTTATTACATCAAGCTTTTGAGTTGAAACTTTTTCAAGAAAAAGTGTTTCAACTCGAAAGCTTGATGTAATAAACCCTGTTTTATATGGATGGTCGTGCTGTGCCTTTTGTTACTGGATTTAATTTTGTGTTTGTTCACCAGTACGTCTAACTGTTCTACACCTGTTTCTTGGACTTTGTTAGTCAGCAAATAAGAAATACAGCTGATTGTCAGACATCTATGAGAACAAACCTGTCACTCTAGTAACTCCCCAAAATGTGAGTAATAAGCCGAGTATGTCCCATCTTCATCCCCATGTTGTGAAGCTGTGACCAGAGTGTGTGCAATAAAACAGTGAGACGTATGTGCATAATACTAATGTGGAATCTGGTAATATGTGTGGCAACATTCAGGTAATGCTAACAAACATTCCCCCCCACAGAGCTGTATGATATGAAAACTGTGCCTAGAAATAAAAGATTGATATCCTGTACTGGTACTGTTTACTCTGGTATTGTATGGCATTGTTAGTGTTGCAGTTGCTCTGAATAATAAGGTATTCCTCATCACTGTGACCCACACTGTGCTACATAATAAAACTGTCTAGAAAATCCTGTATAACAGTGTAGTAATTACAAGGTCAGATTGTAAAACTACAGGAGACTTATAGACAGAAATCACAGAAGAGATACACATCAATATCTATATAGCACAATCAACTGTAATGGACACTGTTTTATTTTTAGCAGACACAGCCATGGTTCGAATCCTGGGAGTGGTAGTAAGCGGTATGCAGAATCATACCCCACAAGTGTACAGAATTGTCCAGAATGTCCAGAAAATTGGCCTATATCTGTCGGCTGTTACCCTGTCCCCCTGGCATATCAGTGTGCTAATCTTGGACATGTAGGCAACATTTCATGTCATATAACTGACCGTTGGGCCTGTACATATTTGGAAAATGTCAATGAAACAAAACCTGTCTTCTACAAATCACCAAAGGTTTAAGAGGGCAATAGTCAAAATATGTCCCGGTTCACCTGCATGTGGTCAAGACATGCCCAGAGTGTGTGCAATAAGAGATGGACAGGTATGTGCATAACATCAACCTGGAATCTGGGAATATGCGTAGAAACAGTTAGGTAATGTTAACAAACACCTCCACAGGTATACCAGGTAAGAGGTGTATACTGCAGGTAAAACTCAGTTTGTCATGTATGTAATTGTCTACATCCATACCACCGTCCAAAGTAAGGCCATATGGTATTTTAGTAAAACCTGCAAGGTACTGAGCACAGCACTGACTAGAAAAGCAATGAGAACTACAGGAATATACTATTGACATCTTTCCCTCCCCCCACCATATCTGCAACAATAAACTAAATACACATCTCAATCGGTATGTGCTCCATTAAATCAGTTGTTGGGACATATGTCCCATTGTTTGAGAAATACTTAAATTTGTTCCTATGCATGTGCCATGTTGAAATACACCCACATTGGTGGCATGCTGCCATCAATGTACCTGCATGCTGTTGTAATGGCCACTGTGGTTCCATATATGCATGTGTTCTGTTTGTTATGCAACTGCCCCATATCTGATGTTTCCAGTTAATGGGAATATCTATGCATGCTGTTATACCTAATCCTGGAATGTGTTGACTATTACTAACCCACATATGTTGTAAATTTGAACACCATAGCACGTTTGGGAAGGCCAGTCCCAGCGGACCCACCTGTCCCACCTCAGCTGGCCATGGCAGGGCACCAGCATGTCTGGGGTCCACCCTGGGACCTCCTTGTCTGCTAGTCCTGCACCACCTTCGAGTGGAATCACCTGAAGGGATAGGGCTCACCCCCCACCTGGGAGTAGGCGTAGACAGGACACTGTCACCCGTCGCCAGGTCTGGGGCGTGGTGCGTAGCGAGCTCCACAGGGAGTTTGGAGATCTGCTACGCCAGCTTGAGGGCCACATGTTGCAACCAGAGAGTCAGCCTGGCCCTCCTACTCAGCCCCCAGCATAGCCACCTTCGGGGCTGTGAAGGTGCAGTGTTGACTGCCCATAGGTGGGGACCTCAGTCCCACTGTATCCACTAGGGGGCTCATGGGCTTCCAGTTTTCAAACACCCCTCCCCATCAAGGTGTTTACCCCCCATGTGTCATATACCGCCCCTGTATGCTGTCTTGTCTCTCTTGTCTGTTATTCTACCCAACCTACCTTCCCAAATTTACCTACTATCCCTCCCCAACATCCCGCTCTCACCTGAAAAGAAAAAAGGACAATCTCTTCCCTAAAAAAAATCTCATCCCATACACAGCTGTCCATTTCGCACACATGTCCACTGGATACATGTAATCTGGTCTAATTGGCTTCACAACATATTGTTGTCCTCATTCCACCCACAGTGGTTTGAGTGTCCAAATCTATCTCCAAATTCAGTGTATATGCACAGCTGTTGCTGTAGAAGAAATGGGCAGCTACGGACCTTCCCTAAACCCGTCCTGCACATCCCTAGCTATTTTCCCTACTGTCTTTCCCTCTTTGTGCTCCTTTTTCACCACTATCCTATCAACCCTTTTTTCATTTCTTTTAAAGAAATTAGCATGGGGGTAAGTGAGAGTATCACTTTTAAGCAGCAGTAAGTGGGTTTAAGCCTATTTGTGCAGGTGTAAGCAATGCCTACACACGTTAAGCAAATGAGAAACTACATCAGTATAAGAAACTGTAACCAGATAGTGCTTACCTCCATGCAAACCCGCTTATAACTGCTTACAGGTGCCTTAATCACTGCCCAGCAATAAAATAAACAGCCTCTACAAGGCTCGAGCCCAGGACCCTGCACACGATAGCCAAAGTGATTTATTACTAAGCCTGTCAGATATACATAATCGTGATATTTTCACAAACATATCATCCAGCACAGTCAATCAACAGTACAGGAAATGTATTTATACATGTAGATGTATGTGTGTGTGTGTGTGTGTGTGTGTGTGTGTGTGTGTGTGTGTGTAGATATATTTAGATATTTATATATCTATATCTATCTATATAAGCTATATATATATATATATATATATATATATATATATGTATATACACACACACACAAACAAAATAAGTCCAGAACTCAGGAGTGTGCCGTAATAAAATATCAAAAATCCAGCAAACAGCACAATTAACAAAGTCAGGGCCAGCTGATATCTAGTCCCAGTATGCCTTCATAGGTTCATAGGTTCATACTAGGCTATCTGCCCAAGGGCATTTATAAGCCTAGCCCATAGTTATTTGGCTTTCGCCACCCCTTTAGTTTGAATAAAACTATGCCTATTATTTTGCTGTGCCTCGGTCAAGCAGTGACACTGAAGTAATCCCTGGGGTATATCTGCGATTCCCCATCCATTGGTCAAGATTCCTCTTGAACAAGGCCAGCGAGGTGCTCTGCCTCACATGTACCGGGATTTTGTTCCACAGCATAGGGAGTCTTTGGGTGATGAATCTGTCCCTCCAGCACGTTCTATTAATAACCGTGTCAAGGTTTAAGTCTCCCGCCCTTGTGGTTCTGAGGGATCTAGATTTTTGAGGTGAAGCATATTCATCAAATCAGGGTTTGACATGGCCTTATATGTCAGGCACAGGTCACCTCTGAGCAAGCGGTATGAGACTGAATAGAGCTGGAGTTCTTTCAGTCGGGCAGCATAAGACATATTTTTGAGACCCTTTATCCTTTTGGTGAGGAACTTTTGGGGCCTTTCCAGCTGCTGCAGGTGTCGGGTCAGAAACATTCGAATGGGGCATTGTACTCAATCATAGGTCTAATGAGTGATGAGTACAGGGGACGATGACCTCCCTTGATCTAGATGTGAATCCCTTCATGATCAGGTGGGCAATGTAGAAGGTTTTCCTAACCACTTTAGCAACATGAGTGTCAACGAAGGCTACTGTCAACCTGGGTCCGCAGGTCCCTGATGACTTCTTCTGTGCTCAGTGGATGGCCACCTATATGGTGGCTAGGTGACCTTGTTTTTCCCGACGGTATGACTATGCATTTCTTGGCATTTAACTTTAGGCCATGGCTCTGGCACCAGTTATCCATTTCTGTGAGGCCCTTCTGAAGGATATCTGTGTCAGATGTGTTTTCGACTATGGCGCCAGTTTGCAGTCATCTGCAAACTTTGTCAGCCATAACCCTCCTGTGTTTGCTTGTACTTCAGAAAAGTAGATGCCGAACAAGAGTGGACCCAGGACTGAGCCCTGTGGGACACCACTTGTGATAGGCTTTGAGTCTGACATGGCTCCAGCAACTCTGACCCTGTGGGTTCTGTCACTAAGCCAGTTTGCAACCCATCTTGTGATGTATGGGTTTACATTCAAGCTGATGAGTTTTTTGATGATACCTGAGTGGGGTATTGTGTCGAAGGCCTTTGCCAGGTCAAGGTAGGCTGTATGGACTGCCTTTCCTCATCAATGGCCTTGGTGACTGTCTCGAAAAAGTCAACCAAGTTTAAAAGGCATGATCTGCCTTTGACAAAGCCAAACTGGGTTGGATCCAAAGTCTGCAAGTTCCCTATGTCTTTATTTATGAGTTCCATTATGATCCTCTCCATGGCTTTGCAGTTAAGGCTTGTCAAGCTAATGGGATGGTAATTTCCAGGGTCGGTGGAGGCACCGCCCTTGTGAAGTGGGACCACAGTCGCCGCGCCACTCCTTGCACGTATCCAGAGGTGAGGCTAAGATTAAACAGCAGACCAAACTGCGGGATTAATTCCAGATAGAGATCATGGAGCACACAGCCGGGACACCATCCGTCCCATGGATGCTGTGTTTTTGCTTTGGAGAGCAGTTCTCACCTGGGCGTTGGAGATGTTTGGGGGCTACAATCCTCTGGTATAGATATCTCTCCTTTTGGGGGAGGGGGGAGTTTGCACTGAACCTGTCAGCCAGTATGTTGGCAATGTGTAGGTTCAGTAATCTTCACATCATTTTGAACTAATTCTGAGCATATCTGGGAGTTTCCTCCTAGGTTTCTAACATAGCTAAAGAAGGCCTTTTGATTGTCTTTTGAGTCCTTGGTGATTTTTCTCTCAAAATTTGCCTTGGATGATTTTATGAGAGCTCTTAGTTTTTTACTTATAATGATCAAAGGTGTCTTACCTTTCAAGGATTTTGCTCTATCTTGTAGTAGCTTCCTCCTTTTGTTGTAGAGCTTGTTTATGGCTGGGGTCCACCAGACTGGACGCTTGCCTTTGGTACAAAGAGTCTTAGTTTTGTTTGGGATTGCCTGATCCATGCAGTCCTGTAGGTGCTGGTAGAAGGCATTTGTAAGTGATTCAGCGGTTTGAGTAATGTTTACCACTGGCTCAGGGGCCTTAAAGGAGACCACACTAGTTTTGAGAAGTGTGAAGTCGGCTTTTGAGAAGTTTTTCACTGTGGTCTTTTTTATTTCAGGTGGGGGCGGGATGAGGACCTCCAGTGAGATTAGTTTATGATCTGATCTCACCAGTGAGGGTATACTTCGGTGTTGAACATTGTGATCCCATGTTCGTGATGATGAGATCAAGTATGTTTTCTCCTCTTGTGGGGATGGTGACTAGTTGTTCCATGGCATTTGAGTTTATGAACTCCAGGAACCTTTGGGCTAGAGTGTTTGGGCTTGAATAGTGTTCCCAGTCTATATTAGGGTAGTTGAAGTCACCTAGTATGATGGTGTTTGGAGATACATTTATCCCCTCCATTGTTTTCAGGAATGCCATGTGAGGTTCCTGAGTTTGAGAGGGTGGCCTGTAACATGCTACAAATTGCAGAGCAGTCTTGCCTATGGTTAATTGCACCTGGATGGTCTCCGATGCATCGTGCGTTGCCACCAACCTTGAGGTGTGGGTGTCCTTTATGAATATGGACACCCCCCCTCCTTTCTGGGTTTTGTCCGGTTTTTGGCGCGGAACGCATGATATGAGGTGAAACCTGCTAGTGCTGGGGTGCTCTCAGGAGCCTTGAACCAGGTTTCTGTCACAGCACAGACATCGATGTTCTCCATACTGAGAAGGGCCTCGAGTGCGTGCATCTTGAGATTGAGACTTCTGGCATTGAGCAGCATTACCTTTAGTTTTTTTACTTTTTTGTGTTCTAGGGTGGTAGGTTTAGAATTTGAGCCTTGCCTAAAAAGGCACTATGGGGTGGCAAGAGCCTTTGCCAATATCCGGAAGCCTAGGGTGACAGGTGCAAGCCGCCTCTTGCAAGCAGCGTGGCTTGTCCAGCATGTCATCCCAGGCAGACAGACATTGGATCCCCTTTGAATGACACCAGAATTTAAGCCAATTATTAAAGATGATCATCTTATCACTGTATTGTGGCATCATTCTAGGTGAAGGTAGGATACTGCTCAAGGTCAGGGTCATACCTGCCTGGGCTACATAATCAGAGAGCTCCTCAATGTCTCTTTTCATGTAGTCCAAGGAGGTACATCTCAGGTCGTTGACACCAGCGTGGACAATGACTGAGTCGTACTTGTACCTGCTGTTGAGAGACCTGAGTGCTTGTGTTATGTGGCGGATTCAAGCGCCCGACAGGCAGCTTACTGTGACCTTCTCCTTACTCAGTCTGGTGAGCGGGACGTCAGTGTGTCTGACTATGGAGTCACCTATGACAAGTATGTTCAGCATTTGATACATATGCTGAAGGCATACTGGGACTAGATATCGGCTGGCCCTGGCTTTGTTAATTGTGCTGTTTGCTGGGTTTTTATATATATATACACATATGCATACATCTATATATATGCATGTCTACATATATGTAATATATATATATATATATATATATAGAGAGAGAGAGAGAGAGAGAGCGCTATATATATATATATATATATATGTAGAGAGAGAGAGAGAGCGCAATATATATATATATATATATATATATATATATATATATATATATATATATAGATATATACCTATAGATATAAAAGAGAACGTAACAAATACATATATGACCAAAGGCACCATTAATGGGGGTGAGGAGGCCCAAGCTAAATATGTTTTGTAAATATTGATGTCACCCCTCCCCCACAGCAAAACAGATCTGCTCTGCAATACAATACCAACTGTTGCAAGTCCCAGACCCAGGACCCTACACAACATGGCCACAAGACGTTAACAGTAATCCATCCCACCTGTATGATGTCAGGATGGTATTAATAACATATCATGCAGTACACTCTGACCATAGGGAATGTACAATGTGGAAGCAATAAACATTCCAAAGATACATATATATACACACACACACACACACACACACACACACACACACACACACACACACACACACACATATATATGCAGATACATATACATATACATATATACAGATATATAGATATATATGTAACTACACATGCACTCACATAGATATGTATAGGAAGCTACATATTTAGAGGGTGCACACCATACTGAACAGCCAGTATTCCTACAGTTGCCACTTTATCAAATGGACAGTGTATGAATCACCCATACAAAAGACAATTGTTGCCTGAAACATACCCACAGAGAAGTCAAAGAATATGACACCACACACAGGTTTGCATACATAGGAAAGTTTTATTTGTGTACTGTCACAGTTGTATATGCCATGTCATATACTTGTTTATACTTTGAAATACATACGAACAGATTAATGCAACTCTCAATAGTTCATTTAATACAGTAATCTGAAAGCATAACATATGTTGCTGTCCAGGCCAAGGCCTGCAATTAGTACAACAGTAAAGACAGAATGGACCACAGGATAACAATCAATCAACAGTAAGTAATGCAGATGTATAGTCCAGCACTCTGTACGCAATCCCGAGGGGGAAAAGACGTAAGTTGACACAATGGGATGTATCTTTTACAAAACAATGCATAACTTGAAACCATCACAATCACACTAACAAACAGAACAGTCTGTATGGCAGTAAGCAGTAGGCCAGCAATTTTCCCATAGTGAAATGTACGGTAATGTACATCCATAAAACTTAAGGCAGCTTACTCCTGATATTCCTCACATGTTGTAACAGCCTAGGATATTTATTGTGCATACCCCCCATAGACTGACTTACAGGGACATATAACACTGTTACATACACTGACCTCTGGACTGTAGAAGGGCACACATGTCTTGTGCAGATGAAGCCCACATAGATATGGACCCAACCCCACAATATGTGTGGGGGCCACAACAGCACTGGAATGATGGCAGGAATGGCAGCATGACATAATCACAGGCCACAACATAACAAGCCCTGACTGCATGTCATATGGACAATGCCTGGTATGCAGGTGGAGGACAGAGGCTGAAACACAGGCCCATATGTGAAATAGTGTTGTCATACACTGAGAAAGTTGCTGTTGTTACAGAATAGTCTGCAACATACCCTTAGTCAGGAATATGAAGTCAGAAACACAAATGGATTTAGCCATTTATGATAGCACTCAACACACACAGAAACACACACACACACACACACACACACACACACACACACACACACACACACACACACACACACACACACACACACACACACACTCTGCCAGTGATATATCTGACACAAGACCTGTGTGGTGGACAGACAAAACATAACAGGCACACCTCTGGCCATCATGTGGATAGGCCCACGGTTGAGAGCTATGCAGTCAGACTGCATTCCATGTTAAACTAGTATGTACATACAAACCATGTAACACTGGTGCTGTAAAATGCATATAACAAAACTACTCATACCCTGTCTGTAGTTCTGGAACCTTATACAAATATGTAGCTGGCCTGAGTCTGCAAGTCCTCTTGTAAGAGGTATTGCTACCTGCTGTCTGCAACACTGCTGCCCACACACAGGAAGGATGTCCACCATATAGGAAAGGTAAAGGGACTATGCCCACCTGATGCAGGGATTTATAGTAGTGGGTTGCCATGACAAATTGGAAGTACTACACAGCATGCTGCATGCAGGTAGCAAGTGAAGAATACTGCCTGGTACAGAGGCCATCACCTGATCATGTGCATCACCTACACAATCCATGCTGCAATCTATTCAAAGCAGCTCAATCCATTTACTGGAGAGAGTGAAAGAGAGAGAGAGTGAAAAAAACAAACAAACTAAGAAAGAAAGAAAGCAGGCAGGCTAAAGGCCAAGGCAAAGGAAAAAAAAACCTTACAAGCAAACTATCCAGAACAGACATCATTCCCACAACAGGTATGTGAAGTATATATGCATGTAATTGACTGTAGTACTTGTTCCATAATAATGGGATAGACGATGTAGAATGATTTATATGTGACATCAGGTGTTGTTGTAATGATGTTCAGCTGAACAACTGCTATGGACAATAGAGCCTGTCCATGTGGGTAGTAGGCCATACCCATCAACTGTGCAGAGCAGCACTGACTGACAAGATGTAAGCTATCATAGTGTGTGTTGTGTAATGCAAAACATGTATATTACTGTGGTCAATAGCTGATGGTAGACGTAATGCCATTATGAAGGACATGTGGGTTCCAGAGCCCACCACTTGCTGAAATGCCATAAGTGTATAATAGGCTTACCTGCAATCTGTCCCTATATATACCCCCCTAATGTTAGGCTGTGTCCATATGTGGCTCCCGTCTGTGTTGTAGCAAGGCAGAACAGTGCAGCTGTGTAGGAAGGAAAGTTAGAGATTGTAGACCTGATGTCTGAATGTACTATATATATATATATATATATATATATATATATATATATATATATATATATATATATATATATATATATATATATATACATATATATATATATATATATATATATATATATATATATATGTATGTGTGTGTGTATATATATATATATATATATATATATATATATATATATATATATATATATATATACACACACACACACACACACACACACACACACACACACACACACACACACATGTATGTCTACAGATATACAGACATATATATATATATATATATATATATATATAAGCACATATATACAACATATCTACATATATATATATATATATATATATATATATATATGTGAGTGTGTGTGTGTATGTATGTCTACAAATATACAAACACACACACAACACACACACACACACACACACACACACACACACACACACACACACACACACACACACACACACACACACGTATATAAATACCTGTCCCCTATATTTGCATCACAGTGCTGCATGCTATGTGTGAGGTAACATCACACATATCAGTACACACACAAATATATATATATATATATATATATATATATATATATATATATATACAGCAGTAAGTGTGTGCAACATGGATGGTTATGTGACATGTGAACCCCTTGTTGGGACCACATTGCCCTTGTCTGTGATGGTGGGAATGGGAATTTGAGGAAGGATAGCAATTATATTTGTGGAGGTGGGTTGGTAGATAGAGAGGACAGCCTACAGGGGTTGTATATCACACATGTGGTGGGTAAACACCCTGGGTGGTGGGTGTTGTCTGCAATGTGGAAGCCCCATGGGCCCCCATATGGAAACAATGGGAACAAGGCCCCTTGCCATTGCCAGTTACAACAGCAGCTTCACAGCCCTGAATGTGTCTGGGCTGGAGGCTGAGCAGGAGGAGCATGTGGACCCTGTGACTGTGTACTGAGGGCCTCAAGGTGATGTAGCATATCCCCCAAGTCTCTGTGGAGCTCCCTATGCAACAGACCCTGGACCTGACCTCAGGTGACAGGATCATGTCTGTGTGTGCCCCCCGGGGGGGGGACATCATCCCCTGAGGTGGTTCCACCTGAAGGTAGGGCAGGACTACTAGATGAGGAGGCCCCAGGGTGGGTCCCATGTGTGATGTGACCTGGTAACATGGCCAGATGAGGTGGGAGAGGTGGTTCTGCTGGCAACTGTTCCCTAAACATGCTATTGTGCCACTGTTATCGAACATATGTGGGTATTAATAGTCCACACAATCCTGGATCATGTCCAACAGCATGCATAGATATCCCCAGTAACACATAACAACAGATGTGCAGCAATCACATAGCAAACAGGCCACATGCATATATGGAACCATAGTGGCCCTTACAATGGCATGCAAGTGACACTGTCCTTAACAGGCCAGCAATGGTAGTGTCCCCACAAGGAACATGGCTACAAACATAGCACAAAGCGTGGTACAATATGATAAATTTCCCAATTATAGGTAAGATGGAGCCATACATATTGAGTTGTGTGAACAGTTTGTTGTTGCAGATATGGTGGGGGGAGACAAAGATGTGTATTAAGAACTATGGTAACCTTGCTGTATGAGTTGCTCAGACCTGTTTCCATCTTTATGTCTTTCAGGCAAGATGTCACACGGCAGGTTACCTGTGTATTCAGTGGACAAAAATGAGGTCATCATCAACGACCTGGTACAGCACTACCAGGTGCTGTTTGGAAGGACAGCCCATGAGCAGCAGGAGAGGACTGCCTGTGGAATGATCTAGTCCACAGGGTCAATGATGTCGGCCTGCATAACTGCAGTCATGAGTAGGTCCGGCATCATTACAGCGACCTGCTTCTCAAAGTCCGCCGGCGTGCTGCTGCAGTCCGGGGGGGATCACCTCGCAACAGGGGGTGGGTCATGCCATCCATCCCCCCAGACACGTGTTGAGGAGCTCCTCACCAGCCCGCCCACACACGCAACAACTGGCGGAGACCATAGTGGAGGTGGGTGCTACCCACACACTGGCCGAGGAACATGCAGATAAGGCCGCAGGGCACATCAGTAGACCACTGTTGTGCATCCATCCACATCTGTACAGGTAGATCATGCATATGTGAGATGACATATATATATATATATATATATATATATATATATATATATATATATATATTAGTCTGTTGCTGTGTAGTAGTAATAAACAAATGTGCATAAGCTGTAGTATTGTGGACTTGTACTGATGTACTGTAATGCTGCACCCACCATGTACCAATGCTACAGCTGTGGCTAATGACATCACATCTATCACACTCTTATGTAGGTCCCTCTGGTATACCACCAAGGCAGCAGCCTGTAGCTGGTGAGTATGGTTCATGTTCATGCTTGCCAATACACCGGTCATGTAATGGCTGTGGTATATTCCATGCACACATCTAACACACCTACACATAATGCATGTTCTACATGTTTACGTATTGTTGCTGTTAACTGCAGTGCATCACAGTGGGGACCATGATGGTGTATCTGAAGGGTATGTCAGACACCTGCAATATAGCTAACATCCTGTCATTGCAAAATGTGTCCACAGGGATGAACATAATGGTGGGACAAATGGCCTACAGTAGGGATATGTGTGAATCATAACCCTTATACAATGCTACAACAGTGTATATACCAGTATTACAATGGCAACTCTTACAGATCTACACTACAGCATATCATAATACAGCAGTCCACAAGTCTTAAAACCTGCAATGTGGTCCCAACATGAGCAATGAGTGTGTAATATGGAATCATAGGTTAGGGCAGCAAATATGGGGAATACATACCTTCACAAACACTGGAAGCATATGTGTGCACACACACCAGATAAAATATAATGGAAGCAGCTGTTGAGGTATTGACTGCATGCATTTGTCATGGATATGCACCTTTCAGCAAGTACACATTCCCAATGTCACACCACGTATTGGTCTGCTGTCCAAGATGTTTGGCCATCAAATGTGCACACTTACCTGCAACAGAGGCAAGCATGGCTTGCCCACATCTTACCCATGGTGTGGGCTCCATACCCAGCATGTAGCTCGCATGAGCTGGACATGTAGCCATACCTAACCATTGCATATTCCATGGCAAACTGTGCAGGCAGTCATTTATGTGGCAGGGATGTATGGAAGAGGAATGATGTAGGAAATAAACAGACGGCCATCCAAGACAAATGATGTCACATGTAGCAAACTGGTCATACAGGCTGCCCAGTAACATGCCACAACACTGAGGGGAGTTGCAGGAATGTCTAGCAAGTATTGGCTGTGCATGTCCCATGTCAACAGTTGCCTAGACTCTGCAAGTGTGTGTCCTATGGGTTAGGGTAATCAGATCCGACAGTTGTACCACAGGAAACATCGTCCAGGCTTCTATACAGGTAGTGTATGCATAACAGAAGAGGTTCCCAAAAGCAGATCCGACAATTGTACCACAGGAAACATCATCCAGGCTTCCATACAGGTAGTGTATGCATAACAGAAGAGGTTCCCAAAAGTCAAGTGTTGCAATGTGTACTGGTGTACCATGACCACTTTGGAAACCTACAGACAGCATCATGTAAGATACATGTGCTGCACAGCCAATGCCTCATCCCACCTCAGGCCCACCATCCCTATCTGTACTGTGCCAGTGCACATCTGTATGTTTGCCATTCATTAGCTGGGACTAGGCTGTTACATGTGGTGTTCAGTGTTTGGGACACTGCAAACTGACACACGTGTAGGCCACAGTTGTCAAGCATCTGCAAAAGGGCTGAAGGCGGGGAGTGGGTGTCATTAAGGCACAGCAGTGCACTGCAGCAGGGATCCTAAGGATGCTATGAATGGCTGTATCTGCACACTGTCATGTTCAGTAACTGGGGCAGATGTAACCCTGACCCCATAGCAATAGTGATGGCAGTGTGTGAACTCCAAGGGATTTGCACATTAGTTGACCTTGTAATCATGCAGGGTTGGGGGACATGTGTAGGCCTGACTGATCATATACTGGCAAATGCAGATGGTCCATGCCAGTATACGCCTGCCAGGAATAGTGACTGCTGTAATACACATAACAGTAGGTGCAACAAACCGTCATGATAAGGGTGTGCACACATATCCACCCACAAAGTGTATGCATCGCGGTCAGCACACCTAACACATTTGTTAGACACTGCATTTGAATGTACAGGACATATGTCACATATCAGGCTCATGTAATGTTAACATATGCATTGATGTGGTCCCATGGCATATCAAGGAAGAGTGTGTCATATCAATAAGGGTGTGTACACTCTGCATAGCCATGGTAAGATTTGATGGTTGTCAGTGTAATAATATTGTATTGGCCATACATGCACCACTGATGTTGAGATCTGTAAATCAGATATCAGGCATTCACAAATGACATATGTCCACATATCATCCCAGGTATGTGTTGGACAAACACATAGGGGCTGTGAGCATTAGAGCAGACATGACTGATACATAATACGCATTCAGCAATGGTTTGTACGCCTGTGAGTTATGGTGCACAGAACATGGCAGGGTGCAGAATAGGTGCACAGTAATACTGTATACATGGGTGCAGTGTTATCCAGGGAAAGCAGCATCACCTACTAACACAGCCCATGCATCACACACATGTACACTGTTGCTATCATGGATTGACTATAGCTGCACTGCATGCTGTTGAGTACCATATGTTATGCATGTTGACAGATGGGTAATGGGGGGGTCCTGTATGTACTATCTTTGTGAATCTTCACTTGTAGGTGTGTGTGTGTGGGGGGGGGGAGGGGGGTTATTTTGTCTGCAAGTGCAATCTTGGTGGAGTGGAGGAGGGTTGATGCATGTAGGATGTGTGTGCATGTGTGTGTGTGTGTGTGTGTGTGTTTGTGTGAGTGTCCATGTATGCACATGTGTGATTGTGGGGTTGTTCATACGTCAGTACTTCCCTTTGGAATCATGCAGTACATGGACATGGACTGACATATGAAACACCTGGTATACTTGTCTGATATGTAATCACAGGACAGCTGATAGTATAATAAGGTCTGTAGCATGGAACATGCATTGGGAGGGAAACAGGTTTACCGTTAAAACTGCAATAAGCAGAAAGGTGAACAACTACCTACGTATGCAGCACTACAGATGCATTGGGGAATTACTAGAGAGCACCAGGGAGTGTATCCATATATTACTGTTGTCCACATAATAAGTTGATTGAGCAGCAGATATTGCATCTGCTGAGCAATAGTTATATATGACACTACAGTGCGTGACATTATGGAGTGAACATAGTAGCCCCTAACATATGGGGGCCATGCTCATGATGTCCGGACAGACCCAAGGTGAACACTGGATGGCAGCAGTGAGGCCTTGTAAAACCTACTCCAATCAAATCCAGTAGGTAATGGAGTAACATGTCTTGTGTTGTAATCATTTGTTTAGGCATTTAGAAGAATGATATGTTAATGAGTGGTATTAATGATTGTATGTTACCAAGTGTCATGCAGGATGGGGAACTTACGTAAATAAACATGGGACTATCTGTAAACTCAGGGACAGGTAGGTATTATGATGGAATTACAGGGTGTGTGTGTGTGTGTGTGTGTGTGTGTGTGTGTGTGTGTGTGTGTGTGTGTGTGTGTATGTGTTTGTGTGCACGCACTGTTATGCAATGCCGTACAGGTCTTAAATTGCATTTCTTGTTTTCCCCTCACAGGTGGCGAGGTGGGTTAGGGTCCCTCCTGCATGCAATCTGATGTTGGTGTCCAGACAGACACCGAAAATGATGATAGGACTGTTGAGGCTCTGGCAGTGATGTCAGATGCCGAAACTATGCCATTGTTTGACATCCCCCTATGTTCCACCCCAACCCCACACACAGTCCCAGTGCCTATAGATACCCCATCACCAGTGGCCATAGCAGAGGGACAGTTGGCGGCTGGTGGCAGTGCACTGGAGAGTATGGCATCTATGCCTGCTGTGTCTGGACACAGCAAGCATAGCTAGATGTCCAGCATGGCACCACATAGGCAGATGTACCAGGGTGCTTGTGGGAGGGCCGCTGGTCATCATGCCCCTTGTAGAAATGTCACAACTGGTACCACCAGACACATGTTTCAGACTGTCATGGGGGTGCAAGCACTTATGGAACTGTACACCAGACAGGGTCTGAGGCTGCAGAGGCCTGCTCTCTCATCTGTAAGTGACAACATCCATGTACTTGCAAGTGCCCTTCATAATTATACAAAGGTCATGGATAGATGGTTGGGTGAAATGGTGGGCCTCAGCCGTGGCTCTTCCATGCTAGAACATGTGGTGGGAGTGGGCCGACGGCCGCTTGGATGTAGGTCAGCAACACCAACAGCTGGTGGTCGACAAGGACATGCAAGGACACTAAGATGCTCCCGTAGTGGCAGTACCAGCTCCAGCACTGCAGGGGGGAGCTGTCCAGACCACACTACAGCAGGCCATGTGCACATAGCCCTGACCAGTCCCAAGAGATACCTGGCTCGGGACCTGGTTCCAGTGGACATATGTCATCATCAGAGGATAGTAGCACATTGAGGCTTGTACCTGGATGTGCCCATGGAACCCTTGGCAGGCACAGTCCACGTGTGCATGGCCAGAAGCTGTGAACTGCACACCCTGGCCAGAAGCTATGAACTGCACACCCTGCCAGGTATGGTCTGCAGCTGTCCAAGAAACACCTTTATAGGGCAACCACATAGCAGAACTGTGTGCATGCATACCCACACACTATACAAACACACCTAGGGCAACTCCATTCCTACACACATCACATCACTACGCCGATCTCAGTGAATTACATCTCTCACCGACACACATGGTGTCAAAAGTATGGCCCACCCTTGGTCTCTGCCAAACCAACAACACAGCCTGTGCATATGATGATACCTGTGCCACATCCCTGTCATCTATATCATTGATGCAGGGACAGGCTAATATGGTTCTGATGCACATGGTGACTGTACTACAGTGTACCAATGTACTGCTATGTAACATGTTGTCAGCAGTACTGTTTAATGCTTACATGTCAGGTAGTGTAGCTGTCCAGCCATGATACATTATAGCTGTTAGTTACACTGAGTGATTGTGGTCTCCATAAATGTTATCCTTTTGTGTTGTAGGTGTAATGTGTCAGCAGGAGGATGGTCTGCAGTCATATCTCACAAGATGTTATGACACTGTGCTGACACCATGGCAGTCACATATTCTGGGTACAGTTGAACACATGTGACAGGTCTGTATAACAGTTACTGCCTGTGCCACATGGTCAGGTAACCCTCTGGGACATGTATAATCAGCAACCTGAAGTAGATCCCTTAACATACACGCACTCACTTACTTGACAACACTAGGACTAGACCCCTACCTAGGTATATAGTGCTACTGATGTGTGTGACTTTAATTCCACACACCACACAGTGTTTAGGATGAAGTGTATTCCAGGTTACATGTTACATGCAGAACACCCCCAGGCATTGGGGGATGTAATGGTTGCATATGGACAATACATAGTGTGACATACTGTCATATACCCATTAACAGACACATAACAGGCAGACACACATCCAAGAAACCTGGGCCTATCAGTGCTAACTTGTCAGTGTGTCCAATGTGTTACAGGTAGGCTGCACACAGCACATGCATAGCTGGGCTGGATTGTGTTATCAGGTACCTGTATTGTTGATGGTGCAGTGGTGACCATACAGCGGTACATGGGACATGTACCATGAGCACCATTGTGTAATGACAGTGTACACAGCACCCAGACTCCACTGTGGATATTGTACACAGTGGGACCCATAATGACACTCTGACATACCCACCATCACACATTGACCAGGACTGCGATACAACCCATTATGCATCCCAACAGTGGTACTATGGGGATATGCATCTAAAGCACATGCTACAGGCACAGTAGGGTGATGCATTGTCATGCCCCTCCTATGGGCAGCAACATCAGTATCCATAATACTGTGTGACAATGCAAATTGTAATAGGAGTATGTGGCTTTTGAATGCTGTACCCTATAGATATACACACATACACACACTTGCCAGAACTCAGTGGGTATCCCATGCCTATCAATCCATTAGTACAAAAGTGTTGTGCTGGTACTGCAAGGCTCAGGTAGCCTTTAGGCAGAGGAGCGTAACAGGGTACATGTAATGTCTGGTACAGCAGCAGCCACATATACCTATGGCGATGGATGTTGCGGTGGGTGTGAAGGCCCTCATGATATTCCCAACTACAGGTGTATTAACACACAGACCTCAGTAATGCACACGTACACATTTGTCAGTAGTGAGGTGCATTGCTGCAGGTGGTCATAGGTGTGTACCTGGCTATTGTCCATGGAGAGATGGAAAGTATAGGGGATGTGTGTACAGTGGTATCATGCCACTTGCCATGTGCCAGCAGGCAATCTATCTACAGACACCACTGTGTTAACTCTCAGGGTTACAGTGACATGCATCAGCCAATCCTCTGGGTGCCTCCTGCAAATGGTCAGTGAGGTGATCCAGTTGACATGTATGCAACATGTATTACAAAACATGGTTTGTGTCTCTGTTGGAGACCTGTACCCAAGCATGTTCTGTTGACTATGGTAGTGTAGTGGAGGCACCCATGGCATGTGGTGTGTACAGGGTGTTGTGTTCTATCTGTGCCAGTTATAACACAGCTGGTCAGACATGTCAGTGACAGTCAAGCATAGGTTGCCTCTATGATACCTGCCATCTGCACATCTGTACAGGGACTGACAGACATCAGCTTGCCAACTAGCTATGCAGTAGGATGAATGTGTCAAAAGATAGATGTCTGACACCAATATGTATGCCATTACTACATGTCAGCAGCCCTCACTGACATGTGCTATACCGACAGTAGTCTACAGTTAATTTCCACATGTCAGATTACTATTCAGTAGGGGATATATACTGTGACACAGCTCACACACCAGGACCACGAGTCCATCTATGCATGCAGGGGTGCTTGTTGCCAGTACTACAATTATCAATCTACTCTTGCTTGGGAAAGCACTGTCAACAGTAGTAATGGCATGATACTCTACATGCCAGTGTGATGGTACATTACCTGGGATACTACCTTTGTATGTAACACATTCACATGGATAAGAGTGATGTACAGGTCTTGTATACTCAAGTGTCCCAGACATGACACTCGCACCCCTTGCTACTATAATGACAGCATATAGCCGCATGTTATGTACATGGCATTACATACACTTATTACAGTTGTCATTACCCTGCTAAGTTAGCAGACTGGGATGTGAGCACTGGTTACCAGGGTTAAGCCATGCTTAGCAGGGGTCAGCATTGCTGCAATATAACAGCTAAGCACATTTATGCACTGGTAAGTGAAGCATACATTGTGTAAGTGCCCGTACATTTAACCGTACCTTAGCACCGCTTATCTTCACACAAACTCACGCAAACATGGTTAAAGCTGCTCAAAACTGCCTTAACCACTCTGTATCCAGCAGCTCTTGTTCTGCCCAGCAACACAATAAACAGCTCTTGAAGGTCTTGAACCCAGGACCACGTACACTATAGCACTATAGTCACAACAGTTAACCACTACACCATGACAGCTGTGTAGATGTTATTTTTCCAAAACATCTGTCAGTAGACATATTGAATAGTATTGAACAATCACTGTGACTTCTACAATTGTATACTACGTTAGTGATATTACTGTTGCATCACATGTTGTTATATCTAAATATACACATCAGATACATACAGCGTGATACATCTGGGAAGGTATACACAACATTAATGTTTATACATGACCATGATATGGATATATACATACATATACATATCTAGATATATGTCTACATGTACATACACATTTATTCACATATATGTATTTATACACATCTGTATAGTGCATCATATATATGGCAATGTATAGATCTCTCTGTTTTATATATATATATATATATATATATATATATACATATATATATATATATATGTATATATATGTATGTACATCATATATGTACAGATATACCTATTTATGTCAATATATGTAGATATCTATAACTATATTCGCATATCTAGGAGTGGCGTACTGCAACTGTTGTCCCACTCCACAAAGGCGGCGCCTCTATGGACCCTGGTAATTACTGCCCCATAAACTTAACAAGTCTAGTCTGCAAAGCTATGGAGAGGATCATAATGGAGCTCATAAACAAAGATATAGGGGACTTGCAGACATTGGACCCGACCCAGTTTGGCTTTGTCAAGGGAAGATCATGCCTTTTGAACTTGGTCGACTTCTTCGAAACAGTCACCAAGGCCATTGATGAGGGAAAGGCAGTCCATACAGCCTACCTTGACATTGCAAAGGCTTTCGACACAATACCCCACTCGGGTATTGTAGAAAAACTTACCAGCTTAAATGTAAACCCATATGTCACAAGATGGGTTGCAAACTGGCTTAAGGACAGAACCCACAGGGTTAGAGTTGCTGGCGCTGTGTCAGACTCCAAGCCGGGTCACAAGTGGTGTCCCACAGGGCTCGGTCCTTGGCCCCTATTGTTTGGCATCTACTTCTCAGAAGTACAGGCCAACATGGGAGGACTTTGGCTGACAAAGTTTGCAGACGACTGCAAACTGGGCGCCATAGTGGAAAGTGCATCGGACACGGATATCCTTCAGAAGGACTCACGGAAACAGATAGCTGGTGCCAGAGCCATGGCCTGAAGTTAAACGCCAAAAATGTATAGTCATACCCTTCGGGAAAAACAAGGTAACCCCAAGCTACCATATAGGTGTCAATTCACTAAGCACAGAAGGGGTTATCAGGGACCTGGGGACCCAGGTTGACAGTGGCCTTTCTTTTGACACTCACATTGCTAAAGTGGTTAGAAAGACCTTCTACATTGCCCACCTGATCATGAAGGGATTCACATCCAGATCTAGTGAGGTCATTGTTCCCCTGTACTCTTCACTTATCAGACCAATGATCGAGTACAATGCCCCATTCGGGATGTATCTCACCCGACATCTACAGCAATTGGAGAGACCCCAAAAGTTCCTCACCAAAAGGATAAAGGGACTCCAAAATCTGTCATATGCTGCCAGATTGAAGAAACTCCAGCTCTATTCAGTCGCATACCGTCTTCTCAGAGGTGACATGTGCCTGACATACAAGGCCATGTCCAACCCGAATTAATGGACATGCTCCACCTCAAAAAATCCAAATCCACCAAAACCACTAGAGCAAGCGACTTAAACCTTAGCACGGATATAAATAGGATGTGCTGGAGGGATAGATTTATCACTCAGAGACTCCCTATGCTGTGGAATAAAATCCCGGTCCATGTGAGGCAGAGCACCTCGCTGACTCTGTTCAAGAGAAATCTAGACCTGTGGATGGGAGATCGTAGGTTTACCCCGGGAATCATCTCTGTGTCACTGCTGGACAGAGGCACAACAAACTAATGGGCACAATATTTTTTCATATAAGGGGTGGCGTAAGCCACAACAATTTGGGCTAGGCTTATAAATGCCTTGGGGTAGATAGCCTAGTATAAACCTATGAACCTATGAACCTATGTATAGACATATATAGCTGTGTATATGTATATATGTGTTTGTATATATTTATTTATATATATATATATATATATATATATATATATATATATATATATATATGTGTGTGTGTGTGTGTGTGTGTTGCTACTGTAAATGACAAATTGTTCTGTGGTGTAATTTATATAGACTTTGATAACATCATACACAAAATAATGATCAAAACATCAGAACAACTATTTACCAATGTAATTTTGATAAGATGTATAACTGCATGGTTTACAACTAGGACATGGCAAAGACACATTAATTGGACAGGTGACTCCCTTGGTTACAGTCAGGGTGTCCTGTAGAGCTCTCACTTGGGCTCCTATCTCTTTACATCTTGTCTTTCTGATCTTTCATTTGTGGTGCTCTATTATCTACATGCAGGTAACTTTAAATAGATATAAAAAATAACTTGACTAATTCAAACCATTTGGGCACAGGAGAATAATATCTTAATATATGTATCAATAGCAAAGCCTATTTTAAAGACATCGATAGAAAGATGAGTATTTAATATAGCACACAGTCCCCGGGATTCATGAAGCTTGCGCCAGGCGCAGGTGTAGCGTAGGTGGTATAATGCCAAATATGGCCCCTGAGCGATTCAGGAATGATCCAATTCCACATGCACTACCAGCTTACGCCAGATCTGCGCAGCTCCCGGTGTAGGTATGCAAATCACCCCATGCGCAGTACTGCTGCATACAAATGAAGGTACATAACGATTCATGAAGTGGCGTAGGCATAGCGTAAGCCTACAGAAATGTAAACCAAAAAAAAAAAAAAAACGGTTTACATGTTGACAAACAGAACATCGTAGCCTTGGAAGTGGACCAGACTCATATATTACAAAGTTAACATATGCCAGTGCTAAATATACAGCCAATGGCATAAGAAAATATGCACAACACATACAAAATGACATTTAATGTCATGGCCACAGTAACGCAAAGTACAACCATAGCGTGCGCAAACGGGAACACAAGGAAAATATATACAAATGTCATAAAATAGCAATGTAACACAAATCATGATTTCACCATAATAGTCAATGGTATGCATGCTACACCACAACCAAGCTGTAAGGGTTGCTAAGGGCCTGTGACAGTGTTCAGCATGGTAACTATGAATTAATAGTCAATGCCATGCAAATGAGGCAAGTAATAGTGAATTGCAAACGTCCCGCCGGCCTAAGGAAAGGATGTACAATATGGCACAGCACTACAACACCGAGGAGTGGTCTGGAGGAATACATGACATCAGCAGTGGGGTGTGCCACTGCAGCTGTAAGCACATTGGAGCAATGCAAATCCAGGATGCCTGTTGCTAAGCAAAGCCGCAGGACAGGGGCGTGGATGTAGGTATAGCTTTGCTCAGCTGAGAACACACATGGTGCCTGAAAGCGCATATGTACGTGGATGAAAACGTGCCCGAATCCCAGTAAGCAGACTCACGCGCCGTGCACTACAGCCCAAAAAGGAAGTTTAGGGAAGACAATAAGGAAATGCTACAGTAGGATAATTGGAGTACAACTGAGCAATTAACACCTATTAACTCACAGTGGGCAATTGACACCAGTTAACAAGGCTGCTAGCAGCAACCTGCAGAACAGGATAGGGAGGTGTCAGATTGCAAAGAAAAGAGAAGTGTAACCGCCGAGCAAAGCAAACCTACAGTAAATTGGCAATAGAACACATTTCGCAAGACAATCCTGGTTCGGGAAAGTACAAAACAAGAAAGCAGGCTGCTGGATGCATGCTAGACAATGGGAGGGGAATCGTTAAGAAAAGTGGAGGTAAGGGCAAGAGGTAATCCACGGCAGCTAAATGTAATTTAACACCAAAGGCAGCACAATAGCAGTATCTGTGGTAAAACACAAGATACCCTGCAGCTCCGAATGTACATACACACCCTATGACATCATCAGTGTTCAAAGCACAATAGTATAAAGTGTGAAGGCACCTCACACACACTTGTGTATTCCCAAACACTGCACCATCGGTGAAAACAGACGGGGAATTTTGCAATGTACTTGTTGGGAGCTGCCATAGCTGTGATTCATCAGCATGTGTTGGAGACTGAAGGTGTTGTGGAGGACGATGCTGACAACCACCTCAGGCCCCGGAGGAGGAGAAGAGTGTTCAGACCAAGGGTAACCTACCAGGGGCTACATGATCTGGAGATAGTAGATCATTACAGGGTGGACAGGGACATCATACAGCAAATAGTTGAGCTGTGCCAGCCACACCTGAGAGACAGAAACAACAGAGGGGAACCCATCCCAGTGGAGACGAAGGTATGTGTAAGCCTGAGAGTACTAGCCACAGGTACCTTTCAAAGGCCAACTGGAGATATCATGGGGATCTCACAGGCATCAGCAACCAGGGTACTCCACCAGTTCCTGGATGCCATGTTACCACATGCCAGTGAGCATATATACTTCCCCCGAACTCAGGAGGAGCTGGCCAGCAATATGCATCTCTTCCACCATGTGGCACACTACCCGGTGGTACTGGGTGCAATAGACTGCACGCACATACATATCAAGTCACCACCCGGAGACCATGGTAGGCACTGCATAAACCGCAAGGGATACCACTCCATCAACTACCAGGTCATGTGCAATGCCCAGGGCATTATCACAGATGTTTGTGCTAGCAGTCCTGGAAGCTACCATGACTCCCATATCTGGCATGCCTCACAGCTGTATCAGGTATTTGTCAGGGGGGACATCCCATATGGCCACCTTGTGGGGGATGCTGGCTATGCACTGGAGCCATGGATGATGACTCCCATCAGAAATGCACACACACCCATGCAAGAACGCCATAATGAGGCACACGCACAAACCAGAATCATCATAGAGCGTGTGTTTGGGATGCTGAAATCATGGTTCTGTTGCTTGGACATATCTGGTGGAGCCTTGCAGTACTCTCCAGGCATGTGTGTCCACATCTTCATACATAATATGATCCTGCGGAAATAGCTGCAGCAGGGACATAATGGTAAAGGCCCTCACAGCCCACCACAATTGCCAAGGCCATCAAAGGCACAGAGGCATTCAGACCATGAACACCCTGTGCCAGCCCCAGTAGGCAGACGGAGGCATGCCCAATATGCCCACGCCTTGGCAAACAGGGAACGTATAGCACATACACTGACAGTGTAGGCCCCTACGGACTGACACACTTCTCCACCTGCACACATAGTGAAATGGATAGCACACACACACACACGACCACCTGCAAATTGTAACAGACGGGGAATTTTGCAATGTACTTGTTGGGAGCTGCCATAGCTGTGATTCATCAGCATGTGTTGGAGACTGAAGGTGTTGTGGAGGACGATGCTGACAACCACCTCAGGCCCCGGAGGAGGAGAAGAGTGTTCAGACCAAGGGTAACCTACCAGGGGCTACATGATCTGGAGATAGTAGATCATTACAGGGTGGACAGGGACATCATACAGCAAATAGTTGAGCTGTGCCAGCCACACCTGAGAGACAGAAACAACAGAGGGGAACCCATCCCAGTGGAGACGAAGGTATGTGTAAGCCTGAGAGTACTAGCCACAGGTACCTTTCAAAGGCCAACTGGAGATATCATGGGGATCTCACAGGCATCAGCAACCAGGGTACTCCACCAGTTCCTGGATGCCATGTTACCACATGCCAGTGAGCATATATACTTCCCCCGAACTCAGGAGGAGCTGGCCAGCAATATGCATCTCTTCCACCATGTGGCACACTACCCGGTGGTACTGGGTGCAATAGACTGCACGCACATACATATCAAGTCACCACCCGGAGACCATGGTAGGCACTGCATAAACCGCAAGGGATACCACTCCATCAACTACCAGGTCATGTGCAATGCCCAGGGCATTATCACAGATGTTTGTGCTAGCAGTCCTGGAAGCTACCATGACTCCCATATCTGGCATGCCTCACAGCTGTATCAGGTATTTGTCAGGGGGGACATCCCATATGGCCACCTTGTGGGGGATGCTGGCTATGCACTGGAGCCATGGATGATGACTCCCATCAGAAATGCACACACACCCATGCAAGAACGCCATAATGAGGCACACGCACAAACCAGAATCATCATAGAGCGTGTGTTTGGGATGCTGAAATCATGGTTCTGTTGCTTGGACATATCTGGTGGAGCCTTGCAGTACTCTCCAGGCATGTGTGTCCACATCTTCATAGTATGTGCCATGCTACATAATATGATCCTGCGGAAATAGCTGCAGCAGGGACATAATGGTAAAGGCCCTCACAGCCCACCACAATTGCCAAGGCCATCAAAGGCACAGAGGCATTCAGACCATGAACACCCTGTGCCAGCCCCAGTAGGCAGACGGAGGCATGCCCAATATGCCCACGCCTTGGCAAACAGGGAACGTATAGCACATACACTGACAGTGTAGGCCCCTACGGACTGACACACTTCTCCACCTGCACACATAGTGAAATGGATAGCACACACACACACACGACCACCTGCAAATTGTAATGTATAGGTGGCCTACTGTGTGAATCCTACATAGGCAGCCCTCAACTATTGCACACACAACAGCTATTGGAACAAGGAAAGTCAACACCTGAACAGTGAACAAAGCTAACAGCATATGTTGATACTGTATGTATAGGTTCCTAGGTACATCGGTAGGTACATGCCCAATTGTCAGAGGCCATTCAGCAGCCTAGGAAAAATGTGTCTGCTATCCCCACCCCATCGGTCAACCAACTGTCCCTCTGTGGAGCAGAGTCAATTGCGGGATCCACGTGTGTAACCACTGTTCCCCACCTACTCTGCATGGATTCCCCGGTGTATTAATGAGGGCCTCCATATAATGTAATTAGGGATGTAGTGCCAAAGCATGGGGAGTACCCAGGTATCCGCCACCCCAGTATTCTCCAGTTATGGTTGTGTCAAGGTGTAGCACAATACAGTGCGTGGCTCACTCTGACATAGATTCCCAATGCTGGAGCACATCCATTAAACATCACTTGGACATACCATGAAGTGGTATCATCCATATGTAAACTAACTGAGTTACACATTTGACTGCAGTATGGAGGAACAGCTGTAGTACAGTCCACATACAAAACACCATTAACACCATTAACACCTGTACAAACACCAGATGACCAAGTGGTAAAGTCACTGACTGTGTCGTGTATGTACCCGGCTCCACGTCCTGCAAGGTCTGTTTTGTAATCCCGATGGCATGAATGATGGATGTTGGATGTAGGTCATTAGAGCACGTGTAAGCACATGTTAGCGGGTTTATGTGGCGGCAAGTGACGGTAAGCCTAGTTTAAACAAGACTACATGGATATGCGCAAAACAGGTCTAAGCTTTGCCGAATTCCACACAGATCACAGTCAAGGATGTCCAGAACAGGTGAAACCAGCATTATTCACCCATGTACTAACAGTGCCTGCTCTGAGAGGTAAAATGACCACTGGCAGGAGTAGAACACTCAACTATGTACACAATCACCTACTACTAAGCTACCCGAGATGTACCAATGGCAGGTGTGTATTGTGACAGGTTAGAACACAAAAGGGCGGGATTCAGCAAACAGAATACACTGCCATATACCCAACGAAAGGTGTGTATACTCTCTCTCCTTCTCCCTGTATATATATATATATATATATATATATATATATATATATATATATATGGGATAGAAAGGGTGATGATGTATGTCGATATATACGGAAATACATATATCTGCGAATATATAGACAGGTTAACAACATGTACACAACCATGGAGGTACAAATGAATAGGATACTTCCAACTACTGAATGCTTTACATACCGACATGCATAATCATGAGGCTTAAAGGCCGAAAGACCACAGTACCGGAACAGTATAAACGCGAGTAATATTATCACAATGTTAAGGGACATTTAGTTATTGCTGCCGGTGCTGCGGTCCAGGTAGGTACTGTGTTTAAGTGTGGTTCCGATTGCTGTAGTGTGTGTAAGTGCATGTTGAGAGTGCGGTGTGTGTTTCCGAGGGACTGTAATGTGTGTGTGAGTGTTTGCATCGTGGGTCTGTTCGTGCTAACTCGGGGGTAGATTATTACAGTAGTTGTGGTCATACGGTTACCACCTGTCCCACTTTGAGAGGGACAGTCCCTCTTTGGCCAGTTGTGTCCTGACAACAAATATTAAAAAGGGCAAATGTACCGAGATTGTAGGACATACTGATGTCCCATATATTAAGTAATAGTTGCATGAAATAGTTATATCCGTCTCTCAAATACATAAATTGTACAAGAAACATAATAAGCAGCTAAAGTGCTACAAGAATAAGGTTTAATTTAGGGCAAAAGTAAGTTCTATCCTTTGTACTAACAGTGGGTTTGTGTTGGCCTCTAAACCCTGATGTGTGCCCTGCAAATGTCCCAATATGGCCAATTGAAAAGGTGGCAACCCAAGCCAAAGAATTGGAGTCACCAGCACAACTGCAATGACTGCAAATATTTGTGACAGAAATACACAAGACAGCTTTCATGTAGCAACAGTTCAGTACATATCGATGTATTTCGGAGGGATTGAAGGATCAGCATCACCTGCATGCTATATAGGAACCAATTAACAATGGTTTAATGAATAAGCCTGCAATAACCATAGTATTAGTCTACTAAATGACAGGTCTTCAATTAGGGAAGGGGCCCCCACACACATATGGAATATGTATAAATGCAGTCCACACAAACCTTTATCTGCTATGTACACCTACCTACATCTGCCCCACACCTGAAACAATTGCAATACAGACTGTAATAACATCACAAACATCCACTCACTCAATGACATCTGCAGAAGTGTTAACATACCTTGTGAGAGACACACTTGTAATGGCGCCATGTGAAATTGTTGCTGTTGTACAATGGAACAGACGCCAATGTTACAGGTTTTGTTTGCAATAGTCTTGTATCAGATGGTTGAGATAACAGCTACACTCACATGTAGAACTATTTACTCTAGCCGTCACACACAATCCACGGGGGACATGAATTCAAAGTATCTGTGTCTCTCCATATAGCTGTTGCAATTCATCACAATACAATATATCCAGACCGTCTCCCTTGAAGGTAGGGCAAAAGGACAACGCCCAAGTGGAGTATTCAATTATACACCACTGTTGCCATGTAACTGGCCAATGGAGTAGCTGCACAGCTGATGTGCATGTAATAATTTACTCCGGAACACCAATTGGTGGCAGGATACCACATGTTACAGGTATCCACGTATAAAACGATGGCTTGCCATACATTCAAACCGTATGCTCCCACCATTGAATCTTGGGGTAAGT
>NC_056735.1:1606937762-1607011154 GCF_019279795.1 Protopterus annectens | reverse complement strand
AAAACCAACAGATGGAGGTCGACGTGGATGTGCAACAAGTCAGACCCGCTCCCGTAGTGAAAGTACCAGCACCAGCACTGCAGTGGTGGAGCTGTCCACACCACAACATAGCAGGCCATGTGCATGTGGCCCTGGTGGTCCCAAAGGGGACCCGGATCCAGCGGACATATGTCATCATCAGGGGAGAGTACCATATATGGCCTTATATCTGGTAGTGCCTGTGGAGCCCCTGGCAGGCACAGTTCAGGTATGGTCTAGAGCTGTCCAACAAGCCCCTGTATAGGGCAGCCACATGTTAGAACTGTGTGCATGCATACACACACACATCACCAACACAGCTAGGGCAACCCCATACCTACACACACATCTGCACAGCCCAATTAATAATGAAACCTCTTAACACACACACACACACACACACACACACACACACACACACACACACACACACACACACACACACACGATGTCAACCAAATGGCTCAGCCTAGGTCTTTGGCAAACCCACAACACACCCTGTGCATATGATGATACCTGTGCCACATCCCTTTCATCCATAACATCAATACGGGGGCAGGCTAATATGGTTCTGATGTACAGGATGAATGTACTAAGGTGCAGCAATGTAATGCTGTGCAACATGGTTTCGGCACCAATATTTAATGGTTACATGTCAGGATGTGTAGCTATCCAACCATGATGCATTATAGCTGTTATTAACACTGACTGATTGTGGTCTCCATAATGTATCGCATGTGTGTTGTAAGTGTCTATGTGTCAGCAGGATGTTGGTCTGCTGTTGTTTCCTACAAGGGGTATGGCACTGTGGTGACACCTTGAATGTGCCATATCCTGGGTACAGCTGAACACGGGTTACAGGTCTGTATAACAGTTACTGCATGTGTCACATGCATGATAGGTCTGAGGGAAGTATACAGGTGAGTGCATGGTGGCTGATATCAGTAGTCCTTCTACACTGGACAATGGTAAGTGCACTGGGTGGTACACACCAGACATTTGTGCATAACACATACACACACAGAGGCTTTGGTGTTGATGCAATACACAGAAAATACTGTACATATGGATGTACTTAATTTTGCAGTGAACCCATTTAACTATGTAATTCCACCAAGACAAAATAGGCAAAACATCACATCAGTAAATAATCAGTCTGCTAGTTTAATGTCATTGACGATGGTACTGGCAGGGTATATGTCCCCTTCCCCAATGTAGTGCAATCCTCAACTTGGTAAACATAGGTGTGCTGGTGTGGGTGGCACAGCCCTAGCCTTTGGAGGGTGTGGGGTGGTGTAGAACCACAGATAGTGTGATTGACAACCACTTAACCTGTTAACATAAACTGTACAGTATTACAGCCAACTAAGTGGGGGATGCACACAACAATAATCACAATGATGGTGGCTGCGTCCACAAGATCTACACCCAGCTATATATACCAACTCCAGTATTGCTGTACAGCTATACAATGGGGAAGAGGGCATTTACACATTTACTACTAGTTCTGATGAAATGAATTTCCACAAGATGATACCTTTGAAATGTTAGCATTTGCCAGTCAGTTCTCGGACAGATGACCTCCTGGGACATGTATTTTCTGAAAACAGAAGTAGATCCCTTAACATACACACACACTCTTACTTGGTAACACTTTGCGTAGAACCCCTACCTAGATACTTATTGCTGCTAATGTGTATGGCCTTAATTGCACACACCACTCAGCTTTTAGGATGAGATGTGTCCCAGGTTACTTGTTAAGTTAAGAACATCACCAGCCCTGTACAGTATGGTAATGGGGGATGTACTGGTTATTTATGAACAAAACATAGTGTGACATACTGTCATATACACATTGACAAACACATAACAGTCATACACACATCTGAGAGACCTGGGTTTATCAGTGCTAACTACCTTGTCAGTGAGTCCATTCTGTTACAGATAAGTTGCACACAGCACATGCATCATTGGGCTGGATAGTGTAATCAGTTACCTGCATGGTTGATGGTGACAGTGGTCCCCATACAGTGGACCTTGGGACATGTACTGGAATATAATGGTGTAAAGACAGTATCCCCAGCACCCACACCCCACATTGGATATTGTACTCACTGAAATCCATGATAATATTCTGACATACCCACAATCACACATTGACCAGGACTGCACTACAATCACTTGTTTATCTCAAGAGTGCTACTACAGGGATATGCATCTATTGCACATGCCTCAGGGATAGTAGGGTGATGGTTTGTCATGGCTCTCCTACGGTCAGCAACATCACTACCCATTATACTGTATGGCAAGGTGTATTGTATTAGGAGACTGTGACCTCAGAATGCTGTATCCTACAACTATACACACTTGCACAAATATACATACTTGCCAGGACTCAGATGGTAACCCATGCCTATCTACTCATTTGTACAACAGTGTTGTGCTGGTACTGAAAGCTCCAGGTAGCCCATAGGGTGAAGAGTGTAAGAAGGTACATTTAATGTCCATTACAGCAGCAGCCATATCTAACTGTGGCAATGGGGGGGTGTAGTGGGTGAGAAGGCTCTCAAGGCATTACCAATTACAGGTTTGCAAATACACAGACACTGTTATTCTCAGTAATGCACCCTGACACATTTGTCAGTACTGGGGTCCATAGGTGCAGGCATTCCTAGGTGTGTACCAGGATATTGTCCATGGAGAGATGAGAAGAGTAGGGGATGTGGGTACAGTGGTATCATGCCACTTGACATTTGTCAGCAGGCCATCTATCAACTGATGCCACGTGAGTGATCCTCAAGGTGAAAGTTAAACGCAGCATCCAGTCATCTGGTTGCCTTTTGCAGATGGCCACTGAGGTGCTCTAATTGACATGTATGCAACATATATTACATAACATGGTCAGTGTCTGTCTTGGAGACCTGTACCCAAGCATGTTCTGTTGACTGTGGTAGTGTAGTTGAGGTATCCATGGTATGTGGTGCATACAGGGTGGGGTTTCCTAGCTGTGGCATTCATAATACAGTTGGGAAGACATGTCAGTGTCAGTCAAGCATACACTGCCTGAAAGTAGCCACGATGGATACCTGACATCTGCACATTTGTACAGAGGACAGACAGACATCAGCTAGCCAACTGGTTATGCATTAGGATGAATGTTTTGACAGATAGATGTCTGACACTGATAGGTATGACATTACTACATGACAGCAGCCCTCAATGACATGTCCTATACACATAGTAGTCTACAGTTAATATCCACATGTCAGATCAATATTCAGTAGGAAATACTTAATGACACACAGCTCACACACCAAGAACATGATAGTCAGGACTCAGAATCTATCTTTGCATGCAGGAGTGTTTGGTTCCAGTACTACAGTCTGCATTCTACCCTTACTTGAGAAAGCACTGTTAACAGTAACAACATAATGAAACACAACACGCCAGTGTGACTGCATATAATTTGGGATACTACCCATGTATGACACACATTCAAATGGAAAAGAGTGTTGTATAAGTTTTATATACTCAGGTGTCCCAGACAATTGTCTTACACCCCTTGCTACTGTAATGACAGCACATAGACGCATGTTATGTACATGGAATTAAATACACTTATTAAAGATGTCACTACCCTGCTATTTTATTGCAATATAAATGCTAAGCAGATTTGCACATTGGTAAGCAAAGCCTACATGGTTTTAAGCGCCTATTCATTTAATCATACATTAGCACTGCTTACCATCACACAAACCCATGCAAACCCACTTAAAGCTGCTCAGAACTGCCTTAACCACTCTGTATCCAACAGTCCTTGCTCTGCCTAACAGCAAAATATACAGCCCTTGAACCCAGGACCCTGTATACTATAGTCAGAACCAGAGCACTTAAACATTAAGCCACCACAGCTCTGAAAATGTCTGTTGTTTTCTCCAATATATCTGTCAGTACACATACTGAATAGTGGTGAACAACTCCTTTGACTTCTACAATTGTATTGTACTTGTTATTGAAAATATTGTTGAATCCGAATGTTGTTATATCTATATAAACACATAGCAGATAAACATGGTGGGATACATATGGGAAGGTAAATACAACACTTATGTTTATACATAAGGATATATATATATATATATATATATATATATATATATATATATATATATATATATATATATATATATATGTGTGTGTGTACATACACATATGTATTTATATAAGTATTTATATACATCTGTATATATATATATATATATATATATATATATATATATATATATATATATATATATATATATATATATATATATATATATATATATATATATATATATATATATATATATATATATATATATATATATATATATATATATATATATATATATATATATATATATATATATATATATATATATATATATGTAAATATATATATATATATATATATATATATATATATATATATATATATTTATATTTCATATAATCTCAAAATACTGAAATATCGAATTTCAGTATTTTGAGACTGAATAGTGGAACACCCACATACCTAAACACACAAAACCATGAACAGCACAATTGCAGCCATACACACACACACACACACACACACACACACACACACACACACATACACCTACCTAACTACACTAAAACAAACAAAACAACACACAAAAACACAACATAACACACACACACACAAACACACACACACACACACACACACCTACCCTACCTATAAGCAGGGGGGCAAGCCCCACTGCACCCCCACACCCCCTACTTATATATACTAACTCCAAGGTCACACTAAACACACAAACACACAAAAAACACCCCTACACACACTAACATCCCTATCCAATACCCTTAAACAAAGACCTCTTACCTAAACCCCAGATAAAGCCACAAACCGCAGAGCACATCACGAATGCGACACCACGATAGCAGATTCGGCATTTCCGTAGTCGACATACTGCAGTTTTGCGTAACTGCACTTTTGTGTATTCCATCTCGACGTACTGAAATTGGGCATTTCAGTACGTCGAGATTCTCTAGTGTTTCTATATATATATGGGTCTACTTTCATAGAAAGCGCCCCTACACCCGGAAGACCGGGAGGCCGAGATGGAACGACCGAACAGGTAGGATCGAAAACGCGATATCCCGACGGCTGAGAGACCGACAACGCAGCATGCATGTAAGTGTGTGAAAGTGAAAGATGTAGTATTGGGGATGGACAGGTAAGTGTAATAGTGAGGGATTTTAGGATAGGGTGTGGGAAAGGTGAGCGGTGGTGTCGGACTAAGGGTTCCGTGAGGTAAGTGTGTGGAAGTGACGAGAGCAGTGTAGGGTAGTGTTATGTGTCAGGGTTAGAATGTGGAGTGAGTGTGTGATAGTGACGGGCTGAATGTTTTAGGGTGGGTTAAGGAGTTAGGGTTAGGGTGCAGGTAGGGTAAGTGCGTAGTGACGGTGTTGAGGTTTAGGGGTGGGTTAAGTGAGTTAGGGTTAGGCAGGTGGGTGAGTGCGATAGTGACGGGTGTTGGTTTAGGGTGTGTTAAGTGAGTTAGGGTTAGGGCTGGGTGGTGTGCTGTAGTGTCGGACATTAGGGTTAGGGTTTAGGTTAAGGTTAGTGGATATGTTGTTGTGTGCAATGTGTAGTTGGCGTTTTGTGTCGGTGTTGTGGTGTTCGGTATGTTGAGTTGTTGGTGTGGTGTTGGTTGTTTGGGGGTCGGTGGTGTGTCGGCGACCAGACGCTCGGGGTCTATGAAAGTAGACCCATATATATATATATATATATATATATATATATATATATATATATATATATATATATATATATATATATATATATATATATATATCTATATCTATATATATATATATATATATATATATATATATGTGTGTGTGTGTGTGTGTCTATATATCTATAAATATATATATATATATATATATATATATATATATATATATATATATATATATGTATATATGTAACATATGTCCATAACATGTAGTGGAGTCATACCTCAGCACCAATAGTTACAACCTGTTAGTGCAAGGGGATGTCATGTAAGCATTGCAGGTATAAATGTAGAATGTTGCTACTGTAACAGGGGTTGTCTTAACAGAAATGTTGAGTGGGAAGTCACATATGATACTGACATGTACGCCATCAGTTACTGACAGCCATCATAAGATCATCATAGTGCAGTACCACACAAATCATGGTAATGATCCTGTGGAATACAGCAGAGCTATGACCAATAAATGTGAGCAGTCTGACACACTCTGGTCAGTCCAGAAGTATACACAGAACCCATTAGTGCAAGGTGTGTTGACCAAGCCTAACAAAGTGGATGTTTACAGCCATGTAAAAGAGGATATCATGAAAATACTGGAATAGATAAGCTCACACATTTTATGCATTCACACACTCATGTCTGTCTTGACACATAATAACCAGAGGAGCAGAGGTCGTAAGCCCACATACTCCCCACTAGTTAGTGACATACATATGTACAGCATCCCACTGCTTTGTCAGAAATACACAACAGTTATGGTGGCCCAGCAACAGTACATCTGACAAATATCTGGACATAACATCACACTGGGTAAATACAATGAACTGCTAGGCATGTAATAAAGCACTGTGGAAACAACAGGCAGACTGCCACAGCACTGGCCTACATTTCTTATGGGGGAATACACACGTACTTGCAAATATAGCAGGCTCTACAGGCATGTAACAGCATGGAGTAACAGATACCTGTGTGAAAGTGCATACCAACAATCAATCTGAACACAGCCACAGTCACATATGGTAAGCAGAATTAATATTACAGTTTAGGGACTGTGTGCACAACAGCATCCTCATATGTTCCACTCATACACTAACCCTACATATACTGGGCCAATATACAGTGTATTTAAATGCCTGACTGTGGTATGGGACATGTGTCAGTCTGGCTCTACAAATATGTACGCCAATAGGGTACCATACATTGGAGCAGCATGCAACATCAGATAGAACAGGACCACGAACAATGACATCTACCACAGTCTGTACACAGGCCAAGGTACATATTTGCAATACACACTCTGTCAACAATCACCATAAATACACAGACCTCACTAATGTACACACTACAACAGAATGTCCAGGTTTTGTCCTCAAATATAAGGCCTACTATACATAACATGTCTAGCAGTCTGATATCTCACTGGCTTGTTATCAGGTATGATGTCAGTAAATAATGATGTACTGTAAATATGCACCTCTTACTGCATGACATATGTACAAAAGGTTGACAGACTTGTGGCTAGAGGCACAAACACAGAGCCAATATTGACATATTGCTGTGATAAACCCATACATTTACTGGTGTAACAGAGTTTATAGTGACATATATCTTCTGAGGGATATGAAGTCAGTAACTCTCATGGATGTCACCGTGTATTGACTGCAATCCTCAGAGTATGCTACTGCATTTCTAAAGATAGGAAATGAGTGAGTAATACAACAAATGTAAGACTCCAAACTCTGGCCAATCTGCAGATAGCCCTACAGGTGAGAGTTTCCTCAACCACATAACACTGTCATGACAGATATTAAATCATGTAGAACAGCCATATCCACACAAACCTTGTTAAACCAACATTACTTCAAATGTAAAAGAGGAATACTAACATTCTGTCCCCATGTCTGGAACATCCCCCTCCTGTTTGTTGACCTGCCTCCACAGTGTATGTTGTAAGAGGTATATCCAACTACCCTCTGTGATGCTGTTTGTCAAGCACCCACATGAAGGCCTGATCACAGTGAAGGAAAAGGGCCAACACCCACATGAAGTGCTTGGTGATAGGAGTGTGTTTCCATGCAATTGGCTATAGGAATGATACAACAGCTGTTCCACATGCAATTAGCAAGTGGGGGACTGCAATTTGTGCACAGGCCATCTGCTGATCATGAGTATCATTTATAAGACTCAAGCTTCTGCCTAAGTAAAGCAGGTGTACTTTTCCACATCCACCAGAGAGAGAGTGAGAGAGAGAGAGAGAGAGAGAGAGAGAGAGAGAGAGAGACAGAGACAAAGCAAGAAAGGAAGGGAGTAGGAGAGTAAGAGCCAAGCCTGCTTGTGTATGATCCATGGGTGAAGAGTGGTATCATTATAATGGTTGCCTATATTGTGTACTAATCCATACTGTCACATGATAATTGCACATGGCTGCACACATTTATGGCTGAGGATCGTCAACAACAATCTCTACAATGTTTTGAAAATGTTGGCCTTGTAATGTTGACAATGGGACACGTAGCTCCTAGTATAATGATATGGAAAAATCCACACTGCAATGGACACTGTTATTACACAATCACCCCAACACCCACACAGGGCACTGATAACACACACTTACCAGTATTGAGTTTCAAACCCCTACCTGAGTATATATTGCTATTACATTGTTATGCAGTTATTGCACATGCCACAGACTTTACATGTTGGAGAGCTGCCCAAAGGTATCTTTGAAGGTGAGTGACATCAGCAACATTGATAAAGGAGGGATAAGGGAAGTGTAGTACATTTGACTGCCCACAAAAGCAGGTGTCAAGGAAGACACACCCACACTCTCTCAGGAAATCACACACATTATCACAGTTGGCAGGGTCAGGATTAGAATTCCTACCTAACTAGTTTGCTACACTACAGTATTACACAGTTATCACACGTGCAGCAGAGCTTATCAAGCTGATATATGGCCAAAGAGTTATTTCAAGGTGACTGACATCAGCAGGCATGCCACAGTAGGGCAATGAGAGGTGTAGTGAGTGTGAATGCCTTCAAAATCCTTAATCTCCACAGACACACACACACACACACACACACACACACTTGCCAGTATTGACATGCGTGGGTTGATTGTTTCACAGGTGTGTAGTAGCTGACTGTGTCAGAAGGCTGTACAAGGCTAGGCAAAGGGAATAGCTTGGCATCAGGCTACATGACAATGGTCTCCAGTGTGGTTCAGGGGTGTAGTCCCTGGCTTGGCCCACACTGGTGGGTATTGTATTCACAATCCACTCATCTGGGTTACTATTGTGGTTGGTCAGTGCTGTGCAATGCTTGTCATGTATGTGATCTATATTTCATAACATGGATAGTGTCTGGGTTGTGCACATGTCCCACATGCATGTTCTGTGACATGTGGAAGTGTACTTGGGGTCTCTGGGGAATGTTGTGTGGACAGATTGTTATCATCTGATGTGGCATTCCTGACCTCATGTGGTGAGACCTGGCTATGGAACTGAGGTCGTGCCTGCACCTAAATTGATAGCATGATTCAGGTATTCAGTGAAGTTAGTGTCATTTGTCCATACAGGGCATGTGTATAAGACATGGTATTCCCTTTGTTGGTTACATTTGTAGACTCTGCAGTTGTTGCAGGTGTCCAGTGGGGAATATAGCAAAGGACCAGTGTAAGCATTTGTTTGCCTATTGTTGGGATGGAACAGGGTGCCATGTCATTTTACTTGGTAGATAACACATCACAGTTCATTCTGATGTCAGTGGCAGTGTTGTTGTCAACAGGCATGTAGTCCACTGCAATCACAGTGTGGTTACTATCTGTGGGCAATATGCAGGGAACTACCAATATAGTGGTTATTGCCTAGCCAAGTGTGTTTGTGTATGGGTGGAGAGTGTTCTCTGAGTAATACAAGGGTTGCCTATAGAGTTCACTGATCCATGATGTCACATGTAGGGCTAAGGATTGTCTACACCAGCCTCTCTGCTGTTTGACATCTGTTGTCCTTGTAAGGTGGACATTGTGACATATAGTAGGTCCTCAATATAATTATTTAGCAAATTCCACACCACAATGCATCCTGTCATTACACAATCACAGCCACCTCCACACAGGATACTGATGACAGACACTTACTACCTAGTACTGAGATTCAAACCCCAACCTAGCTATGCATTGCTACTACAATGTACCACATTTATCGCATGCGCCACAGAGTTTATTGGATGGTTGTTGTCCCAAGGTACTTATAAGGTGAGGAACATCACCAGCCCTTGTAAATACTGGCATTGGGTGATGTAGTGGGGGAGAGATCCCAAAAATAATTTTACCCTGATCACACATTTACATTCGCCAGGGGTGAGGTTCAAACCTCTATCTAACAACCTTTACGGACTATTATGTTGCACATTTACCACATGCACCAATGAGCTGACTTGATTTAAGCTTTGTAACAGATACTTCTAAGGTGGATGATATCTGCAGGACTGCTAAAGGCAGGCTCTGAGATGTGTAGTGGCTGTAAATGGGGACAAAATCTTTGAGATTCACACACAAACACTTGCCACAGATGAGATTTAAACCCATAGTTGTGTAGTTACTGCTACTACATTGTTGCGCATTTATGCCATGCACAACGGAGCTTATAGGGCTAGCTTTTCTCCAAAGGTGTATTTCAATGTAGATGACATCAGCAGTTTTGCTAAAGTAGGGCAATGGGAGGTGTAGTGGCTGTAAATGGCCTCAAAAGCATTACTGTACACACACACACACACACACACACACACACACACACACACACACACACACACACACACACACAAACACACACACACATAAAGGGTTTCACAGTTACCATGTCTGGGATTAGAACTCCTACCTAACTAGTAATCACACTATAGTATTATACAGTTATTGCATGCACCACAGAAGTTACAAGGCTGAAGCTTGTCCAAGGAGGTATTTCAAGTTGACTGACATCAGCAGGCTTGCTAAAGTAGGGCTATGGGAGGTGTAGTGACTGTGAATGGCCTCAAAAGCATTACTTGCTATACACACATACACAAACACACAGTTTCATAGTTGCCATGTCTGGGATTAGAACTCCTACCTAACTAGTACATCACACTTTAGGATTATGGAGTTATTGCATGTGCCACAGATTTTACAGGGCTAAATTTTGTCCAAGGAGGTATTTCAAGTTGACTGATATCAGCAGGCGTGTTAAAGTAGGACAATGGGAGGTGTAGTGACTATGAATGGTCTCAAAAGCATTACTCTCTACACATACACACACACACACACACACACACACACACACACACACACACACACACACACACACACACACACACACACACACACGAGTTTCACCATTGCCATGTCTGGGATTAGAACTCCTACCAAAGTAGTACATCACACTATAGCTTTACTCGGTTATTGCACACAGCACGGAGCTTACAGGGATGAGCCTTGTCCAAGGAGGTATTTCAAGGTGACTGACATCAGCAGGCTTGCTAAAGTAGGGCACTGGGAGGTGCAGTGACTCTGAACGGCCTAAAAAGCATTACTGTCCAGACACACGCACACAGAGTTTCACCATTGCCATGTCCGGGATTAGAACTCTTACCAAACTAGCTTTATTCAGTTAATGCACACATCACAGAGCTTACAGGGATGAGCCTTATCCAAGGAGGTATTTCAAGGTGACTGACATCAGCAGGCTTGCTAAAGTAGGGCACTGGGAGGTGCAGTGACTCTGAATGGCCTCAAAAGCATTACTCTCTACACACACGCACAGAGTTTCACAGTTGTCATGTCTGGGATTAGAACTCCTACCTAACTATTATGTTATACTATAGCATTATGCAGTTATCACACATGCCACAGAGCTTATAGGGATAGCCCTTGTCCAAAGGTGTAGTTTAAGTGTGAATGACATCAGCAAGTTTGCTAAAGTAGGGCAATGGAAGGTGTAGTGTTTGTGAATGGCCTCAAAATCATTGACCCCATACACACACACACACACACACACACACACACACACACACACACACACACACACACACACACACACACACACAAAATTGCCATGTCTGGGATTAGAACTCCTACCTAACTAGTATGCTACACTATAGCACTACGCAGTTATCACACACATCACAGAGCTTATATGGCTAGCTTTATTCCAAATGTGTATTTCAAGGTGAATGACATCAGCAGGCTTGCTAAAGTAGGGCAATGGGAGGTGAAGTGTCTGTGAATGGCCTCAAAATTATTGATCCCTACACACACAGTTTCACAGTTGCCATGTCTGGGATTAGATCTCCTACCTAACTAGTATGTTATACTATAGCATTACACATTTATCGCATGCACCGTGGAGCTTATAGGGTTAGCCCTTGTCCAAAGGGGTATTTCAAGGTGACTGACATCAGCAGGCTAGCTAAACTAGGGCAATGGTGAGTGCAGTGTGTGTGAATGTGCAATGAACCATTTGTCTGGAAACACACATACACAACACTCAGTCACACAACTTTACATTTGACAGGACTGTGTATACAACTGCTAGATGAATAAGGACTTGTACTGTCATGTTAAACAGTTATCACAAGCACCACAGACACTATAGTGCTGAGGGCTACCAGAAGCAAATGTCTACAGTGATAGACATTGGCACATCATGTGATATTGGCCAATTGGATGTGTGGTGGTTGGGACAGGCCTCATGATGGGAAGCTGTTTGTCACTGTCTGTCTTTCTCTTCCCCACATCCCTGTTTGTGTATGTTTGACCTATTATAGTGTGTTATCCTTGGATATATGTGTGTATTCCTATCCAATGTATGTGCAAAGCATGAATAGTGTGCAATGTGGTGTGTGTGGACAGAAATCTGCAACTGACAGATATGTATAGTCGACTACTGTTGTCAGATGTGGGCTTCATTTCTGTAAGTGTGGGAGCATGCCCAGTATGACCCTTCTGTATTTTGTTGTCAGACATGGGCTTCATTTCTCTAAGTGTGGGAGCATGCCCAGTATGACCTTCTGTATTGAATGTGTGAATGCATTACAGGTAGGTTGTACTCCAGTGCAGGCATTTGTGTTCTACACCTACAGCTAGCAACCTGTTTCTGCAGAATATCTGTAAATAGGTTGACAATATGGAGTCCCAATGGGCAAAGGATAGTGGGATACTGTAACTAATCATGTCTGTGCTGCTTGTGCTACATGGTTTTGGTGTTAGCAGAGATATTCGACATATATACTGCTTTAAACTGTGATGTATTATATCATCATCTACTGACAGATATACTTATTTGCTCACAGTAATTTCCTGGGGAATACAAGATGAATGAAGCTGCATCCAGTATTGTGGTCTGTAGCCTAGATATTCTTGCACACTCATGCCATTCTGGAGGGGAACCTGCAGACACTTGCTGATGGGTCTGTGTAAATGCTCCAGCACCTTGGTACTGTGGTGGCTGATGATCCCCTGCTTGTACATTTATTGACATGACAGAATGCCCATATCTTGCTGTGGCCATACCTCTCAGCTGTACAGATTCACACAGGTTACCCAGAGGCATATCTTATATATCTGGTCAGTTCCCCTTCACATTGTGGTTTATGAGCAGGTTTATAGCCACCCATTCCTGGGTTTGCAAGCAGGGATAGTATAGGCACACATCAGAGGTTCAGACTTCACACACTCCACGGCGTCCGTGCCTCTACCCCCCTCTGTTATTCTATCCTCTTCCTAGCATTATGCAAGTGATATCTGATAAGTATCCCTATAGTTATCCCTTCATCCCCGCGGTATTTAGGGGTTGGTCCACAGTTCATGCAGTAGGATATGGTGGGCATGCTACTGGGATTTGTCGACATGGCCTTGCATTTGCGTTCTGTGGAATGTGTTATATCGTTATTTGGGACTCCATGAGATAATATACATTGTCAGTATGGGTGAGGCACAGGCCTTTGACATAGGACTGTAGGGCATTTGGTAGTGATGCAGGCCAGTGCATTCTTTCACTCCTACAGTTGCAGGATGCAAGCCACTGGATTCCCCTAGGGTGACAGGGTAGGTGTGCAAGGTGTTAATGGCAATAGTTTCTGTCCTTATTAATCCATTGGTGTGGATGCTGGCAGGGTGCTGCTTACAGGTAGAGACACACCTGCATGAGACACCTCTTCAGCATGTTACATTCTGTGGGTGTTCCCATACAGAAGTGGGGGTCATACTGTACTCATTCCCAACAGCAGGGATATGACCTGTGATGAACCTGTGGCTGATGGTGGGGTGAGCTGAGTGCATGTATGTTATGGAAGCTTCTTGCAGCTGACTCAAAGATATATGTGGCTTGTGCGGGGACATCAGCAGTTTCTCAGTACTTCATGACTGTGCCTTTTATGGTCTGCCAGTGTTTGGCCAGACTACATCAGTATTCCATACTATACAGACAACTAATTTGCTGCTAACCTGTATGCACAATTCCAAAGATGTGTGCATTTGACAGTAACATCTTTATATATTCTGTCTAGTGTACTTCCACCTGTGTAATGTGTATATGTCTGGGCCCACATTCATGGCATGTCCATTTTTTAGATGGTGAGAGATAGTACATCCGAACAATTGCTATGGATTACTGCTGAATTGGGTCTTGCTGGGATACATTGTGTTTGGCACTGCAGTTGTCAGAACTTGGCTCTGTCATCAACAGTACTGGCCATAGGCCACCGGTACATAACCCTCCATGCCTACATGCTGACCACTTCCACACAATATACAACACACAACAATATAACACTCAGAGCCCTGCATATTGTAAACATGCAGCAATCTATCCTGCTAATTTGGCCAGCTCAGGTAATCTGTGCTCCACTGTTATTATACCCACACATACATGTTACTACATTTCTATGTAGGATTGTGGGGAGGGCAACTGACAACTATAAACATTTGCTATGACTGTACTGGTATTTCAGGTACTCTGTTGGCTTCCCTTTCATTCTGTATTCTGACCTATCATGCAGACTGGAGGCATATCGGAGTACAGATCTTAGGTTTTATTGACCTACATTTCAGTTTCAGACTTCTTACCCTTCAGAACTAACATCCAACTGCCTGACCTGTTGTAGTCTGTCTGTGTAGGTCTGGAGGGGGGATGTTCTCCATTGCCATCAATTGGAGGCCTTAGCACTGCCTTTCTTTGTGGTCATCTACAGCTCTCCTGCTGGCTGAGACTCTTGTTGGGTATGTGAGCCTCACTGACATGCATGTGTGTGTCTTATGGACACACATTTGGCCCACCACATTTCCTGCAGTGGGATTTGTCACCTTGTCTACTACTGCCTACTATGTTGACACCAGTATTTGTTATGGATTTCATGCTGCCCATATAGCTGTCTACTATCTGCTGCCATCCCATTCAGCCACCCAATTCCCTTGCATGCTTGCATCCATACCATAGATACAAGTAGCAGAGCATACTACTCTATTCAGCAATTGATAGGGAGAGTGACTTACCTTGTGGCTGTGCCAGTATTGAGGATGGTGCTGGAGGGCTGACTATGTTGGATGCAGATAGTACACGCCCTATACATGGTAAAGCACAGGTAGTATCATGTTTGGCATCCCTTTTAATGTATGTTCGAGTCAGAGAGAGGTGTCATTTCCTGGGTTCCTACCATGTCAGCGTATGCACTATGCGTTGCCTCTTTGCCAAAGCCTGGGTATACTGGGCATGCCTCCTTCTGCTTACAGGGGCAGGCTCAGGTTGTTCCTCTTCTGAGTCAGTCTGTGCCTGTGCTGGCCTTGGCAATGGTGGGGAGCTGTGTGGCCCTGCCCCGTGCTGTTCCTGCTGTAGCTGTTTCTGCAGCATCATATTGTGTAGCATGGCACATACAAAGAAAATTTGTGTACATGTAGGTGGAGAGTACTGCAAGGCTCCACCAGATATATCCAGGCACCAGAACCATGACTTAAGCATCCTAAACGCATGCTCTATTATGATTCTGGTTTGTGTGAGTGCCTCATTATGGAGTTCTTGTTGAGGTGTGTGTGCATTTCTGATGGGTGTCATCAGCCATGGCTCCAGTGCATAACCGGCATCCCCCACTAGGTGGCCATATGGGATGTCCCCACTGGCAAATCTCTGGTACAGCTGCATCATATGCCAGATGTGGGAGTCGTGATAGCTTCCAGGACTGCTGCCAGACACATTCATTATAATGCCCTGGGCATCGCACACACTCTGGCAGTTGATGGAGAGGAAGACCTTGCAGTTTATGTAGACCTTACCCCGCTAGCTGGGTGGTGCTTTGATGTGTTTGTGCCTGCAGTTTATAGCACCCACTACCTCAGGGTAGTCTGCTATTTGGTGGAGAGAAGCATATTGCTGCTCAATGCCTCACAGGTGTTGAGGAAATATATGTGTTCACCAGCATGTGCTGACATGGCATTCAGGAACTGGTGGGGTACCCTGGATGCTGATGCCTGTGAGATCCCCATGATATCCCCAGTTGGCATTTGGAAGGTACCTGTGGCTAGTATTCTTAAGCTTACACATACCTCAGTATCCACTGGGATGGGTTCCCCTCTGTTGGTTCTGTGTGTGAGGCGTGGCCGCACAGCTCAACAATTTGCTGTAGGTGGTCCCTGTCCACCCTATAGCGCTCCACTATCTCCAGCTCATGTAGCTCCTGGTAAGTTATCCTAGATCTGTATACTCTTCTCCTTCTCCTCATTGTGGGTTGGTCATCAGCATTCTCATCCTCACCACCCTCAGCCACGTCCACATATTGATTTATGAGAGCGACAGCAGCCCCATCATTTTGTTAGTTTTGTTAGGTAAAATTTCCCCATTTGTGTACTCTGGTGGTGTAGAGTTTGTGGGAAAAACTGGAGTGAAAGGTGTTTGGATAGTTTATAGTAGTGTGCTGGGCTTGGCTGGGCTGCTGCCTGTGTAATTGGCTGATTCTGATACATTTCACCTGCCAGCTAAGCTAGTCCTCCTTGATTACCTTCCTACTGCTGTTTTCCCTTCCCATTGCCTTCCTGTTTAAGCCCCAGGGTGCGCCACACAAACCCAGTGCTCAGATGTGAACAGAGCTGCTATTTTCTGTTTTTTTTTTTTTTATTAAAACCCAGTGCACAGCGCTCCCACCTGTTTAGGCAATCTAAGTATGGATAGGCAGCTTCAGACACACCCCCTTCCTTAGCTGTGCTTAGTTAAGGGCAACACAGGCCACTGGGCTCCAATAAGCTTACAGCAGTCATGACATTCCCCCTCATGAGGTCATCTAGCTCTTAGGCTTAGACCATGGTGTCATTGCACCTACACGGTTGGGTGCAAGCTAGCACTGAGTGGAAATTTGTGATTCAGTATTATTCCCCTCATTTGCATAGAATTGACTGCTAATGCATGGCTACAAAACCAACACTCAGCACTCCCCCTTAGTAACCATTATTCCATGGTCTCGTTGTGTTATGCATGCTATTGACTATTATGGAAAAATGATGATTTTGGTTTAAAAGCTTATTTCCAGATTTTTTTTATTATTTTCGGGCCGATCCCATTTGCGCACATCTGCCCTACACTTAAATGTCTGAAATCAGCTAAAAAAAGTTATTTTTTACAATTTTGAAACTAGTTTTCATGCTTATGGCCATATATTTGGCCATTGGCATGCCTAACCCTTATAATACATGCTTTTTTTATGAGCTGTCATGCCTCTGTTTTGTAGTTTGCAGAAATATATTCAGCTACTGGCTGAATACATTTCTGCAGTCTACACTATTTCTGCATGAATGCTTGCCTGCTTCCTGGATCATTAATTCACCTCATTTTCATGGTTTTCACCAGCAAATGAGGTAATTAGCATACAGGGGCTGTGTCTGTGCAGGAATAGTGCAGGAGCGCTCGTACATGTCTTGGGATCTCATTCCTGGATCACCCGTCAGCCATATAGCCTGCAGCAGCTCTTGCACTATTCCTGCACACTGTGCAGAGCTTGCTGAATCCTGGGGAAAGTGAAAGCAGGGCAGGAATATGCAGGAGGGAAGAAGGAAAGAACCATAGCTATCCATTTCTTCAACAGTAAAAATTGATCATATATGCAGAATGTTAGCTGAATTTGGACTGTCACCTCCAGAGAAAGGGGTGACCGTAACACAATCATGTTGCATAGCCAATTGGACCGAATGAAGTGTGTCAAGAAGACATGTTTGTGAAATGGAGAGCTATGTATGGGATGATTTTATTTTGTGGTACGGGTGGCCATTTTTTTTTGTTTGAGAGAGAGGAATGTTGGGGAAGTGACATAGGTACGTCTGGGAATGGGAGGTTGGGTATGTGAGGAAGCAGTTGCAGACAGAAAGGGCATACAAGACAAGACACAGGGATGGTGAAGGACACAGGAGTTGGGTGAACACCATGATTGGGGTGAGGGTGGGAACATCGGTGACTCATGGACATCAAGCTAGGTGTCAGTGAGAAGTGAGTTCTCATCTACGGGGCTGTCATCATTGTCACATCACTGGGCAACTGGCTGCAGTGCTCGATGTCTCCATCTCCTCCTGGTATGTTTTACAAGGATGCAAAGTACATGATCTATCCGGTGTAGGCATGTACCAATAGTAAGGTGTACTATCCTATGCACCAGCCCTGGCAGTTCATCACGGGTGATAAATTCACCACCTCCACCATTGCTCCTGGAGGGAACCTCTGGCCTATCCTCCAGGACAGAACTACCTGATGGCTCAAGTAGTGCCGGGGAATCAGAGAAGGTGCTGCCAGATTGCTTTCCAGACATGCTGGACAGTGGTGCTGTAGCAAGTATAGTGGGGCAGGAGGATTCTGTGGGACAGGCCTACACCACTGTGCTGAGAGGAAAAACATATTTAAAAAAAAGAGAAGATAACGGTTGGGGTGAAAGAAAGAAAAGGTATAACATTAGTAACTTTATATGTGGCATACAAAGCATTGATACAATTATTTGACTCTGTTCTGTTACCTTTACTTTTAAGACTACAAACACCTAACAAATTTATTATTTTTAAGACTACACAGTTCATAAGAGCTGCACACTATACTACAGGCTTCAGCAAGCAATCCTTGGTGTGTGCATATATTGGACATATGCATGTCCACATTATGCTGATTACAGTTTATGGTTTGCAGCAAGCCATTTGTGCCACCGATATAGAGGTCTGAAGTTACATTACGATAATGATGAAACCTTGACAGTATTGTATATTTGAGAAATGTGTTTTTTGAACCCACAACCTCGGACTATACTCTAATACTGTACTGTTATTTTGTCCTACAGATTAATGCATGCATAGCTTCCCCTTACAGTTGAGACATGCATGCTTAATGTTATTTGAGAATATGGAACAGTTGCTCTGAGCTACAGGCTAAGGCATGCATACTTTCTTTTACAGTTGCAATATGCATGCTCAGTTTGATATAACTGTATTAAATACCAAATAATCTGTCTTCTGCTTTTAACGCAACAATATCCGTACTGTTCTGATGCATACATACCACATGCTTCTTGCATCCTTGCCAATCTCGTGGCCTGGGTCTTCACATTAAGAGCTGTCTCTGTGGCAGCTGTAGAAAAAACAGAACTGAACAGAATACCATTATGAACACCAGACTTGACTTTATTCAGCTTTTAACTCTTTCAATTAGTCACTGTAATTGATACTTCTACATCTGGGGAGAGTCTACAGTCCTAAATTCCCTGATACAATGGTTGAGGGTATCCGTCTTTCTCCTCCTGATGTCATCAAAGTAGTGTTAACATTGTTCACCAGTGTGGGGGATACCTGTAGCACTCACTGGTCAAAGCCCTGGTAACAATATTCCATGCTTCAGATTTGTATTCTGAGCCTGAATAGTCCCTCTACAGTAACTGGGGCCCATGATGCAGAACTAGGATTCTAGCAAATACTTTGGACTCCTGGGAAGCCCACCTCTGTGCTCCAAAATATGCTCCCTCATCACAAACACCAGACATGACTACCAGAGATCAAACCCAATATAAAGTGAGGTTTTCTCACCAATTGGACTTTATATCCTGATGTTTTGCTGCTAATTGCAGTTATTGCTCACTTACTGAGTGCGTGCACAGTGTTTGAAAATGTTGCTCAATGCTTATCATCATGCAAACATGGTCCATGGGTTCTCCGCTTCCGGTATTTGTGCTATGTGGAACATCACTCAAACAGTGGCCAAACAAAATTTACATGAAGTAAATTAAAGAAAGGGAAAATCAAATACTGTGCTATCAGACTATTCTTAGGCAGAATCACTGCCATCTGTGTCATAGCTCTCAACCTTCAGTCTCCACAATGAGGAACTGTAGCTCTCATAATGTGGAACAAATGGACAATATGTGGAAAACATACAAATGGCTTACTAACATCTTAAAGTAATGTGGAATTTTGTGCAACATGAACTGTATAAGACCCAAAGTGAGGTATGTGAGAGATATGATATGTGTAGTCATGGTGGTCATAGTGACATTTCATGCAAATTCATGCAATGGAGCTACTTCGACTTAAATGTTTCTCTATCTGTGTTAACTTGCAAGCTTTGGTGGCCAGTAACCATACACTGAAATATTATACACATTCATGTATTAGGTTTTGTGGCCAGAAAGACTGCTGTGAGCTGTGAAACCTTGCTTACACATGCCACATCTTATTAATATGCATGGGGTGATGCTGTGCAATGAGCAACATTGCATCCATGGTAACGCATTCCCCCGGATTTACTAGTCTAGCATGCAGGAATAAACTAGTCCTGCACGTAAGCGGCAATTTAAGAGGAGGATGGCAGTGCACCGTGCATATTAATGAAGGTGTGCTGCCTGAGCTCCAAATCCTACACTGAGCATGGACGAGTGCAGGGGGCATGTCGCAGAGCAGAGTTCTCAGAATAAACATGCCCCTGCAAAGCAGAACAGAAGAAAGTGTAAATAAATGAGCGAGACCGCTCATAGGTGTCCACATTTCTCCACCAACAGTCCCCATGTGTTCAACAGCAACAGTACAGTGAAATAAAATGAACAAACCCTTGTATTTATTTTTTTTAAAACCCCGAGTACAACTAAGCATAGGTGCACGGGTTTGCCCATCGCTTAGCTATGGTTAAAGCAGTTTAAAAGGCTGAAGAGGATAATAAGGACTATATATGCAAATGAAGCAGCACAGCAATAGTGTAGTGGTTAGAGCATCCGCCTAACGAACAGACATTCCCGATTCAAGTCCCACTGCAGCACATACCATTTTCCATGTGAAATCTGTATATGAACATATTTTTACATCTTTTTGCTGTATAACCTACTAAATAACATTTAAATGTGAACTGAAGTACTGCATTAAATGCACATGTGAAGTGTCAGTGTCATAATGAATAAGGCACTAGTAAGCAGGTTTAAGCACAAATAAGCAGTAGTAAGCATATATAAGCACTAGTAAGCATGTTTAAGTGTATTTGCATGGGGGTAAGCATTGCCTACACAGATTAAGCAAAAAGCAAAAGCTAACTGAGTGTAAGAAACTGTAACCGGAGGTTAGCAGTGCTTACCATCGTGCAAACCCGTGCATACCCGCTTACAACTGCTTTAAAGTGCCTAATCACTCTGGATCTAATGGCCCATGTTCTGCCCAGCAACAAAATAAACTGCCTCTGCAGGGCTCAAACTCAGGACCCTATAGTGACAGTAGTTAACCACTAAGCCATCATAGCAATAGATATGCATGAGGTATCAGCAAACTAATTCTCACCAAAGGAGAATCAAACCAAACATGTGAACTGAATCTATGTACAGTGTGAAGTGGTATAACCTGCTACATTACATAAATATGTGAAATGGAGTACTGCAGTAAGGCCAGATGTGAGGTGTTATTGCAATAAAGTGTTGAAGTTCCCAGGACCCCATACAACGTACGTACACATGAATCAAGGATACAATACACATGCAATGAAGAAGACATCAATGCCAAAAGGCAAATATCATTCAAATTGAATATTAAGCACCACTAAGCATTGCACAGCACCATTACCCAGACTACTGGCAGGATACTACCAATGGGATAAACAGTGTCAACCTGCAAAGTCTAATCTTAAACAAATGCATGTTCGTCCCTAGCAGGACGACCCAAAAAATCTGCTAAAAAGTGTCCTCGGGGTAACATACCATGCCTTACAGGTAAGCAAAGAAGGATATGTATATTCGCAGACTGAATGAGTGGGAACCCTGAAGATCCATGGAGTGAGACAACGTACATGATGGGTCCCGAGAAGTGGAGAGTGGGCAATGCGTAGTGGTGTGGTGAGATTCGAATGGAACCTGTAGGAAGGATGATTGATGTGAAGGAGGGAGGGGGTGGAGGGAATGATGGGTAAGACATTATGGGCCGGAGCGTGCCGGGTTGGACGGACCCATTCTAATGGGACTGCCCCATGGATGTAAGCGAAAAAGGAGGTGGGGACAGGAAGGTAACTGAGACATATCATTTCCCATGGCAAAGCATGGTATGAGTAATATGTATGTTGCATAACCCATGGAATAACATATATAAATATATATATATATATATATATATATATATATATATATATATATATATATAAACTGTTGTACAGCTGCCACGAAAAAACATATATATACATATATGACGTAGAGTACTGCAGGAAATGCACATGTGAGGTGCCAGTATCATTATGCATAAAGCAGTAGTCAGGTTAAGCAGCAAGAAACAGTAGTAAGCATATGTCAGCACTAGTAAGTGAGTATAAGGCTGTGTGCACAGGTTTGCCCGAAGGTAAGCACTGCTAATTTCCGGTTACAGTGTCCTACACCCAGTAAGCCTCTAAATTGCTTAACCTGTGTAGACAGTGCTTACCCCTGTGCAAACCCACTTACAACTGTTCAAAAGTACCTTAATCACACTGTATCCAACAGCCTTTGTTCTGCCTAGCAAAAAATAAACTGCCTCTGTAAGGCTCAAACTCAGAATCCTGCACACTATAGTCATAGTAGTTAACCACCAATCCATCATAGCAATAGATATGAATGAGGTATCAGCAAACTAATCCTCACCACAGGAAAGCAAACCAAACATGTGAATTGAATCTATGTACAGTGTGATGTTGGATAACCTGCCACAGAACATAAATATATGAACTGGAGTACTGCAGTAAGCATAGATTTGAGGTGTTATTGTAATAAAGTGTAGAAGCCCCCAGGTCCCCATACAGTGTATGTACACATGAATCATGGATACCAGACACATATATAACCTGTAATGAAAAATAACTCATTGCCAAATGGCAAATATAGTGCTAATTAACTATTAAGCAATGCTAACCGCAGCGTAGCTCAAGTTAGTAAGTGTAAGCAATGTGTAGGTGAGCCAATTCAATCTGCCTATTGGTATACCTCTTTAAGCAGTGGCAACCTCATTAAAACAGGTCTGCCCATAGCTTAGCTTATTCAAAACTGGCCAATAACTGGGAAGTGTGGGAAAATGGCCATATTTAAACCCCATAGGCGGGAATACTACTCATAACTGGTTGCAGCTTCCTACTGCAGGCAGAATGGCTGGTGTGGGTGAAGGCACTCGATTTAGAGCACAGCGCTGGGGCTTCCAGGAGTCAGAAATCATGGTATGGCTCCTGGTAAAACACCATGATCAGTGATTACTGCAGGGCCAGTACCAGGGCTCACAGTATAAAATGGAGGCCTGGGACAGTCTCACCCGTGACCTCACCAGTGCAAATGGTATCCCCCAGACTGGTGAGCAGGTCAGGCACCACCACGCTGACCTGAATCGGTGGAGGGAGGATGTACTAGAACAGTGATTCCAGGAGTCTCGGCAGATGCCCAATGCCCCAGGACTGAGTAAGTACTCATTCCACTAAGTAGAAAATGACTGCCTAGCTTGTGTATACTATGGATAGGTATGGCTAAATATCACTGGATTTCTCTGACAGCTACAGATGAGTGGGCTGCAAACCAGCAAGCCCATGATGCTAGGCTGCAAAGGCTGCGTCACGAGGCAGGTTAGTAATCAGTCTGCATGTACTGTCATAAATAAATATAAGAGTCTTAGAAAGTGTTGTACCAGTAGAAATAAATGTGTAATAGTCTGTGAATATAACCCCTGGAGTGCTTCTGTTTACTCTTCTCTCATATGCTGGCGATCTGTTCCATATTATAAATAGCAATGTTGTATCTTAAGCAGTGTCACCCACACCATGGTATGCAGATAAAATGGGCATGAAGTCCTGCATAACAATGTTGGAAGTGCCAGGTGGTCATATTGTACAAGTTAGGGTGACTTAGAAAACAGTTGAAAGCTTTACATCAATTCCCTGATAGCACAGTGTACTGTGATGTTTGCTATAATATTTTGTCACACACAGCAGGAGTTTGAATCCTGGGAGTGCTACTAAGTTGTATGCATAATCATGCCCCAGAACTGTACAGATTTTGATACAATGTTCAGATAGAAAGCTGTATGCATACTTACACCCAACAGTACAGAATTTGCTAGAATTTTCAAAATGTAAGTTGTATACATAATCATACCCCACAACTGTTCTAATCTGTCCAGCATGTCCAGATAAATGGCCCCTATCACCAACTTGGTACCCTATTCCCCTGAAAATCCACTGTGATGTTCCAAGAATTGTAGGCAGCTGTCAATGACATATAACTGATATTCAAATGTATACATAGTCAGAGAATGTATATGGAAACAAACCTGTCATTCTAGCACCTCACCCAAAGTGTATGACAGCAACTCTCAACATATGTTGCATTAACACCTGCAGCCTGTCACGCCTGTATGTAAGACACAGGTCATGTATATAATAATTTATAAACATACCAGTGTACAATATAAGGCCATTGTGCAGTGTAATAATACATGTAAGGGAAAGACCACTGCAGTGACTAAGAATGTTGTGAAAACTACAAGGATATATTAGTTGCTAATTGAACTCTCTCTTTCACCCCTACCATATGTGCATAATAACCCAATGACACTCCTCAACTGGTATGTGTACACTCCAAATTTTTGTTAGGGACATATGTCCTAATGGTTTATAAATATTTACATTTGCTTCTATGCATGTGCCATGTGAAAATACACCCATATTGGTGGCATATTGCCATCAATGAAACCTGCATGCTCCTGTAATGGCCACTGTTGTTCCATATATACATGTGTTCTGCTTGCTCTGCAACTGGGTTAAATCTGGTGTGTTGGGTTAATGGGAATACTTATGCATGCTGTTATAACTAATCCTGAAGGCTGTTGACTGCTACTAACCCATATCTGTCTTAACCTGTGACAACACAGCTTGTATGGGAAGGCCGGTCCCAGTGGACTCACCTGTCCCACCTCAGCTGGCAATGGCACCGAGCACAAGCACATCTGGGGCCCAGCCTGGGACCTCCTCCTCTGTGGGCCCTGTGCCACCTTCAGGTGGAACTGCTGCAGGAGATGGGGCTTGCCCCCCCTTGGAGCGGGTGCGGAGGGGAACCTGTCACCTGTCAACAGGTCCAAGCCATTGTGCGCAAGGAGCTTGATCTGGAGTATTGAGAGCGGCTATTCCAGCTTTAGGGCCAAGTGGCACTATTAGAGGGTGAGCCTGCCCCTCCTACATAGCCCACAGCACAGCCACCTTTGGGGCTGTGAAGGTGCAGTTGTGACTTTCGATGGGTGGGGACCTCAGTCCCATTGTTTCCAGTTGGGGGCTCATGGGCTTGTGACTTCCAAACACCCCTCCCCATCCAAGGTGTTTATCCCCCACATGAGTCATATACCAGCCCTGTATGTGTCTTGTGTGTCTTGTCTGTTAAACTACCCAACCTACCCCCCAAATATATCTACTACCCCTCCCCAACATTCCACTCTCATCTGAAAAAAAAAGGGCAATCTGTTCCCGCAAAAAAATCTCATCCCATACATAGCTGTCCATTTCGCACATGTGTCCACTGGACACATGTAATCTGGTCTAATTGGCATCACAATGAATATATGTTGTCCTCACCCCTCTCCCAGGGGTTTGTGGGTCCAAATGTACCTGCAAATATAGTGTATATGCACAGCTGTTGCTGTAGAAGAAATGGTCAGCTATGGACCTTTCTTATACCCTTCCTGCACATGCCTAGCTATTTTCCCTACTGTCTTTCCCTCTTTGTGCCCCATTTTTCACCACTGTCGAATCAACCCCTTTTTCTTTTCTTTTAAAGGAATTAGGGTGGGGGTAAACGGCAGTAAGCATTGTTGGGCAGCAGTAAGCAGGTTTGCGCGGGTGTGCCCGGGGGTAAGTTATGCCTACACAGGTTGAGAAATTCAAAGATAACTGACTGTAAGAAATCATAAGCGGAGGTTGGCAGTACTTACTGTCATGCAAATTTGCACAAACCCACTTACAACTTAAAAGTGCCTTAATCACTTTGTGACCAACGTCCCTTGTTCTGCTCAGCAACAAAATACACTGCCTCTCAAAAGCTCGAACCCAGGACCCTGTACTCCATACATAAAGTGATTTTCCACTAAACCATGACAGATATGCATAACCTGATGTTTACACAAACATATCATGCAGCACAATCAGTCAACAGTACAGGAAATGTATTATTATCCCACCACATAACCTGTTAATGCAAGAAGTCTTGACAAAGTATGCCACACTGTGGGCACAAATAGGGATATATGTCAGCTAATGCTCTGATACACTTAAAATGTTGCTAATTACACAGTCATATGTATTACAACACATATGTAGAAGGAGATGAAGTCTGAAACACAAAAGTGTTGCCACTAGTTACTGACTTCAATGCTGCGATCATCCATGACGATTGCCAAGTGAATGTGGAACAGGCCAAAATATGAGCCGAACATGCATGGACATATGGATAAATATATATCTGTAAATGTAGATAGATAGACGGTTATATGTAGATATATACATATCTATATATATATATATATATATATATATATATATATATATATATATATATATATATATTAATGTATGACTCACAAATAATCATATAACAGCAACTGCATATAGATACATACAATGTATATATATGTATATATATATATATATATATATATATATATATATATATATATATATATATATATATATATATACATATATAGATAGATAGATAGATAGATAGATACAGATGTATATATCTATAGATACATATATATAGATATAGCCATATGATATATATATAGGTACATACACATATACACACACAAAAGGTATCGGTAGCCATACATATATAGAAGTAATGTGGAAGTACTGGGTGCAAAGTATATCACTCAGCCACAAGCCCCTCAACTGGAACCTGCGAAATGTGTAGTGTGGCAACCATTCCCACAAATGAAAATACTGACATTAAACATATACCCACCCACAATTCAAAGGACATGGCACGACACACAGGTATGCATACGTAGATAACCTTTATTCCTGTAATGTACAATAATGTATGCCAGTACTGACACCACATAAGGCTTGAAATATGTAATCAGTCATGAATGCAAGGCCCACACAAAACAGTAGATGCAAGCAATGTGTATATATACCATACCATGCTGGCCAGGCCAAGGCCTTCAATTAGTACAACAGTAGAAACAGGATTTGCCTTCAGGATACGTAACAATCAACAATTACAGATGTAGTTCAACAGCCTTCAATTACACCCTGTAGTCAAGCCCTAAGGGGAAAAGTAGCGCTTGTGTTAATGTCACAGTATCTTGTACATAACATTGCTTAACCTAACATCTCACTATCACACTGAATGACCCTCTTCTTAACAGTTATATCACTGAAAAGGTGCCATAGCCTAGGTTAATGGCATAGAACCCCCCCCAATAAAATGCTGTACAAGGCCAAGGAACACTGTGTACCACACACTTACCTCTGGAATGTACAAGGGCACGTACAGTTCGCCAACTATTGCCCCCATATATATGGACTTGGCCCAACAGTTGGTATGGGAGTCCTTGACATGACTGGGATGATAGCAGTAATGCTAGCAGTAAATAATGATAGGCCATTACCTAACAACCCTTCCTGTATCACAGCAGGACAAAGACTGGCATATATGTGGAGGACAGAGGCAGGAACATAGGGCCATATTTGCATTATTGCTGTTACTCACCCTGGAAATTCCTGGTGTTACAGGATTTGTTGCAGCATACCCTTATGCAGGGATATGACATTGAAATACAAATGGATGTAGCCATGTACTGATAGCACTCAACAGGCAGAATGCCACCGATATATTTGGGACAATACCTGTGTGGTGCACAGACAAAACCTAACAGCCAATCCCCCTGGTAGAATACGGATAGACCCACAGTTGAGAGCTATGCAGACAGACAACATTCCATGAAAAAGTACCATGTACACAGAAATCCTGCAGGAACAGCAAGATACATTGCATATAACAACACTACTTACACTGTCTGTAGGTCTGGAACCTTACCCAAATGTGTATTTTGCCTGTGTCTGCAGGTTCTGCTGTAAGAGGTATTGCTACCTGCTGTCTGTAACACTGATGTCCACACACAGGAAGGATGTCATCCATACTGTAAAGGTGAAGGGACAACACCCACAGAAGGCAGCAATTTATAGTACAGGTTTGCCATGACAGTGGTTATCTGAAGTATCACACAGCAGGCTGCATGCAATTAGCAACTGGTGGTCACTGACTGCTGAAGAGGCCACCACCTGATCATTTACAATACCAACAAAAGCATGCTGCAATCTATTCAAACCAACATGCTGCAATCTATTCAAACCAGCTCAATCACTCTGATGGAGAGAAAGAGAGAGAGAGAGAGAGAGAGAGAGAAAAGAAATTAACCTTCAAGAAAGTTCACAAAGCTCAGGGTTGTGCAGCGGAAACAACATAACTGGTATGTGAAACAGATATGCATTTACTGGCATGTAGTATATGGCATAGAATAATAGGATGTATACTGTGAAAGGATGTATATGTGCCATCAGTACATGCTCCTGTGATGATGTTGTGCTCAACAACTCCTCTGGACAGTAGTATCAGTTCCAGTGGGCAGTGGGACATACCTGTCAAATGTGCAGACCAGCAGTGAATGGCAAAGATGTGACCCATTATATCTGTGCTCTGTAAATTACTGTGGCCAACGACTGATGGGGGTATTAATACTGCCATGATAGACACATGGGTGAGAGACCACACCAACTACAGGACAGTCATGTTAAAGTGTAGCATAGCATGCCCAACTGCCATAGCAGTATAATATGCTTATCTAAAGTTTGTCACCATACCCTCCTAATGTTAGTCTGTGTTCACATGTGACATGTGTCTGTGTTGCAGCAAGGCAGAACAGTTCAGCTGTGAAGTAAAGAGGGTACATGAGTGTGGTCCAGATGTTCATATGCACCCCACATACAGATACATATATGTGTAAACCAAAATAAAACAAAATGATGACCAAGAAGGCAAAACAATAAAGCACAGACCAGTGCTGCCACAACAAGCCGAAGTTTGTTCCACAAGCATGAAAGCAATTCACATTGACGTCTCACAATACACAGTACGTTTTCGTTTATCCTACTTCATCAGATGTGGGCTGCCACAAAGCTAGAACCTTTTATGCTGTATATTATTATCCTAATTAACCAATCACGTTTACTAAGCAATCAACTTGTACTTGCAAGAATGCTTTTATACTTTTAACCAACAGTTAAAAACTTGTTTAATGTAATTTAACATGTTTTAAAATGAAAATGTGTGGACATAACATTACTTACTCACATAATCCTACCATGAACGCACTTCTCATTTAAAAAAATACATCCAATTTTGATAGCATAAAATGAATAAATAAATTAAAATAAAATAAAATAGGAAACTTGTCAGGAATACTTGTGATACTATTACAGGATACAAACAGTTCATCTAGCACCATCTAGTGGCCAGAAAATAAATAGTAATAAATAACAAATAAAAATCTCCACACCCTAAAACATAGCTATCATAAAATGTGTTTTAAAATTAATGTAGTATGCATATTATAAAATAATAATGAAGATGATTTTATTAGAGAAATGAATGTTCTCAGGAATATGTTTAGAAATAGAAGTTATCCTGACTGGTTAATTGAAAAGACTGAGGTTGAGGTACTGGAAGGTAGGAAGGGTAAATTCAAACCTATTCTGGGAATGGATGTCACTGAAAATGATGTAAATACAAGAAAGTTGGAAGAGAACTTCAGCAATGCTTTGGTACTTGAGTATAATGACAGTTCAAAGATAGTGAGGGAGGTGGTGGAAAACGAATGGGACAGATTCATTGTCTTTACTGACCTAGATAATATTTCGAAAGGTAATCTAAAGGTAGTATACACAAATTCCAACAATCTAAAAAAGTTATTGGAAAGTAACCTTGATACTCGACCTTTTAATGGGAGAATGAAGAAAGGAACATTTAAATGCAGTCATTGTTCACAATGTACCTACTTTATAAATAAAGAGGAAGTTTTTATAGAAAGTAGAAACACAAGGTTAGAAGGTAGGGACTACAATAACTGTGATTCCAAGGGCCTGGTATACCTGGCATTGTGGCAGGTATGTCAGGCTTTTTATGTTGGAAAAACAGAACGGAAACTGAAAAGGAGAATTTATGAGCACATGTATGATATACAGGTAAAAAAGGAAACAGATGCACTTTATAAACATAAAAAGGAATGTCCGTCAGCACAATTTGTTTTTTATGTCGTTGAGAAAGTGGACATGGATGCAAGGGGTGGGCTTTGGAAGGAAAGAATAGAATATAGAGAATTGTATTGGCAACTAACCCTGGAGGCGAATAAAGTTCCTGGTCTTAATGAAAATATTTCCATAGCCCCCCTTTTGAAAATGAGATCAGCAAAATTGTAGCAGCCTGGCATGGTAATTTTAGAAATTAGTTTAAATGTTCCCTTATATGGTCTCCTAAATGTTTTTCAATAATATTTTTCTACATGCTTCTTCTATTTATTAAAAGTCCTTTCACATGATATTCTCGATATATGGTTTTAACACGTGGTATTAATCAAATGGTAATGTGTGTTTTTTAAACAGATATACATTGTAGATTATTTAATAGTATTTTTATATATAGTTAAACATTCATTTTAAACATAATATATTTTATAATATGCATACTACATTAATTTTAAAACACATTGTATGATAGCTATGTTTTAGGGTAAGAGGAGATTTTTATTTGTTATTTATTGCTATTTATTTTCTGGCCACTAGATGGTGGTAGATGAACTGTTTGTATCTTGTAATAGTATCACAAGTATTCCTGACAAGTTTCCTATTTTATTTTATTTTAATTTATTTATTCATTTTATTCTATCAAAATTGGATGTATTTTTTAAATGAGAAGTGCATTCATGGCAGGATTATGTGAGTAAGAAATGTTATGACCACACATTTTCATTTTAAAACATGTTAAATTACATTAAACAAGTTTTTTTACTTTTAGTTAAAAGTATAAAAGCATTCTTGCAAGTACAAGTTGATTGCTTAGTAAACATAATTGGTTAATTAGGATAATAATATACAGCATAAAAGGTTCTAGCTTTGTGTCAACCCACATCTGATGAAGTAGGATAAATGAAAATGTACTGTGCATTGTGAGACGTTAATTTGAATTGCTTTTGTGCTTGTGGAACAAACTTCGGCTTGTTGTGGCAGCACCGGTCCGTGCTTTATTGTTTTGCCTTCTTGGTCATAATTTTGTTTTATTTTGGTTTATTTGTCAGTGTGGTGACCTGGTGAACATTGCATTTTTCCATACATATATGTGTGATACATATTCACAGCTGTGTATGTGTACAGAACCTCGGACAGTTATACATTTATATAGGTATATAAACACAAAATGATAGCTACACATATATGCACATATGTATAGATACACATATATATATATATATATATATATATATATATATATATATATATATATGTGTATGCAGACAGCTATATATATATATGTGTGTGTGTGTGTGTGTGTGTGTGTGTGTGTGTGTGTGTGTGTGTGTGTTATGTGTGTGTATGTCGACATATATATATAAATATATATATATATATATATATATATATATATATATATATATATATATATATATACATGTCAATACATTTCCCCTGCCATGACGTGTGAAAGAACATCACACATCAATACACAACATACTTACACACCAGTACATGGCTGCAAGATGGAGTGTGGAGTGAGGTGTGTAACCTATGTTCGGAACACATTGCAATTGTATGAGATGATGGGATATATATGTTGGTGAAGGGTATTAGGCACATATTGGTATGTAGGTCTGGTTGGGTGACAAGACAGCATACAGGGCTGGTATATGACACATGTGGTGGTTAAACACTGTGGACAGGTAGTTACATTTGGAATGTGGAGGCCATTGAGCCCCCACATGGGAACAAAGGGAACATGGTGCCCACCCATGGACAGTCACAACAGCATCTACATGGATATAAAGGTGCCTGGGCTGTACGTTGGGCAGGAGGGACATGCATGTCGAACCTTGTGTATGTGTACTGCATGCCTCCAGGTGATGTAGTACATACCCTATGTCTCTGTGGAGCTCCTTATGCCCAATACCCATGACCTAACTGGATGACAGACACATGTCTGTGTGTGCTCCATGGGGGGGGGGGTCACCATCCCCTGAGGTGGTTCCACATGAAGGTGGTGATGGAACAGTAGATAATGAGGTTCCATGGTGGGCCACAGATGTGATGTGGACTGGTAACATGTGCACATTAGGTTGGAGTGGTGTTCCTGCTGGCAAATAACCCCTACACATACTGGTGTGTAACTGTCATGGAACATATGTGGGCTGTAATAGTCCACACAATCCCAGAACATGTTCAACAGCATGCATAGATATCTCCATTACTACAGAATGGCAGATGTGTAGCAATCACATAGCAGGCCAACCAGATGCATTTGTGGAAACATAGTGGCAGTGACAATGGCATGCAGGTGAAATACCCTGTAACAGCCCTGCAACTCTAGTGTCCCCACAGGGAACACATCTATAACTACATAGCAGAAAGTGTTGTACATTACAATATATGGCCCAATGGTACACATACTGGACACATACTACTAGCATAGTGTGAACATTATGTTGGAGCTGATATGGTGGCGGGCGACTGATATGTGTATTGTATTATGGTAAACTTGACATATGAGTTGCTCAGACATATTCCCATCATTATGTCTTTCAGGGAGTATGGCACACCCAAGGAACCCTACCTACAGTGCCACTGAGGAGGAGATCATCATCACCAGCATCATCCACAACTGTCAGCTGTTGTTCTCATGGACAAGCATGGACCAGCAGAAGAGAACAGCCATGTGGACTGATGTGGTCTGTAGGGTGAATGAGGTGGGGATGCCCAGCTGTACTTATGAGCAGGTCCACCACCATTGTATTGACCTGCTCTGGCAAGTATGTCATCATGCCGCTGCCGTGTGGGGTGACCACCTTGCAACAGGGGGGGCCATAACATACATCCCCCTCACCAGAGTGGAGGAGCTGCTCATCAGCCTGGTAGCACCTGCCTGCCTGCAAGAGCTCCAGACATATACAGTCATGGAGGTGGGTGCTACTCACACACCACACATTGAGCATGCAGGTAAGGTTCCAGGGCATATCAGTAGACTACTGTAGTGTAAGCATCTGTACACGTAGACCATGCATATGTGAGATGTGGGGTATGTTGCTGTGTAGTACTGATAAGCAGTAATGCATAAACTGTAGTACTTTGGACTTCAGCTGTTGTACTATAATATTGCAGCCACCCTGTAACAATGCCACAGCTGTGTCCACTGACATCAACTCTATCCCATGTCAATGTAGGTACCTCTGGGATACCAGCAAGGCAGCGGCCAGATGCTGGTGAGTATGGTTTAAGGTTATGCTTGGCAATTCACTGTGCATGTCATAGCTAAGGTGTAGGCCATGTACACATCTAACACACCTACCCCTAATGCATGATGTACATGTGCACTGACACAGCACACACTTCACTAATGAGATTACCAGCCTCAAACACATGCAATACACAGTCCATCTCAGACAACTGCGGCTACACTCCAGTGCACATTGCCCAGGCACAGCTGACATCTGCCCAACATACACAGCTATGTCATACACAGAGCAGTTGAACATGCTACATATAATGACATCCCACTCCCTCTGCTAACACATGCTCCAGGGTCCTAAACATAATCAACACATTACACAGAACATACTGGAGGGATTGGGCCCTGTCCTGGGGAATTCCCACACTCTGGAATGGACTACCCATACATGTCAGGCAATACTACTCATTGGGCCGCCTGACAGAAACACTTGGCAATTGGATGGGGAATGGGGAATACACCCTGGATAGCATGTCTGTACCACAGCCTGACAGGGACACAGGTGACTAACATTAGTGGGTGGTGAATGGCAGGGAACCCCTGTGGCTAGGTGTATGTAGGCCCCAGGACCAATAGACCAGTACTCACCTATGAACCTATGTGTACCACAGGCAAAATCCACCAGGGCCCGATCATGGTCAATAATGGTCTCTACACTCACCATAGGTAGAGTACATTGTCTCTGTGGTTGGTCTAATGGTAGTCTACCACTCATACATGCACCACTGATGATGACATATGTGAATACACATCAAGCATTCACTAAACACGTGTCCACATGTGACCCAGGAACACACAGAGGCTGTGAGTAGCAAAGGAAACACACCTGATGCACACAGGCACATCCTGCAATGGTGTGTACACCCGTGAGGTATGGTGCACAGTACATGCCAGGGTGCTGAACAGATGCACAGCAATGATGTGGACATGGGTGCAGTGGGTTCCAGGGGGAGGGCCATCACCTACAAACAGAAGCCATGCATCACAGCCATGTATAATGTTGGTAATGAGAATTGACTACAGTTGCACTGCATGCTGTTGAGCCCCACATGTCCTGCATGCTGACATGTGTGTAATTACAGGTATAGTGTGTGATACTGTACTGCACCATCATCTGCTATTGTATGTGTTATGGGGTTGTGGGAGCTGTCTGTACGTGCTGTCTGGTGGAGTATATGGGTTACCATGTATGTTGACTGCATGTGTGTATGTCTGTGTGTGTGGCCATGTCTGCACACATGTGTGTGTGTGTGTGTGTGTGTGTGTGTGTGTGTGTGTGTGTGTGTGTGTGTGTGTGTGTGTGTGTATTTGCTGTTTAGCAGTGTTGTACAGGTCTTACAGTCTGTTCCCTGTTTTCCCCTCACAGGTGGCGAGGTGGGGCTGGGTCCCCCCCCGCAGGGAATCTGATGTCACTGATACAGACAGTGACCATGAAGATAGGTGTGTTGAGGCACAGAAATGGTCATCAGGGGCTGCAACTGGGCCACCAATTGACCACACACACATATCCACTCCATCCACACACACAGTCACACTGCCTCTACACACCTCATCACCATTGGCCCTAGCTGAGGGACAGCCTATGGTTGGCATGGGCCAGAAGAGTGTGGTATCTATGGCACGTATGTCAGGACACAGCAGCCATAGCCAGATGACTGGCAGGGCATCACATAGGCAGATGTGCAGGGGTGCTCGTAGGAGCACTGCTGGTCATCATGTCCCTGGCAGACGTGCCACATCTATTTCAACCACATGCATGTTCCAGACTGTCATGGAGGCACAGGCACAAATGGAACGGTACACCAGGCAGGGTCTAAGGGCACAGAGGGATTATCACACCTCTGTAACTGACAGCATCTGTGACCTAGCAGGTGCCATCTGTAATTACACTGAGGTCATGGATAGACAGTGGGGTGAGATAATTGGAACTCATCCATAATGTCATGTCTATGCATCAGGACATGGTGGGATGGTTGCAATGGCCATGTGGACATATGCCAGCAACACCAGCAGCTGGAGGTTGCTGGGGACATCCAAACAGTCACAGACAATCCCGTAATGGCAGTACCAGCCCCTGCACTGTGGGGGGCTGTCCCCAACCCATGGCCCTGGCCAGTCCCAGGAGGTACCTGGATCAAGTGGACATCTGTCAAACTTTGGGGACAGTACTCAGTCTGGCTCTGTACCTGATACTGCCTGTAGCACCCCTGCCAGGCACAGGTCCCATGTTCATGGCCAGAGATGGTGAGCTGCAAACCCTGACAAGTACAGTCTGCAGCTGTCCAACAATTCCCTGTATAGGACAGCCACATGGAGGAACCGTGTGCATGCTGACACACACACATAAACAACACACCTAGGGAAATCACGTACCTGCACACACGACATCACCAGTGGTCCATAACAATACTCAGCCCCCTCACACACAAACACGTACACACACACACACACACACACACACACACACACACACACACACACACACACACACACACACATATATATAAACACACACACGTTGTCAATTACATGGCTCATCTTAGGTCTCTGGCAAACCAACAACACACCCTGTGCATATGATGATACCTGTGTCACTTCCTGACATCCATAACATTGATGCAGGGATAGGCTAACATGGTTCTGATGCACAGGGTGACTGTACACCAGTGTAGCAATGGAATGATGTGTAGCATGTTGTCAGCATTAAAGTGAAATGCTAATATCTTGGAAGGTGTAGCTGTGCAGCCATAATGCATCATAGCTTTAATTAATAATGCTGTATTGTTGTCACCAGTATCTGTTCTGATTGTGTTGGGTTTATCCATGTGCCACATGGCTGATGGGTGTAGTGGTGTCAGCAAGCCTTCTATAGTGGACAACAATAAGTGTAGTGGGTGGTACACATGCCATGGCTGGGTACAACACACAGTGCCTTTGGTTAGGATGCAGTACAGGTACAGGACTGTACACATGGAGGTATGTCCCCATGCAGGTAACACATCTGTTGCACATGTAATCCCACCAAGACAGGCTAGGCACAACCACACAGTGCTATATATGCAGTCTGCAATGTGGATGACAATGAACATGCTAACAGCAGGGTGTATGTCCCTCTCCCCACTCTACTGCACTCCTCACTTAAGTAACATGTGTGTGCCAATGCCAGTGACATAGCCCTACCCTTAGAAGGGTGTGAGGTGCTCAACTACTGTGAATGGTGTAAACAACAACTAACAACCTGATTACATAAACTGTACAGTATTACAGACAGCTATGTGGGGGGGGGATAGACACAACAGTAACTGCAATTATGGCAGTCATGTCCACAACAGCCACACCCAGTGAGTTATAGCAACCACAGTAGTGCTGCACACCTCAACAGTGTGGAGGAGGGCATTGACACATCCATGACCTGTGAAGGACTGTATGCCCACAGGATAGCACCTGTGGTATGCTGGCATATGTTAAGCAGTCCTGGTGGAAACATATCCTGTGAATGGAGATAGATCCCGTAACAACTACACACATTCCTACAAGTGGGATGGTGTACAAAAGCCTGCTATGATCTACATAGGCATTGTGCACCTCCTAACCCTCATCTACACATGTTATTATTGGGTTAAGGAGGTATACCAGGTTCAGGTTGTATTCTCTGCCTTTGACAAGTCCAACATTGGCAGGGTCCCGTGTGTTGAGATAATCAGTGACATTGGCCATGGGTTCATTGTTGGTATGTTCCATGTCCCTGCAGACCGTGGTCATCAGGCTACTGGGTGGTAGTTCCCAGCTGACATGGTGGGTTTGTGGATGTCCCTGCCAACATTGGTGAATCCATTGTCAGGTGTAGGGCTATTAGATTCTATGCTGGAGCCCAGCTACTTAATGCACCTGCCCAGGGGGTTCCCCCAAGTGTGACATTTCACTTGATTGTACTGCATGATATGTTAGTAATGCCAGCCTTACATCCTACATGTGGGATGGAATACTCTTAACATGCACTGCCCTTGTTGTGTAGGGTCCTGCTTATGGGATCTGCTAAGGTTTGTATTGTATTGCAGGCCAGACATATTTGGCTGGGGGGTATACCTATCCATGCCAGATGTATGTTGTTTGGGTCTCTCAAACCCATCAATGGTGCATGTGGACATGTATGTCATGGTTACATTCCAAGTTCAATCTACAGATGTATTTCCTATATTGATATATATATATATGTGTTCACCTTTGACAGGGAGATAATCATTTCTTCGAACGGCCTTTTCTGCAAACTGAAAGGACAAACCCGTCATTTCTTACTGCACCACAGTTCAAAACACAGCAGTTCTAAAGCTACCTTCACTGACTCTCGAACTGCAAGTTGAAATACATATCGTAATGTAGGGGGGTATGCCCCCCTGCACCTCCCATCTGGGGGGGCTGGGCCCCCCACAACCCCCTACTGTGATATACTAACGCCTAGTTTGCACTACAGTAGGGATAGGCAAATATTCCCCATCCCCACTAAAGTGCCATCCGCAATCAAATTGCCTAATCTGCAATGAGCGAATGCAGTGACATTCGCTCATTGCGCATTCGATGCATGCATTGCAAGATTGTGCAATATTAAAAACATATGTCTGGTCTTCCAGCCTTCGGACACATGGATTTCTCCCTTTGAAAGGTGAGCCATATATATGTTGATATATATGCATTCCTACTGCTGTATATATGTGGACATGTGGATGTATACATATATATCTATGGATGTATGCGTATCTATGTATATATGTATGTATTGGCTTATATATATATATATATATATATATATATATATATATATATATATATTTCTACACCTATATCTACATATATAGATATGTTATATCCATTTAAAGATGAATATATATATATATATATATATATATATATATATATATATATATACACACACAACTACATCTATGTGGCGGAATACATTCCCTGTAGTTTGTATACCTGGGCTGGATGATATGTATGTGAAAACATCATGATTATGCATCTCTGTCATGGCTTAGTTGTAAATCACTTTGTGTATGGTGTGCAGGGTCCTGGTTTCGAGGCTTGCAGGAGCTGTTTATTTGTTGCTGTGCAGAACACATTGGATACAGAGTGCGTAAGGCACTGTAAAGCAGTTGTAAGTGGGTTTGTCCGGGTTTGCCATACAGTACACACTGCTAACCTCTGGTTATGTTTTCATACACTCAGTTAGCTTCTAAATTGCTTAACCTGTGTAGGCAGTGCTTAACTCCATGCAAACCCTCGCAAATCTGCTTACAACTGTTTTAAGGTGCCTTAATCACTCTGTATCCAACGGGCCGTGTTCTGCCCAGCAACAAAATAAACAGCGCTTGCAAGGCTCAAACCAAGGACCCTGCACACCATACACAAAGTGATGTACCACTAAGCCATGACAGATATGCAGATATTCAATGTTTCAGAAACATATCAGCCAGTCCTGTCATGCAACAGTACAGAGAATGTATGCCAACATCTAGATGTCTGCGTGTGTAACTACATTGCAACATTAACAGATACAACATATCCATATATGTATAGCTACATATATATATCTATATATATATATATATATATATATATATATATATATATGTTGTTTTACTAACTCTATATACATATATATCACTATCTATGCACATATAGTTATATATCTGTTAGCAGATAAATATATCTATATAGGTATATATGGCCATACATCTGTAGATAGCAATTGCAGATTAACAAATACACCTATATCCACATGCACCATTAATGGGGTTGAGAGGCCCCACACACTATACATCTTGTATGAATAGGCATCCCCCCACAGCCAAACACATGTGCCCTGCAATACACTACCAAGTACAGTCTGCCTCCCATAGGACATGTAATATGTGGACGCCATCAACATCCCCAAGATACAGATACACAGACACATATATGCAGATATATATATATATATATATATATATATATATATATATATATATACACATGTGACTACACATACACATGCAGATATATGTACAGTAAGATACATATGTAGGAGGTGCACACAATATGGAATAGCCACTACGGCTACAGTTAACACCTGAACAACTGGACACTGTATGGCTGACACATACTAATGTCAATCGTTGCCTGCAACATATACCCATAGAAAGGTCATAGGAAAGACACCGCACACACGTTTGCAGAAATGAGAATCCTTTAATTGTGTACTATAATACTTCTATATGCCATATCTTATAACTGTTCAAATACTGACAACTACATTAACCAAGTACTGCAAATGTGAAACAGTTACACTAATACAATAGTCTGGAAAGGTTCACAACTGGTGCTGTCCAGTCCAAGCCCTTCAAAATGTACAATAGTGCAGACAGACTGGGCCACAGGGTACCACACAATCAACAGTATGTACTGCAGGTGTGTAGTTCAGCAGCCTCTATTAACACTCTGTACAAACTCCGTAGGAGGTAACGATGTTTTGTGATCAAATGGGTTGTACCCAGTACATAACAAGTCATAACGCACATAACAGTCTGTATGGCAGAAGGCAGTAGGCTTGTAGTACCCCAAGTAATGTATGTAATGTCAATATAGGTGGAGTATACGGTACTGTACGTCCACATACTTTGTGGCAGCTAATCCCTGATACTCCCACAATTTGTAACAGCCTAGGTCATTTATGGTGCTCCCCACCTAGAGTCAATAATACAGGCCCATATACCACAGTTACATACACTGGCCTCTGCAGTGCATTAGGGCATACATGTGTTGTGTAGGTGATGGCCACACATATATGGCCCCAGCCCCACTGTATGTGTGGGGGAAATAACAGCAGTGGACTAATGGCAGCAATGGCAGTGTGATATACTCACAGCCACTACAGAACAACCCCCAACAGCATGACATATGTGCAAAGCTTGGTATGTAGATAGGGGACAGAGGCTGGAACACAGGCACATATGTGGAATACTGTTGCCATACACTAAGCAAGGTGCTGGTGTTACAGGATAGTCTGCAACATACTCTTAGTCAGGGGATTGAGGTTAGAAATAGACATGGATGTAGCCATGTACTGATAGCACGCAACACACATACTGCCAGTGCAATATCTGACAGAGGACCTGTGTGGTGAACAGACAACACATGATAGGCATACCTCTGCCCAGCAAGAGGTTAGGCCCAGAGTAGTGAGCTATGCAGACAGACTGCATTCCACGGTACACTAGTATGTACACACACACACACCCTGTAACACCAGTACTATGCAAAGCATTATACAACTCTACCCACAGTCTGTCTGTAGTTCCTGATTTTCCTATGAATATGTGGCCACTCTGAGTGTGCAGGGTCTCCTGTAAGAGGTATTGCTACCTGCTGTCTGTATTACTGATGCTCACACACAGGAAGGATGTCCATCACACAGGGAATGCAAAGGGACCACGCCCACATGCTGTAGGGATTTATAGTGGGTGGTTGCAATGACAGTGGTAATTCAATGTAGTACACATGTGTAATTATATATATATATATATATATATATATATATATATATATATATATATATATATGTATGGCTATCTGGATAAGTATATGTACATATATTTCCACCATATGTCCTGGACATGGAGTGTAGCCATACACCAGCCCCTACAGTCCCAAAGACATAGTGCAAGGGGATGACAGGTATGTATAGGAGGTATATTACTAAACTGTTGCTACTGTCATTGGGATTGTCTTCATAGACATGGTGTGTGTGTGGATGCTGACATCTGCTTATAACACGTGTGCCACTGGTTACTGACAGACATCCTAAGGAAATCATTGTAAGGTACCGCTGCTAGCATGTAATGGCCCTGTGGAGTGCAGCAGAGTTTTGGCCACTATATGTGGAACTTCTGACACACCCTGTACAGTCCAGAGGTATACACATAATCCCTTAGTGCACCACATGTGTACCAGACCTAACAATATGAATGTAGACAGCCATGTAGATGGGTATAACACATAACGACTGGTATACATTTGGCACCATAGATGTTGGATTCACACACTCCTGTCTGGCCTGATACATAATGACTGCTGGTACAGGGGTGCCATGGACAAATACCACCCACTTGATATTGACATACATCTGTACAGCATCCCACTGCTCTGTCTGACATACATGCCATTTAAGGGAGGCCCAGCAGTAGTATATCTGGCAAGTATCTGCACATAACATCCCACTGGTTAAGTACACTAAGCTGCTAGGCATGTAACAATACACTGTGCAGGCTACAGGCAGACTGGCTCAACACTGGCCAACATCTCGTATGGGGGAATGCACACGTACCTGCATATATAGCAGGGTCAACAGCCATGTCACAGCACATGGTAAGATACACCTGTGTGACAGTGCATAACCACAACCAATGTGAACACAGCCACAGCCACATATGGTAAGCTAGCATAATATTACAGTATATGGGCTATCTGTTCTACACCATCCTCATATGTGCCACTCACAGAATGACCCTACATATATTGGGCTGCTACACAGTTTGGTATGATGGCTGTCTGTGGTATGGGACATGTGTGTGTATGGCCCTATAAACATGTATAGCAAAACGGTACCATACAGTGGGGCAGCATGTATCATCTGATAGAAGGGGAGCTAGAACAATGACATCTACCACAGTCTGTACACAGGCTGAAGTACATATTAATGATGCACACAATGCCAACATTCACCATCACTACACAAACCTCAGTACTGTACAAACATCCACAGAATGTCCAGCTTATCTCATGAAACACCACTGCTGTACATGACGTGAAGCAATCTGATATATCACTGACTTGTTATCAGATATGATGACAGTATTTATGGTGTACAGCATATATGCACCACTTCATGCACGCCATATGTACAAAGGTTGACAGGTGTGGCTGACAGCACATACACAGGGCCAGTATAGACATGTTGCTATGATAACCTCATATATTTTCCATTGTAATGGGGTTTGTTGCAACATATGTTCTATGAGGGATATGAAATCAATAACTGTCACGGCCTTCACCATCTACAGACAGAAATCCTCACACTACCTTCTGCATTCCACCAATTGATACACTGTGGTTAACACATGAAACCATAGGCCCAACACTGCCCAGTCCGCAGATGATCCTGCAGACGGAGATTCCTCATATACATGGAACTGACATGGGAGGTATTGCGACATGTATGACAGGCATATTCAGACAAACACTGTTAAACTAACATTACTCCAAATGCAGTATAGCAGCACTTACAGTCTGTAGTCAGGTCAGGCACATCCCCCTCCTGTTTGCTGCCCTCTTTCCACAGTGTATGTTGTTAGAGGTAAATCTCCAATCCATCTGGGATGCTGTTTGCCAAACATCAGATCCAGTTCCTGCTCATAGTGACTGCAAAGGCCCAAGACCACCATGATGTTCCTAGGTATTGAAATGTGTTTCCCTGCAATTGGCTATGGGATTGTTACCACAGCTGTACCACATGCAATCAGCTAGGGGAGGGCTGCAATTCTTGTAGAGGCCATCAGCTGATCATGAGCATCACTTAAAATACACATGTTGCTGCCTAAGCAAGCAAGTGTGGGTCTCCACATCCACCAGAGAGGGAGTGGGGGAGGCAGACAGAGGCATATACATGTCAGGGAGGGGTGGGAGAGTAAAACTGAAGCATATTTGTGTCAAATACCTACCAGCACAGGGTATCAAACCCCCGACAACTATGTAGTGCTATCACAGTTTGATGCAGTTATTAGATGCACCACATGAGTTACCTGATGTGGAGCACTTAGAACATATATGTGAGAGTGAGTGACATCTGCAACAGGGATATGGTAGATATACAGTAGGTGTTGTACATGTGCCTGTCTGCATGAACAGGTGCCAGCATCAACACAGGCACACTCACACAGGAACGCACACATATTGACACACTTGTCAGGGCCAGGAGTGCAACTCATCACTAGTGGGATTGCCACAACATGGTAAATGTCTACATGGGTGTGTGGTGGTCAACTATGCCAGCAGACTGTACAGGGGTAGGCGATGGGTATACCTTGGCATCATGCCACATGACAATGGTCTGCATTGTGGCTCATGCCTGTAGTTACTGCATTTGCTCACACAGGTGGGTATTGCATCCCCCATCCAGTCGGCTGGGTGACTGTTGTGTGTGGCCAATGCTGTACACCACATGCCATGTATGTGTTCCTTAGTCTATGACATGGATGGTGTCTGGGATGTGCACACCTCCCACATGCATGTACAGTGACATGTGGAACTGTACCTGGGGTGTCTGGCTCATGTTGTGAACACAGATTATCATCAGATGTGCCAGTCTTGCCCACCTGTGGCAGGAACTGGTAATGGGCAGCAGGTTTACCCTTCACTTACATTGATAGCATGCCAACAGCATTCCCTGATGTCAGTGTCATCTGTCTATACAGGGCATGTTGTCAGGCATGGTATGTCCGTTATGAGTCACATATGAAGGCACCACAGGTGGTGCAGGTGGCCATTGGGGAACATGGTGGAGGTGCACTATCTGCATGTGCGTACATATTGGACAGATGGGCAAGGTGACATGCCCTCTGTAGCCCACTGCTATCACTGCATAGTTACTATCAGTGGCCAATATGCAGTGTACTACCCACATATTGGCTGTTGCATAGGCATGTGTGTGCGTATGACACATGGGTTGAGTGTGTGCTCTGGGTAATAATGGGGTGGCTAATGTTGATTGGCTGGTCTTGATGTCACATGTATGGGTATGGCTTTGCACCCCAGCCTCCCAGCTCATTTATATCTGTTGCCTCTGTATGGTTGACATTGTGATATATAGTAGGGCCACCATAAAAGTAATCAGCAAAATCCCCTCTACATTGACCACAGTTGTGACACACACACCTCTACACAGGATACGTGTTACACACACACACACACACACACACCTGTCATGTCTGGGAGTGGAACCCCTACCTAACTAGTTTATTACACTACACAGTTATAGTACATACCACAGACATTACTGGAGTAGATCTTCCCCAAAGGTGTATTTTACAGTGACTAGCATCAGCAGGATTACCAGAGTAGGGCATTTCACCTGTACTGTGAGTGACTTGCGTAAAATGCATGGCTCCCTACACAGACAGTGAGACACGCACACAGCATCCACAACTGTCATGTGTGGGTATAGAACCCCTGACCAAGGCCTGTATCACACTATAGCATGGAGCAGTTATAGGCCACACCACAGGGATTACAGGGACTGTTCTCCCCAAAGTTGTATTTCACAATGAATGACATCAGCAGGCTTGGCAATGTAGGGCATTTGAAATGTACTGCAAGTGAGGTGCCTATGATGCATTGCTGCATACACAGACATTGAAACACACGCAAACCATCCAGAACTGCCATGGGTGGTGATGGAACCCTACCACAGTTCTAAATCACACTACAGCAGTACACAGTTACAGGACGCGCTACAGACATTACTGGGCTATGACTTTCCCAGAGGTGTATTTGTAGATGAGTGACATCTGCAGCCTTGCCACTGTTGGGTATTTGAATTCTAAGGAGTGTGTGACCTAAAAAGCATTGCTCATCACTCAGTCAGAGAAACAAAGATTCACACCCACACAGTTACCAAGTCTGGGGTTAGAACACATACCTAATTTCTTTATCACACTACAGCAGGATGCAGTTACAAGATGTGCTACAGAGATTACTGGGCTATGTTTTCCCCAGAGGTGTATTTCTAGGTTAGTGACATCATCTGCCTTGCCAAAGTTGGTAAATGAATTGTACGGGGTGTGAGTGGACTAAAAAGCATTGCTCTCTATTCAGTCAGACACACACAAGCACACAGTTGCTAGGTCTGGGGTTAGAACACTTACCTAACTACTTTCTCACACTACAGCAGTATGCAGTTACAGGACATGCTATGGCAATTACTGGGCTAGGATTTCCCCAGAGGTGTATTTCTAGGTGAGTGACATCAGCAGCCTTGCCAAAGTTGAGTATATGTATTGTATGGGGTGTGAGTGGCCTAAAAAGACATTGTTTTCTACTCAGTCAGACACACACACAAGTACACAGTTGCCAGGTCTGGGGTTAAAACAGCTACCTAATGACTTTCTCATACTACAGCAGTACACAGTTACAGGACTTACTGGGCTATGATTACCCCAGAGGAGTATTTCTAGGTGAGTCACATCAGCAGCCTTGCCAAAGTTGAGTATATGTATTGTACAGGGTGTGAGTGGCCTAAAAAGCATTGCTCTCTACTCAGTCTGACACACACACAGATTCACACACCAGTACACAATTGCCAGGTCTGGGGTTAGAACACCTAATTGACTACTTTATCAAACTACAGTAGTACGCAGTTACAGGTCACACTACAGAGATTACTGGACTATGATTTCCCCAGAGGTGTATTTCTAGGTGAGTGACATCAGCAGCCTTGCCAAAGTTGTGTATATGAACAGTACGGAGTGTGAGTAGCATAAAAAGCATTTCTCTCTACACAGTCAGAGACAGAGAGACACACAAATACACACTCACACAGTTGCCTAGTCTGGGGTTAGGACTACTACCTAACTAGTTTATCACTACAGCAGTACATAGTTATGGGACGCGCCATGGGGATTACTGAGCTACAGCTCTCCCAAAGGTGTATTTCACATTGGATGACTTCAGCAGGCTTGTCATGATACTGCTATGGGGAGGGCGGTGTGTGCATGGGCAGTAACCCATTCATGTAGGGGTTGACATGCCACATGCAGGCACACACGGGGTCATATGCCACGGGTACGTGTATACAGCTACTAGGTGACTACTTCCTGGTACAGTCATGTTGCACAGCTGGCATGTGCAACATGCCATCATGCTGACAGATACTGGTGGCTAGTATCTGCAGTGAGTGACACCTGCACCTGATGTGTTTGGGGCCCTTTGGCTGTGTGCTGGGTGGGAAAGGCTCAGATGGCTCCTTGTCATGGTCACCCTCTTCAACACATCTATGTCCGTCTACCTTTGGCTTATCATAGTGTGTTATCCTTACATATATGTTTATATTCCTAGCCATTGTGTGTGCAAGGCAGGAGTGGTGCATACTGACATGCGTCTGCACTAAGAACTGCAACTGCAGATATGTCTGGTCCACTGGTATTTGCTGACATGGCCTTCATGTGTTTAAGTGTGTGAGCATGCCCAGTATGACCTTTCAGTATGTTGTTGACTGACATTGCCTTCGTTCCTCTAAGTGTGTGAGCATGCCCAGTATCACCATCTATATTGCATGTGTGGATCAAGTCCAGGTAGTTTGTACTGCGGTGCTGACCTTTGTGTTGTACACCAACCGGTAGCATGCTGTGTCTGCAGGGTATACATCGGTCATTTGGCATTGACTGTTGCTACATTTCTGCATAGCGGGGGTGGGGGACACCTGACTGTTTCTACATTTCTACACAGGGGTGGGGGGTTACACATAACTGTTACTTTAAATGTATGTAGGATGGTGGGGCACACCTTACACTTTTGCACATTTGCTAGGACTGTACTAGTATGTCGGGTACACCATTTCAGTCTGTAGTCTTACCTATCGTGCTGGTTAGAGGCATACCAGTGTACTACAGATCTTAGCTTTAACTACCTACATATTAGTTTCTGACTTCCTAGCATTCACAACTTATATCTAACTGGCTGGCCTGCTGTAGTCAGTCATGTAGGCCTTGGGGGAGGGGTTACCCATAGGGCTCATTCAGAGGCCATAGTACAGCATTTCTTTGTGTTTGTCTACACCTATCCTGCTGGCTGTGACTGTTGTTGGGTATGTGCCCCCCAACTGGCATGTGTGAGTCACTTATCTTGTGGGTGTCCCAGTATTAAGAGTGGTGCTGCAGGGCTGCATATGTCGGATGCACATAGTATACTCCCTATACATGGTTAAGCACAGGTAGTGTTATGTTTGGTATCCCTTTTACTGTATGCACGAGTCGGAGAGAGGTGTCATTCCCTGGGTCCCTACTGTGTCAGTGCATGTGCTATGCATTGCCTCTTTGCCAGGGCCAGGGCATACTGGGCACACCTCCTCCTGCCTACTGGGGCAGGCTCAGGTTGTTACTCCTCCGAGTCACTCTGCACCTGTGCAGGCCTTGGCACTGGTGAGGGGGGGGGGGGTTGTGTGGCCCTGCCCCATGCTGTTCCTGCTGCAGCTGTTTCCGCAGGATCATATTGTGTAGCAAGGCACATACAAAGGCAGTTTGGGTACAAGTAGTTGGTGAGTACTGCAGGGCTCCACCAGATGTGTCCAGACACCGGAACCATGACTTGAGCATCCCAAACACACACTCTATTATGATTCGTGTTTGTGCGTGAACCTCATTATGGAGTTCTTGTTCGGGTGTGTGTGCATTTCTGATGGGTGTCATCAGCCATGGCTCCAATGCGTATCCAGCATCCCCCACTAGGTGACTGTGTGGGATGCCCCCATTGGCAAATGTCTGGTACAGCTGCGTCAGATGCCAGAAGTGGGAATCGTGGTAGCTTCCAGGGCAGCCAGCACACACATTCATTATTATTTCCTGGGCATCGCACACGACCTGGCAGTTGATGGAGGGGAAGCCCTTGCGGTTAATGTAGACCCTACCCCACTCACCTGGTGGTGCTTTCATGCATATATGCGTGCAGCCTATTGTACCTACTACCTCAGGGTATTCTGCTATTTGGTGGAAGAGATGTATATTGCTGGCCAATGCCTCATGGATGATGGGGAAATATATGTGCTCACCGGCATGTGCTGACATGGCATCCAGGAACTGGTGGAGTACCCTGGATGCTGATGCCTGTGAAATCCCCATCATATCCCCAGTTGGCCTTTGGAAGGTACCTATAGCTAGTATTCTTAGGCCTACACATACCTTGGTATCCACTGGGATGGGCTCCCTTCTGTTAGTTCTGTGTGTCAGGCATGGCCGGCACAGCTCAACAATTTACTGTAGGAGGTCCCTATCCACCCTATAGCGCTCCACTATCTCCAGCTCATGTAATCCTTGGTAGGTTACCCTGGGTCTGTGCACTCTTCTCTGCCTCCTCACTGTGGGATGCTCAGCAGCATTCACATCCTCACCACCCTCAGCCTCTTGCATATGCTGGTTTATGATAGCAAAAGCAGCCCCTAACATTTTTTCTCTTGCTTTCGTTTTGTAAAATTTCCCCATCTGTATACACCGATGGTGCAGAGTTTTTGGGAAAAACAGGGGGGAAAGGTCTTTGCATAGTTTATAGTGGTGTGCTGGGCTGGGCTGGTCTGCTGCCTGTGTAATTGGCTGATTCTGATACATTTCACCTGTCAGCTAAGGTAGTTCTTGATTACCTTCCTACTGCTGTTTTCCCTTCCCATTGCCTCCCTGTTTAAGCCCATGTGCTCAAATGTGCACAGAGCTGCTTTTTCCTGGTTTAACTTCCTTTTTCTTTGCTGTAAAACCCAGTGTGCGGCGTGCACACCCACTTACACTTTGTAAAGAGTGCTAGGCAAGTTTAGACGCACCCGAGGCTTAGCTGTGCTAAGCTAGGATCAATCCTGAGCCACAGGTGTCCAATCCACTTACAGTATGCCTGACACCCCCCCCATTATGTCACCTATATCCTAGTCTTGCACCCAACTATTTATACTCTTACACTCTTGGGACCTGCCTCACACCCTGGGAATATCTGGGATTCACTAACCTTTCCCTCATTTGCATAGGACTGCCTGCTAATGCATAGTTACATGTCCCACACTGAGCCTTTCCCCTTAGCAACCATTACTCACTGGTCGGGTTGTCATCTGCCTGACATTGACTTGCATGGCAGAATACTGATTTTAGTTAGAATGCTTATTTTAGGTTTATTTTATGATCCCCAATCCCATTTGCGCTCCACTGCCCTATGCTTAAACAGGCGAGATTGGTTAAAAAAAAAAAGTTTATTTTATTTTTTAAACAGTTTGCAATGCCAATGACCTTTTACTTGGCCACTGGCATGCTTCCTCAATGATATGCAGCCTTTATTTTGAGCTGTCATAGCTCCTTTTTGTAGTTTGCAAAAATGTACTCGGTTACTAACAGATTGCATTTCTGCAGACTTCACTCATCCTGCACTGACAGCTGACAGCTTCCTGGATCACAGATTACCCTCATTTGCATGGTTTTCACCTGAAAATGAGGGTAATTTGCATACAGAAGCTCAATCCGTGCAGGATTAGCCTAAGAGCTCACATGCACGTCCCGGGAGCTTGTTCCTGGATCGCATGTCGTCCATAGTGCCAAAAATAGCTCTTAGACTAATCCTGCACGCTATAAAGGGCTTTGTAAATCTGGGGGGTTTGTGTAGGCTCTGCACAAAGCCTACATAGAGTTTATTGAATCCTGAGGATAAGCTTCTCACAGTTTTGAATGTTGATATTAATGTCTGACGCCATACTTGAAATGGAGTAACAGAACGTTTTGATGTCTTGTTTTTGATGATGATGATGATTGACTTAAATTTCACCTCATTAGTTCTATTCAGTTGCAAGCTTCATAATACATAAGAAATAACTAATACAGAGCTGCAGGAGCCCTGTAGATGTGGTTAACAACATAAATCCAAAGTTATGGCATGTAACACCAGTATCTAAAATGTGTTTTCATTATGCGTTTTTCTGATAACTGTAGTCACATTTTATATCCTGAAATTATCCAAAAATAACCACAGAGCATGCATCACGGGTTTATGCACAGGGAACATTTCTTCTATTCTTGCAAAAAGTTTGAAATTGTACTTTTTAATTATGAGGTATCATTTCTGACTTGTGCTTTGCTTTTAATATTTATGTGCTGTTTTAATATAGTTCTGTAACTCTGTTTTTTTACTTGTAGTCTTAGTAGATATCTAAATGCAATGGTTCTTTTTACATGCCATAACAATTTACCATACCAACACAAAGTTATGATTATCACTGGCAGAATGTTCAGTGCTGTCTGTTATTTATATAAACTTTCCCCTACAATTTCCTCTTGCCTCACAGGACTCTCGCTTAAGACTAAAAGAACAGGTGCATGTAAGGAAGTAATCACTTGAAGCTGATAAAGTGTGAAGGACAAATACTACATTTTCTAGTAAGCACTGTTATGATTAAAGGACGGAATGACTTGAAAATTGTCATGATTTGGGTTGCTGTCCAGCTGAGTTCTATAAATGCCAGCTGTAATTTTTGATCAAAGTAGAACATGTGGCCACTTTATTGACCAAGAGTGCTGATAGCGAAATACACTTTTAGAAATAAACCTGCATTCTAACTGTAGTCCAGAAAGTAAAGCAGTTATAGACCAAAAAGCCTTTGATTTAGACGCTTTTGTCAAATAGTGGTGATAAAATGCTGCATTTCAACATCAAGAAAAGCAGCATAGAAACACTTCAGTGTTGTAGTTTCCAATACACAGTTGTAATGTAATGAAAGATAAACACTTCACTACTATTTTTTTTTTTTGCAGAAATGGGCTGTATTGATTTTACATGTTTTTGAAATGATGTCAACAGTAAGCAATAACACAAGGTGTATAGTTCACCCTGATGCAAAGCTTTTATGTTGACTGAGAACATATTTTGGTACATTTTGTACATCTCTTTATACTAAGAACGTTGCATTAGTCATTTCAAAAAATAACATTTTTCCATCTTAGTTTTTTTCTTATCAGTGTTATATAATAAAACGTATAGAAAAGAGCTGTTAAATCTAATTTTGCCATGTTTTCAGCTAAAGGCATTTTGCAGTGAATATATGTGAGAAAAAAAAACAATTTGCTGTATATCTAAGGAATACAGGCTTTCATCTATGAGTAAAGGAAATGATATGTCATTTCATTTTGAAATTATGCAGTAACCTTGGTTGTTTTGTAAAATATATTTCAAATAGCTGACATGATTGATTTCTCTCTGGTTCTGGGGGAGAAAGAGGGAGAGATAGAGAGAGAGAGAGTTATTTTTTTTCCAGAAAATTATGAAACGGATTCCATAAAGTATGTGGAAGTTATTTGCAGACAGTGCAGCATGCTGAAGGAAGACTTCATTACACCTGCTGTGGACTCATTTCCAGAAGACAAGCTGAAGGTAGACCAAGTACTTAAATATTCAGTGACGATAATTAGGAATTTTGCGCACACTGGTCTGATTCCAAAACACATCGTGCACACACAATGCAACTCAAATGCAAGAAACAGCCATACTGACTCCATTTCTAAAATCCTCAGCTCAAATTTTCCAGATGTCAAGGAGTTCAAGTAAATACTATGGAGTATGGTGAAATCTGCAGCAAAACTGAAAAAAAAATTCATATAAAAATGCAACCTGCTGTTAATATACTGCAACAAGCTGCAGTGATGCAATCCATAAATGAGGCTGTGGCTGTGCATCCTAGAAGGCAGCCAGCTAGAGTCAGAGCCTGGCTGCAACCAAACCAGTTGTCAGACCAGTAAATAATTGACAGATATCATCCAGACAGACAAATGGTGCAGGCCATCTGTAATATATGTGCCTCACCCATGTCTATGCAGACCCTGTGAGGAAACCCCACCCCCTTGAAACCAAAGTGTGTCTTAGCCTGGGTGTACTTGCATCTGGGACATTCCGGAGACACACTGAGGATGCTGTGGGAGTATCACAGACAGCTGCCAGTTGTATCCTGGCAAAACTCCTGGAAGCAATGTGTAGCAAGGTGTATGACTACATACACTTTCCATCCACGTCCACTGAGTGGAGAACTGTGATGCACCAGTTCAATAGCATTGCAACCTTCCCAATTCTATTCAGTGGAGTAGTTTGTGTGCACATACTTATTAAGACACCAGTACATCCAGAAACAAACTGATACATGAACAGAAAGGGCTGGTCATCCATCAACTGCCAAGTTTTGTATGAAGCAGGTGCCAGCATGACAAACATCATAGCAACATACTCTGGAAGTATCGTGATGCTGCCCTTTGGAGGAAAAGTGGACTGAGGGATGCAGTAAAATACCTGAGGGACTGCTACTGGGTAATTACAGGGACACAGCTAAGATGCAAGTTAAGGATATCCCTATCAACAGTAAACATTCTGACTAAAAGTGTTTTAATTCACCACAACAGGTGACTGCGATTATTCATTTGAGCTATGCCTAATGACCCCGTGCCATCAACCACCAAACCATGCACAGGAGGCCAACAATACAGCATAAGAAACAACCAGAAATACCATAGAGTGTGAGTTTCATGTACTGAAAGCTAGTTTCAGATGTCTGGACACATCTGGGGTTGCACTACAATACACACCTGAGAAGGCAGACAGATGATAACGGTCTGTGCTATGCTGCACAACATCCTAACCCAAGCACATGGCAGACTTCCAGCTGCAGGCATGGCTAAACTACTCCAACAACCCCAACTGTCTGAAGAGGACATCCCACAGGTGTTGGAGGAGGAGTAAGAGGTCTTATGGGACAGATGTCAAAGGTGTAGGCAAGGCAGAGTATGTCCACAAGTGCAGGGCCAGGCAACATGGTAGAGTATGACCCAAATATCTGAGTTATAGCAAACCACATGTACATGAGTATACAGACTGAGCACTGATGTTCAGGTGTTGCCCCACCTTAGCAACACTGATTGCATCTAATGGCAAGCACCCACTACTTGTATACACTGAGCATCACACATAAAACAAGCATAACATATTCCAACATGAACATATGCAAATGTGTCAAAACATGTCATCAGCTCAGGGCACAGCTGACACAGATATGCAGACACAATCAGTTTGTTGTATCACTGTATGGTAAACAATAAAGGACACATACCAGTTCTACATATACATATCGGTACCATTTGATAACATTAAAAAACAGAAATCATGCATGACATAATGCAGAAATCTTAATTTCAGAAAACACATATCACAGTACAGTGGTATTGCAATGATATGCACCAGCTATGTGTACTACATATGATAACATGAAAAAAGAGAAATCATGCAGAACATAATGCAGAAATCTTAATTTCAGAAAAACACATATCACAATGCAGCGGTATTGCGATGATATGAGCCAGCCATGTGTACTACATTGTTGGACACACTCTAACCCAGTCTTGGGGGACCTCGCTGATGTCACACATCGTGGTCTGCCCTGCCCCAACCATGTTCAGACACATCTTGCCCCGGTTCCTCCACAGTGAACATACATGTGGATTCAACACCATGTTGATATGAAGGAGCATGACTGTGAGTTGAAGGCCTTGTGATTGGCAGGACCTCAGCAGATGGGCCAGCAGTCAAACTTTGTGCAGGTTTAACCAACAACAATGATTCTCGCTGCCCAAATGGCTGTTCTTTCCACAGATGGCCTGCCTCTCATAGGTTGCAATCTGCTGAAAACAATCATGGAATGCAAAATTCTGTTGGTAGTAAGGCACTGCTGCAGTACTGTAGAGGTCAGAGTTTCCATTGACAATGCCACAGCTAGCATACTGTCATTCTGAGCAGCCAATGCGGCCATAATCTCACTGTATTTGTGTTCTTGTCCTTCATGCATGACACGTAGCTGGTGTGCCACAAGATCTGTGACTCAGGCAAGTGCCTGGACATCTGAATGATGATGTTGCTGTGACCATTCATTTGCCTGCAGCAAAAGGTGGACACCCTCTGACACCTGGCCATGAGCAACATCTGCTCGCCTACGTCTCTGGTGATGCCCTGTTTCTAGTTGTTGTGTAGAACTGCCAGCAGCAGTGCTCTCAACTGTGGTGTGTTGGTCAACAGCCTCACCCTGTTCAACATTCTTCTCTGGCAGCATCTTCTGAATGGCTAGACAAGTGGACCTCAACAACCTCATGGGTGGACTCTTCAAACAACTCAAGGTCCTCTGTGTCAGGGCTCTTCTACCATGCTGAAACACATCATGATCAACATCATGATTGGATGGGCTGCTAGATGATACAGATAGTTGAAGTGCTACAAGATACACATACATATACATCGAGTGGATGCACAGGCTTGAGGATCAGTGGACGGAAAGATGTATGTTGATTTGTTTATGTATTTTATGAACTGAAATGCATCTTCCCTAGTTTTCAGGACTGTATTTTTCATAATAGCATATTTATTGATTAGAATGCAGGAATATTAATCATGCACCAGTAAGATATGTGAAATCATGACACAGTAGCTGTGCTTATAACTGTGGATACAATCTAACATTGTTGCTTTTTTTATGTATATTTGAGTAATTTGTTCAGCACACTTTTTTAAATGTATTCCACAACATAAATGACAGTTGTTTTTTCTGTATCTGTCAGATGTTTTACATACAAGCATAAGTGCTTTGATTAGTGCTTTTGTTGCATGGTTTGGAACATTTGTATGCCTGGTTGTGTTTTCTGATGATTGGTCTGTTATGCATTGCCTGCCTATTCACAGAGTGCGTGGGTGTCTTCTCTGTCAGTGTTTGTAGACTGTGTGGCATAGCCTTCAGTTCAACATTGGAGTTGCATCTAGCTCAGGCACTTCGGTATTTTGTAGAAACACAGTTATAGCCTAAGTTGACTGACATTTGAGCAGGTACCCATTTGATTCAGCAAACCATGCAGGTCAACATTGGTACTGCATCTGTCTGTAACCCCTTGGATGTTATTTTTAAACACAATTTTACAGCCTAGTTTGACTGACACTTGAGGGATACCCTTTTGATTGTGTCAGTTGAGTACCAGCAAGTATACTCCATACGTTTTTTTTTTTCAGTGTACTGATTGTTGCTTGTTTTTGTAGATAAAAGATGCAGCTGTACACATACAATACTGTTAATAACAGATATATTAGATTCCTATATGTCAATAGTTGTGTTGATTGAACAAATCTAATTGTTTTTAGTGTTGTACTCATTATACTGATGTGTGTACAGTCAAATATCATGCTGCCTGCCATATGGCTTGCCAGTTGTCCACAATATTGTCATAATTATTTTTTCTCATTTTAACAATGACACATTTTGGCTGCTCATATAGATCATTGAATACAGACAGTACAATATGTTGGTTTGAGCATTTATACATTTTTGCAAAGTAAATGACCCGTGTGTGTGTGTGTGTGTGTGTGTGTGTGTGTGTGTGTGTGTGTGTGTGTGTGTGTGTGTGTGTGTGTGTGTGTGTGTGTGTTTAAGCATTCAGAACTGTTCAGAAAAGAGCACTGTTGTCCTTTATTGGAATACTGCATACAGGTCCATAGGTAACCTTGTCCATAAAGGATGTGTTTCAGTTCTTGTGTAAATTGTAATCATAATCATATTGTGTTGTGATATGATATTCATGGGACTGACCTGCATGATAGTTGTTTTTCTTTTCTGTTATGTTTTGCAATTAATTTTTACAGAGCATGTACACATGGACATTCTCCAATACGAGGATGATGACATGCAGATGCAGGGTCAATCCCAGGCTCTTCTGAGCATGACAGTGATGACGATAATGATGACCATGCCGAGGCACTATGACACGCCCCTGCCCAAGACATGTTGCCTGAACCCTGAAGGAGATATTGGCACGATCGGGATAGAAATGATTTTTGGGAGGAGATCCTGCAGGTCATAGCGGATGTGTTCCAAACACATATGAAGGACATTATGAGGCTCTTCTTTGAGGATATGGCACAGGCTGTGCAGGATTTGTTCAGAGTGATAGCTCGTGTGATCATTCAGGATTCTGATCCCATTCAGCCTGGTCCCTCCAATCAGTTAGTATTGCCTGTGTGCTCCACTTGTGTTATGCTAATAACTACCATTTCATTGACTGAACTGCATATACACTCTTGTGGATGCATACCATGTATCTGTCATGCCTATGTGTTATTACTGTGTGATTTTTACTTTGGTTTTAATGTGTGCGTGACACACATTAACACATACCACTTTCCACATACATGCAACTGTCCATGCATTGTAGCAGTTAACTATCAGATATTGGTGCAAGAAGTAGCTGGTAAATGTGTGTTAATGGGGCTACTGACCGACAACATGTGTTGTTCATACTCCATCACTGACAGTGTGATATGGCTTGGATTCCTGTTCTGCCATATTAGGTATGTGCAGCATACAGACATGTCATTCCACATGTTTTTGAATGACAGTTGTCATGATGTCCCACTGTCATGATGAGGTGTCATGTCATAGTTTGGCAATACTGATGACATGTGGAATCATATACATGTCTATCCTATCTATGTGCAGTCCTCATTTGCTGGCTGCATCAAACAACAATGTAACATTTATCTGTACATAGTGTTACAGATAGCATTCTTTCACAGTACATTACACTGTGCTTTTTATATTTAGCATTTCCGCACCCATCACATAGTGACATCAGTGTACAACTTTCAGAAATAGTTGTACACATTAAATGACTGTACGTGTGTGTGCACATAGTCGGATACATACTGACACAGAAAGGTACCTTTGACATGTGAGCATTCAGTACCTTACTGCTGATGTGCTGTAATGATGCTCACAGGAGTGTCCTCTGCCCCATAATGAGCAGGGTGGTTGACATACACCTGTATTTCTTTAGTAGATATTTGCATGTCAGTATGTGTATATATGCTTTTAATTTTTAGCTTGCTTACCTCTGCATGTTGATATGACATGATTGCACATTACTGTGTATGTGTGTTTTATACATGTCCAGTTCAATGGACATCAGCAATCCATCTGGCCATTTGACACATATTTTCCATTTTGTTAAATATATGTCTGTGTGACTTCTACAGCACCTTTTTGTGCTTTGCACATGCATTACAATGTGCCAACTTACTGTATCCTGCTTTTCCCTGATGTGGGCCCAGGTTGACCACCTTCTTTCCACCTTCATATTTCCCTATTATTTTTGCAGGCATGTTTGCCTTTGTTAGAACTACTGCCCATTGTCATTTATTAATTTGAGACAGAGAACATGTCCTGCATGTATGCCCATTGTACAATGCAAAACATGTGCCCATAAGTTGCTGGCTAATGCTTGCAATACTTCCTTGTTCTCGTTATACTTGTGTGTTACCCAGTGTATTTTTTTTATTTCCCCGTTCATATATACAACCTGCTATATTCATTATGCTGCACTGTTAAATGCTTGAACATATTTTTACATGTCATTGATGTACTTATGTGCATTGACCTTGATTTCATGTACATTCCATTTATGGCACTGACAGACATACATACACATCTACACCTTTGTACTGCCTTTGACATGGCATATGCGTGTAACATATGCACATTCCATTACACACTTGTTTTGGTGGTGTATACCTACTTGTTTATGTAACAGCATTTGTTGTTCATCTGTAGTGCTTCTGTTTGGCACTGTGTTTGGTTGTTTGCCTTTCACATGTATGGTTATAGGTTTGATTCTGTTATCTACCAATGTTAGCCCTGCCTTTGCTCATCTGTGATGTTGCTTGGCTTACATGTGCTGTGCTGATGGACTTATTGGATATGTATATATTTATCCAATGTGTGCTGTGATCCTACTTTATTACCATGGCACATACAGCTACCATTGTTCACACACATCCAGCTATGACAACCACACAGTTTGGGACACGTTATAACATGATAGTGCTTACGTAGATATGATTTTTCTGCATTTCACCATGGCTGGTATGCATCCCTACCCTGTTTATCAATTTTCCACTGCCCATGTTGTGCACTGTGCTGGCTGTGCAACTTACCTCTCCTTATTGTTTTTTTTCCAACCTTTGTCTGTCTTGTGTTGTGCTGTTTGTTCTATGGATATACCTGCTGTGATTACCTTCACCTCCTCTATCCCAGTGTTTTCCTTTCTTTCTATTCTTAAAAAAGGGGGCCTATTCACACCAAAAAAAAAATATTGCCCATACCCATCTGACTTTGCCACAGATTTTTCTATTCAACATCCAACATTCCTCTTGTGTGTTCCTCTTCTTCACCCATACACCATATCTTCTTTTCTATCTTCCACTTTTCTTGGCTGTATGTGTTAATTTTATTCCCCACACAAGTCCTGAATGCATTTTAGCAACTGTGAGCTATGGCAATGTGGCTGTCATTGCCCTTACCTTTAATTTTTTTTATTAGAAAATGTACAGATTCTGTTGGAATCCGTGAGTCCAACCTATATATTTTAGTGGTACATGTACTATATAGATATCCATAGTTGTCTCTGAGTTTACTGTAAAAAGGTGATGTATATATATATATATATATATATATATATATATATATATATATATATAAATATATATATATTACAAATAGCCTTGCAGCCTTGAAGCATGTATTAGAACTTAATAGATGACATATGTAAATATCCGTAGTTATCTGAGAAGTTTCAGTGCCTTCTCCTGTAAATATATGTTATAAATGCCATGCAGCTTACATTGGGATGGCTGTCATATAGGAGTTAGTTACATTCCATAGTTATCTTTAAAATTATTGGGATTCCGAATACTGGCTAAGGCTCTTGCCACCCTATAGTGCCTTTTTTAGGCATGGTTCAAATGACAAATTCACCATCGTGACAGGTACAAGCAAGCAAAATCTGAGGGTAATGCTACTCAGTGCTAGAAGTCTAAACCTCAAAATGCATTCACTCGGGGCACTGCTTAAAATGGAGAACATCGACAACTGTGCAGTGACAGAAGCCTGGTTAAAGGCTCCAGAGAGCACCCCTGCATTACCAGGCTATAATTCATACTACACCTTTTGGCCACATAACCTGGACCGAAACACTAAAGGTGGAGATGTGTCCATATTCATTAAGGATATCCACACCTCCAGGCTAGTTGCTCAGCATAATGCATCCGAGATTATCCAAGTGCAACTAACTCTGGGCAAGACCGCAATCCAAATTGTAACTTGCTTCACATCCCCCACCGTGCCCCAGGATTCCCACTCCTCATTTCTTGATACACTGGAAAATATTAGGGTACAACCCAACACCCTAATAATGGGCGATTTCAACTACCCCACCATTAACTGGGAAAACTACTCATGTACCAACTCTTTTGCTCAATGTTTTCTGGAATTCATAAATTCCAATGCCTTGGATCTACTTATCCACAACCCCACCAGGGGCAGCAATATCCTAGACCTGGTCACTACCAACATGGGTGACCGGTGTTCCACACCAGAGGTCAATTCCTCATTGGTCAGATCCGATCACAAACTAATCAGCCTAGACATCCACATCCCTCCTCCATCCCCAATTAGGGAAACCGCCATAAAAAATTTCTCCAAAGCCAATTTCAGGCTTCTTAAGACAGAAGTGGCAAACTTCACGACACCCATGCAGATGGACAATAGAGGTACAACTGCTGAATCCTACACAAATGCACTTTATATGCACTTACACGAGTGCATGGATCATGCTATCCCTAACAGAACCAAGATGCTATCCTCCAAAAAAAGGAAGCCGATCTGGTGGTCCCCTGCCATAAACAAACTCTACAACAGAAGAAAGAAACTGTTGCAAAAAAGAGTAAAATCCATGACTGGAAGAACTCCCTGGTCAGCCTCAGCACAAAGCTGTGATCCCTCATAAAATCCTCCAAAGCTAGTTATGAAAACAAAATTGCCACTGATTCTAAAGACAACCACAAAGCATTCTATAGCTATGTCAAGAATCTCAATGGCAATACTCAGATCTGCTCTGAGTTACAGCACAATGGCACTAAATATACAGAACCAACTGATATTGCCAACATCCTGGCAGATAGGTTCAGTGCTAACTTTATAATCACGGCTGCACAGGTAAAAACCACTCTCCAAAGCCAAGAACACAGCATCCATGGAACCTGACAACATCCCAGGCTGCGTTCTACATGAACTTCAGAATGAACTGGCACCCCACCTAAGCACCATGTTCAATCATAGCCTCACCTCAGGCTTTGTGCCCACTGAATGGCACACAGCGATGATTATCCCACTCCATAAAGAGGGAGCCACCACGAACTCCGGGAACTACCGCCCCAGTAGCCTAATGAGCCTGGTCTGCAAGGCCATGGAACATATCATCATGAAACTTATAAACAAAGACATTGGTAATCTCCAAACTCTGGACCCCACCCGGTTTGGGTTTGTAAAAGGCAGATCATGTCTCCTAAATCTGATTGATTTCTTTGAAGCAGTCAGCAAACCCGTAGATGAGGGTAAGGTGGTTCACACAGCCTATCTAGATCTCGCCAAGGCTTTTGACACCATCCCCCCACTCCGGAATTTTAGATAAACTCACTAAACTAGGTATAAATCCCTATGTCACAAGATGGGTTGCCAACTGGCTCACTGACAGAACCCACACTGTGAAAGTAGCAGACTCCAAATCTGACTTCAGACCAGTGACAAGTGGAGTACCACAGGGTTCAGTCCATTTCTGAAGTACAGGCTAACACAGAAGGTCTTTGGCTAACTAAGTTCGTAGATGACTGCAAACTAGGAGCCATAACTGAAACTCCTAACAATGTGGACATCCTACAAAAGGGCCTCACTGAGACAGATGCCTTGTGTCAAAGCCATGGCCTCAAGCTCAATGCAAAAAGTGCATTGTCATCTTCTTTGGTAAAAACTCTGCACCCATGAGCTACCACATAGGTTGTAGTCTACTTAACACCAAAAGTGTGATAAGAGACCTTGGGACACAGATGGACAGTAGTCTCTCCTTTGATAATCACATCACCACAGTAGTCAGGAAATCCTTCTACGTGGCACACCTCATCACAAAAGGTTTCTCATCCGGGAAAAAAGAGGTCATTGTTCCCCTCTACTTGTCACTCATTAGACCCATTATAGAGTACAACACCCCTTTTGGTACGTACCTCACAAAACATCTACAACAACTGGAAAGGCCACAGAAATACCTCACAAAGAGGATTACTGGCCTCAAACAGATGCCCTACGCAGACCACCTCAAAAAACTCCAGCTTTACTCCGTCGCATATCACCTACTCAGAGGCGATCTCTGCCTAACATACAAAGCTATGTCAAACCCAGAGCTGTTGGACATGCTGCACTTAAAGAAATCTCAATCCCTCTGAATTACATGCTCTAGGGACCTAAACCTTGTCACCACAATAAACAGAACATGCTGGAGGGATAGATTCCTGTCCCAGAAACTTCACATACTCTGGAACAAACTACCTATCTGCATCAAACAAAGCTCCTCATTAGCACTCTTCAAGAAAAATCTTGATGATTGGATGGGAAATAGGAAATTCACCCCGGGGATCACCTCTGTGGCTCTGCTCGACAGGGGCACAGGAAAATAATTTTCTTGGGTGGCGAAAGCCAGGATACCTTTTTGGCTAGGCTTGTATAGGCCATAGCCTAGTACCTACCTATGAACCTATGAACCTATGTACAGATTTTGTTAAATTTCTATACAATAATCAGGGTTTTTGAAATGTGTTGATCTTTCTGTAACTTTGGTACTATATGTGACTGGACAACCATTTCTTATTAATTATGGATTACATGCACATTTCTACAGTGTGCCGTTGTAACTGTGATACTGCTTAGTGCAGTGTGCCATTCTGACTTTCTTGTCTTACATTAACATATCACAATGTTATCTGCAAGTTTCACACTGATATCGGAGTAATGCACTGGATTCTGTGAACATTACGGAATCTGGCCTTATGATTGTACATGGCTATATGTCTGCATTATATAGAAAAAACTTTGTGGGCAACTGTGCTGATGTTCAAGAGTGTAAATGTATAAAAACACCAGTTTGCCTCAGTTAAGTGTAAAATGAGAAACATTGTTATGTTATCTATCGTTTAAAATATAAACAAAGTTCATTATTTCCAGGCCTTACTCAAAACAGTCACATTTCCAATCAGTACAGTTTAATTAATCAAATGAAGATACAACATCTATCATGTCATGTGTTTGGATCACAATTCTTCATGAGTGCATTGCAAGGCAATTTTGCCAAGAGTGATTGTTGAAAGCATGAGGGCCATTGCTGTCACTCTCAGCAGTACATAGCTGCAAGTGTAAATGAAAGTGATATACATTAAGTACAAGGTGTGGTATCTCAAAGGGTTACCATTTCTCCAAGGTGTCAAGACTTTCAGAGTTACCAAATGTAACTAGCAGAAACAGCAGAAATATAGAAGGCACGGCCTGCTCACAACATCTGAGGGTTCAATAGATGAATCCTCCATACATAAAAAATACATGTAGGGTATACTGGTGAGTTTCACAATTCAGTGATTTTCTGTTTGAATCACAAAATCCATTTTTTTCAATTAACTGAGACGCACTAGACAGTCATGCTTTCTGATAAGGTAGAGTTTTCATAATCTTTTATTTAATTTCAGTGTTTATTGGGAGTTTGCATATTTGTCTCACAATAGCAATACATACACATTAACTTTGTAGAACTGACAAATTATGAGAAGATTTATCTTTAAAATAGTGAGGAATCTGTAGAGCCTGCACCATGCATACTTAATTTGTTATTTTCTTTTCAGATTGTTTTAGCTGTATGTATCTGCATAGCAACAAGAAGAAAAAAATGAGAGTTCTGTAATTTCAAAATTTAATATATATATATATATATATATATATATATATATATATATATATATATATATATATATATATACATTTATATGTATGTATGTATGTATGTGTATATATGGGTTCCGTTCAGAAGCTCAAAATACTGAAATCTCGAATTTCAGTATTTTAAGCCCAAGAAGCTGAATCCACATAATAGCGAAAGTTTAGAAGCGTGAAATTCAAAACCTCGAATACCGGACGTTTTGAATTTCATGATTTTAAAGTTCCGCTACGGTTATGTATTCAGATAAGTGTGTGTGTGTGTGTGTGTGTGTGTGTGTGTGTGTGTGTGTGTGTGTGTGTGTGTGTGTGTGTGTATGTGTGTGTGTGTGTGTGTTAAGGTGTTTGGGTAGGGGCTGTGGTGTGTGTCAGTGTATTTTGTTGCTGTGATGTGTGTGTGCAAAGAGAAAGTAGCTTGTGTGGTTGTGTTTTGTGTGTGTTTGTATGTAGTGCGACCTCGGAGTGAGAATATTTAAGTAGGGGAGGTGTGGGGGGTGCACTAGGGCTTGCCCCCCTGCTTTTATGTAGTAGAGTGATTGTGTGTGTTTGTGTGGTGGATGGTGTGTGTGTGTGTGTGTGTGTGTGTGTGTGTGTGTGTGTGTGTGTGTGTGTGTGTAGTAAAACCACAAAATTCAAAACATCCGGTATTCAAGGTTTTGAATTTCGCGGATTTAGTTTTCATTGTTTTGTGGATTCCACTTCTTGGGCTCAAGATACTGAAATTCAAGATTTCAGTATTTCGAGCTTCTGAAGTGAATCCATATATATATAGTATTTCTGAGGCTATAATTGTTTTACAAATATTTTAATATAAGTGCAGTGTTTTGTTATTAACTAAAACAATTTGCTCAAAGTTGTAGAAGACATCTGTTTTTGTAGTACATATCCGTTTGGAGAGAGAGAGGTTTTACTACAAGTTTCAGTGTCTGATTTCCTCTAGCTTTTTACAGATCTGCTTTGCTGATTCTCCTCACCCTTCCACCATGACCCCGCTGTGACTTTAATGCCAATGTCTCTACTGCTGTCTGCCACTTAGGGTAATCTGATTATCAAATTCCTCTTTCTTTCACTTTCATTCATGCCTGTAAATCAAAAGTGTCAATTATGAAAGCTATTTAAAGGCTTTGACTCATCCATCATGTTCCATAGATCCAGAATACAGAGTGCCCAGACCGACAGCCAGCATATCTCTCAACCTTCTGTGTATAAAATGTAACACTACTTCTTGTAATGTGTAACAAATGGGCAAAATGTGGAACACTTTCTAGCAGTTTATATCAGCTTATACTAGGGGGCTCACTGGGAGGTTAGAATATGTCACTTTATACTTATAAAAGAAAAGATGAATGTGATTCAGTACTGTTTATCATAGATATTGGTTAAACAAATTCTTAAAACTAAATTTGTGACAGACCCTTTCAATGTGCAATGGGGAGGAACATGGACTTTCTAAGACTCAAAATGAGGAAAATTCCTTGTAATGTGGTATACTTGTGAGGTATACCAGCCAGTGTCACGCTTGAGTTTGACTGACATTATTACAAACTGTCTTGGGAAACTCCTCCTAGTCTCATTTCATCTCATCTAAAGCTCGAGTTACCCTTCTTCTTCTCTTCCTGCCTGGTTGGTGCATAGTGAACACCTAGAAGGTCTACCCATTTTTTCATGCTTCTTTTAAAATCTGCTCATCCTAGTGTTGCAGTATACAAACCCTTCCTAACAATTCCCATCATTAGCTTTCATTATTAGCTTGTTTTTCTCCATGCACTAAATATTATGAAGTCACCGTTTACCTCACCATCTGTTGCCAACCTGATAATAATAGGAACAGCGAGGTAATGCAAAAACTGCCTCATGCTCACTGACAACTGTTTGATACTTTCTGTTAACAATTTCATGTGTGAGAGGGGTAAATATCTACTAATCTTGGAGACCAAACTCATTTCAAAGACAACACTATACCCAGCACGTTGTCACTTCGGACACCCACCTCATACAACTGTGTCTGCCATGTCTTAGACAAATAAATAAGACTTCCTACACCAAGATGTCTATGCTTAAACCACAAAGGCCTCCTCAACAGCATTTAGAATACATATTTGTCAGCACCACAATAATATACTACAAAAAAAAACACAAAAAGGCGTCACTTAGCTGACAGCCCAAAGTCCTTAAGGCAGCATGACTAAGACTATATATCTGGTAATGTCTTATTCACACGTGATTCCATAATCAGACACACAGATGCCCCACTCACCAGACTAGGTTAAGAAGAAGTGATGATATCTCAGATACCATGATCTGCAGTATCACTAGGACTCTCAAGTCTAAAACTAAGTACACATATGACTTGGTCATTACACACATGGGAATGAATGAATGACTTGAGACATACCTCCTTAGATCATCTGAACAGGGACAAGACAGACCTCTCAGAATATGTATCTGAAATTGGTGTTAAACTAGTATTGAACAGTATCCTGCTATTACAAAGAATGATGCCACAGTACAAACAAATGATAGCCAAATTCAATTATTGTCTTAGCTATTGATGTCATACTAAGGGGATCCAATATGTATCAGCCTGAGGAGATAATCGACAACCCTGGCTTTGCTAGGGATGGCCTGCACTTCTCTCCTCATGGCTTCTGTATGTTGGCTAAGACCTTTTCCTCTCTCATAGTGTTTTTTAAGCAAGGTTTAAGCAAAGTCAATCTCTTCAAATTACCTACATAGTTAAACAAACTGAAAACTATATAAAGTAGCACACTGTTCAATGCTAGAGGCCCAAACAACAAGTTGCAGTCTCTCCAGGTATTCTTAACTCTTGAGAATATAAATATCTGCATTGTTACTGAAACATGGTTTCAGGACAGTTATAAGCCAATCATTCTTTCAGACTCAACATGGAAAATGACAGTGTTATTGAAGAGGGTGTGCCTGTACTCCTAAGAAACCATCTCCCCTCTAGACTATTAAGCAGGAGAATTACTTTTTCCTTTTTCATATAATTTTCATGGCAAATAGTGCTTTGTTCCATATCATAGCCAAATACTGCACTCTCCTCCATGTCACCTGCTGTCCAAGAGGCATATCTAAGCATACTAACATATCTCACTACAAAGGCTAACGCTGTTCTCTTGGGAGACCTCAGCTAGACCTCCAGTAACTGGGCAACATACACCACCTCAATAAATATATGCAGAAATATTCCTGGAATTCATTATGAATGCTAGCTCCCTAGACCAAGTTCCAACTTGGTGTTCAAAAATATTGAACATTGTACTCAATAATATTGCTGCCTTATTTTCAACACCTGCAGTTACCACTTGACTGGTCAGATATACTCACCATTTAGTAACATTCACTATGAGAATAAATCCTGACTTACCACAAAATCATTCTGTCTTTAGGGACAGAATCATTTTGTGGTTTAAGCATGGACTTTAAGTATATAGGCAGACCTAATCTAGCTAACAGCCTGATGAAATTTAGGTGCCATTCCCATCTTGATGACCCCCATCTTGCATGCTGCCACATTTATGAATACTTTCTATACCCTATTTAAAGCATGCATTGCAGCGTCTGTCCCCATAAGACATAAATACAATGCCAAATTCAGGATAAACCCTTATGATGGTAGCCTATTATAAGCAACCTATACAATAAAAGGAAGAAATCTGTAAAAGCATACTTAATGCATTATCATCTAGAGTAGAACCCAAAAAGCTCAAATAAGAACTCGGAAACAAAATCAAATCCTCCAAAAGTAAGTACAAATTGAGAATAGCTACCTCTGTTGAGAAAAAAAACACAAACCATTCTTCATCTGTGTCAGAAAGCTTAGAGGCAATGTCCAACAATGCTCAGAGACAATGCACAACAGTAATACTCAGCCTCCAAAGACATAACCAAAATGTCAGTGGACAAATTCATCTCTGACTGTTCCCCCTATCTCGGTCTTCCTTTCCCCAACTTATTAGTACACCTACACAATCCTTTCTAATCACCTACAGCCATGTCCTGATTATTTTCTCCAAGGCCAAAAACACTTGCTTCTTGAACTCTGATATTGTGAAAGACTGCCGTCTTTTCAGAACCAGACACTGTCTAGCAGACTAACTACTAAGCCTGCTCAACCTCAGCCTCTCCACTGGATTTGTGCCAGAGGAATGGAGAACTGCAGTAGTCACCTCACTCCACAATGTATGTATGTATGTACGTATTTATTTATTTGTTGCCTTTCTTCACTGGAGTTGTTGGACTTGGTACATAAAAAGGAGGCCAGGTGAAAAAAGCTCCACATAGAAGGTTAGATGAAACAATTATTGGATATTAAAATTTAAAATTTTAATATAACTTGTAGCAGGCAGTATTTCAGAGATAGTACCTTTCAATGACATTTCATAATAAAAACATAATACAAATTTCATTTCACAGCAAGTAGGATAATAACAGCAAATACTTATAAGATTTTACAAACTATTATTTGTAGGATTTGCTGAAAAATAAGACTCAGAAACTTGTTAGAGATTAAAACAGGAGTTAAAAAAGTGGGGGATCCACTACTGATCCAGGAAACTGCAGACTTATGAGTCATAGCATTCTTATCTCCAGAGCAATGAAACGTGTCATTATGGGACTTAATAACAAGGATATAGGTACCATCCTTATCTGCAGAGCAATGAAACGTGTCATTATGGGACTTAATAACAAGGATATAGGTACCATCCTTATCTCCAGAGCAATGAAACGTGTCATTATGGGACTTAATAACAAGGATATAGGTACCATCCTTATCTCCAGAGCAATGAAACATGTCATTATGGGACTTAATAACAAGGATATAGGTACCATCCTTATCTGCAGAGCAATGAAACGTGTCATTATGGGACTTAATAACAAGGATATAGGTACCATCCTTATCTGCAGAGCAATGAAACGTGTCATTATGGGACTTAATAACAAGGATATAGGTACCATCCTTATTTGCAGAGCAATGAAACTCGTCATTACTGAACTTATTAACTAGGATATATGTTGTCTACTACAAGCCTTAGACGCAAGCCCGTTTAGGTTGATTAAAGGCAGATCTTTTTTCTTGAACCTAATTGGCTTCTTTGAACATGCCACTGATGCACTAGACTTGGACAGATTGGTTCATGCTGCCTACATACACCTAACCAAAGCCTTTGATACCATTCCACATTGTAACATTATCAACACACTAATTAAACTAAACGTAAACCCTTTGTTATTCACTGGATGGCAAACTCACGAAATGACAAAACAAAATGTATTAGTGTGGGAAGCACAGTCTCTTAGGCAAGAGGATTTGCCTGTGGTGTCCTCCAGTGACTGGTCATAACACTAATTCTCTTTGGTATTTACTTCCCTAATGTCAAAGCTGACATATAAGGTCTGTGGCTGAACAATTCAGCAGATAACCACAAACTTGTAGCTGTCATTAACTCCTCACATGACTTCCAAATTATCCAGAACAGACTAATACACACTAATGTGGTGCCTGTCCCATAACCTAAAACTAAATGCTAAGAAATGCAGCCTTGTATCATTAAGCAAAACTGGAAAAGCGTGCCCTTACCACACAGGTGGCATCCCTTTAAAAACTGACTTAACCACTACAGACTAAAGCTCTTTCATTGACAACAAAATATGCTTTGATCACTAACTATCCTCTGTTGTTAGGAAATCCTGTTACACTGGTAGATTAAGCTGTATTGTTTCCTGTATTTTTGTATTTGTATCTTTTCATGGTATTTGTTACAACCTCTGTACTTGTATCTATTTTGAGGGGCTTTTCTACCCAGGCCTTTGCTAAAAAGGGGTATGTCATCACCCCAGTTAGACTTTCCTAATAATCAAATACAAAATAAATAGATAATCACCAGGGGTATTTATTCACGATCTAAATCTTTAGTCAAATAACCGGTGGAGAAACTTATATTGAAGATATTTAGGAGGGGTTCACCTATGTGGTGCCTTGCACTTACAAGCCAGCATCAGTTCCCATGGTATACTTAAATGTGGTGGAGCCAGCTGCTGCTTTTATACAAGGACATGAGAGGCATTATATGTGTGTACTTGCTGACTATACCCAGAAACATAATAGACATTATATATGCATGTGCATATGTGTGTCTGTTGGTTATACACAGGGACATGAGAGGTATTATGTATGTATGTGCCTGCTGGTTATACACAGGTGCATAAGAGTTATATGTGTGTGCCTGCAGTTTATACACAGGGATATGAGAAATATTGTTTGTATGTGCCTCCTGGTTATAACGCAGACATATGAGATATTATATGTGTGTGTGTGTGTGTGTGTGTGTGTGTGTGTGTGTGTGTGTGTGTGTGTGTGTGTGTGTGTGTGTGTGTGTGTGTGTGTGTGTGTGTGTGTTTGTGTGTGTGTGAGGTTGGGTGTATGTGGGTGTGCTTGCTGTTTATATATAGGGAAATAACAATTATAATATGTGTGTGCCTGCTAATTATACTAAGGGGTATATAATATATATTGTATGTATGCTCCTGCTGGTTATACATAGGGACATTACAGATATTATATATGTATGTCTGCTGGTTATGTAGAGGAAAGTGAGAGATATTATATGCATGTGCCTGCAGATACACATACAAGGACATGAGAGGTATTATGTGTGTGCCTGCTGGTTATGTACAGAAACATGAGAGATATTATATGTGTGCATCTGCTGGTTACACATGGGGACACGAGAGATAGTGTGTGTGTGTGTGTGTGTGTGTGTGTGTGTGTGTGTGTGTGTGTGTGTGTGTGTGTGTGTGTGTGTGTGTGTGTATGCGCCTACTGATTTTGCAGAGGAGCATGAAAGCATGAAAGATATCTGTGCACCTGTTGGTTAAGCACATTGAAATAAGAGGTATCTGTGTGCCTCCTGGTTATACCCAGAGACATGACAGATATGTGCATGCGTACTAATTGTACATAGGAATGTGAGAGATATTGTATATGTGCCTCCTGATTATGCACAGGGACATGATAGACATGAAAGTAAGTGTGTGTGTGTGTGTGTGTGTGTGTGTGTGTGTGTGTGTGTGTGTGTGTGTGTGTGTGTGTGTGTCTGTTGGTTATACACAGAGACATGAGAGATATGTGTGTGCCTGATGGTTATATACAGGGGTTTAAGAACTATTATATGTGTGCTTACTGGTTTTGATGATATAGTTCATGGAACTCCATGATTACGCTCTGATATCAGGAAAAAGTCAATGTAGATGGTCATTGTTTTACCAGGAAACCTGAGATAAACAACTCTTTGAAAGGTGCTTAACAATTGTTAAGCACCTTTCCAAGTGCTGTTGATATCACAGAGTGTGTATGTATGTGTGTATGTATGTATGTATGTATGTATGTATGTATGTGTTTGTTTGTTTATTTATTTATGTATCCTTTGTTAGCCAGGTTAATCCCACTAAGCTGGTAGCCACTTTAAAGAGGAGACCCAAGGAAGTGCTTATACTAGTAGGGGAAACTGGGCCCATGCATCAAGGAACTTGCTAGATGGCACTGGAGGGCTCTAAGGGAAGCAGCAGTATAGAGGAGGAGAGAAAATCCACATCAGATTTGCAGGTGGAAAGTGAGAATTTGGAGGAAAATGTGTTCAATATGTTGCTTCAGAATATAAACAAAGGTTCTGGTGTGGTGTATGCTACAAATCAGCAGTGTTTAGCTGTCTTCATGGAGAAGGAACTAAGAGAACCTGTTAGAAGTGGTGCAGATAACAGAATTGGCATCAGGATGGCTTGCAGAGGAAGGTCTGTCAAAAATAATCCAGCAGGATGATCCAGGTGACAGTTCTGATGTTTCATGGGTAAGATGGCAGATAACTTTTTCAGAACTGCTGTGGATAGTAAAGCGAAAATGAACCAGGTAATGTGGCAATAGAGAATGCAGAAGTTAAAATTTATGCACCACTAAAAGAAAGTAATCGAGGAAAGTAGCAACAAATTGAGAAGGTGTTTTTTTTTGTCAACAGATAATGCAGTAACTAAAACATATGCAGCAGTCACAGCAGATATAAAGGAGACCCGCAAGGGACTGTAAGTAAAATGGTTTTGAAAAAGAAGAGAAGACCAACCCCAGGATTCATGATTCAGGATGGCGTTAGCCTTGCGCCGACCATGTGGTGTAGAGATGGCGCAGCAGCACCACATGCATATTAATGAAGGTGCGCTGCCATAATGGCCACATGCATAGGAAACGTGTATGAGTGCAGGGGGCGTGTCTAAGCACTGCACGGAGGCATGAACATGTTGGCTGCAGACGCTCAACTTAAAATGCTGACTAGTACAGCCTGTTTCTAATAGTAATCACTCCTGTCAGTGTCCGTGGATACTGAAATGTATGCAAAGCATACAAGACATCATTGCAAACACCACAATAAGAAGTAAACACAAAGGCACATAACTGAATATTGAGTCCCTGTCCCTCGAACAAAGATATTTAAAACCCTGTGCCCGTATTCCATTGTAGTGTCGCACGTTATACCAAGTGGAAGTGAAACACACTGTGTTAGCGAGCTGCCAATTGCCAAATCTAGCACAATGGTTTGGGTTACCACCTATCCTACATTGTGAGGGACAGTCCCCCTCTAGGCAGGTGTGTCCATACCAAAATCATAATAAATGTGAAATGTCCTGCGATAGTAGGATATAATTATGTCCCATATGTTATGTAATAGTCCCATACAGTACGTATGTCCATATATAAAATACCTATATGTTACAAGAAATTGAATAAGCAAGTAAATGAAACAGAATAACCAACTACACCACTACAACAATAAAAGCTTATATGTAGGCATGAAACTAAAGTACTATCCTTTGTAATGACCATGGGTATGTGTTGGCCTGTAAAGTCAGATGTGTGCCACAAAAATGTCTCATCCGGGTCATAAAAAAAGGTGGCAACCCTACCAATGGTCAGAACATTCGCCCAATATCTGCCCATTCACGGTCCAAGTCGTAATTGTCAGGCCGGCCCATAGATGAACGGGCATTACCCGGGTCTACCTACCATGTCATGAAAGATAAGTATTTGCCAGTACCTATGTGCGTGAAGTACAGCATGTGGATGATCTGAAATGTTAGTATAGGCCTCACAACCATATTGGTCCCAGAGATATGTAGTGTACGCAATGTGTTCTGTTGACTGTGCCATGGGCCATCAACTAGAGAAGGGATGAATGTTGTTTGTGGAATATCGGGTGGGGGGGTGACAGGTAATGTAATAATTCACCAAGGAGAGACTGGGTTGGATGCACAATAGGTGATCTGGAGATCTACGAGGGAGCGGTGGGTGAATCAGGAAGATAACCAAAGAACAATTATACACATCCGCAATACAATCCCACAAACATGAGAACATTAAAATGTGCAAAACACATGTACAGAAACATTACCGGCACATGCCCACATAATGGTCTGGCCTGAACTGAGCCATCCAACCCCAACACACCAGGATACATAATTGAATACCCATCATCCCCTTCACACAACCCCACCCCCCCATTCCCGAATGTCCACCAAAACAAGCCATACCCGGGCTGCTAGATAGGCATGGCCATATCTGCACATAGTGACCCCTACCCATATCTAGTAGGCAGTCTCACCCTAGGCAGTCTCAGGATTGCAAACTATGTATCCCTTGCATGTATAACCCTACCTTACAGCCGTAAAGCAAAGATGGTCATCGGTCCCCACAATTTCTGGATATCCCTCATGGGATATGTATCTGTTCTAAACATT
>NC_056735.1:1606765262-1606932762 GCF_019279795.1 Protopterus annectens | reverse complement strand
ACAACTTAACACTGGATGAGTTTAAAGCATTTAAAGATCTGTGCTCTTGTAAAGAAGTAATAATTAAACAAGCTGATAAGGGAGGGGTAGTGGTGCTCATGGAACATGACAAATATTTAGATACTATGTCCTGTTTGCTGGGGGATGTTACTGCTTTTAAACGCATCACTGGTATGGATGTAAAAAAATGTATATCGTATGTTAATATGGTCATTTATGACTTACAGCTGCAGGGTCAGATAGATCTTGAGTTATTTAATTATTTAACAGTTCCTTGTCCTGTGACACCTCGCCTATATGGAATACCTAAGATCCATAAGTCAATCACAGATCCACCTATGAGACCTATTGTCTCAGGAGCAGGTTGGGTGACTAAACCCCTGTCAGTTTATTTACATGGTCAGTTACAACCTTTTTTGAATAATTGTGATTCAGTTTTACGTGACACATTTGATTTCTTACAGAAGTTATGAGTAAGCTATGACACTGAGAAGGAACAAATGATTAATAATGAGTATTATCTGGTAACTTTGGACATTGTCTCTCTTTTCACGGTCATCCCAAATGATGATGGGATTGACCTTTTGAGAGATTTTTTGATTTCATGTCCTAACCCTGATTATGGTAAAATAGAAACATGGTGTAGCCTTTTAGATGTGGTTTTAAAGAATAATGTTTTCCTCTTTAATGAACTTACGTATCTTCAGCTCACTGGTGTGGCTATGGGTACTTCCATAGCCAACACCTATGCCAACCTAGTGCTCTACCAGTGGGAAAGTAAGCATATTTTGAGTGATCTAAACCCTTATAGACAACACATTAGATTTTTCCAACGCTTTGTAGACGATTGTTTCTTACTTTGGAAGGGCAGTTTGGATATATTGAATATGTTCTTAGACTATTTGAATAGAGCTTCTTCCTTTTTAAAGTTTAAAATGAGCTGTTCCAAGACTGAAATTGTGTTTTTGGATGTAGAAATTATATTTAAGGATGGACATATGAATACAAAGTCACATAGAAAGGATGTGTGTGCTGGTAGATACACCCACTTTCACAGCATGCATGCACCACACATCTTTAAAGGTATTGTGAGATCCCAGTTAGGAAGGTTGAGTAGGCTTAACACTGATGATTGTTGTTTTGAGTTACAATTAAAGGATATGTTAGCGGATTTTTCTGCCAGTGGATATGATAACATCTTACTTTCTGTGGAGAAAGAGAAAGTGATGCAGGAGAGGAAGACTAAATTTGCTCCTACCTTCCTATCTGACCCACTGGAGTCAGATGCCTTACCTTTGAACAGCACGAATGTGCGTATGGATGTGATCAGATATGTGACTGCATATAGTCTTACAACACCATCCATAAAGCAAATAATATTTAAGAACTGGTTGATACTAATGGCTTCAAATGAACTAAAGGCCTTATTGGGTGATAGACCTTTATTTGCCTATAGGAATATGAGAACCTTAAAAAATTCCTTATGTTATAAGGATTTTTCTACCAACACTGTGAAAACGCTCTCCTCTAAGTATGGTACATGTAAGTGCCACAATTGTTCATGCTGTGGGGATATTTTTGACACAGGGAGTGACCTTTTTGTTCATCCAGTAACAGGCAAAACTTTTAAATTTTATGTTTCAGCTACCTGTCACACAACACATATAGTGTATTTGGCTACCTGTGTGTTATGCAAATCTTTTTATGTAGGCAAAACCACTCGTAAGTTGAAAGAGAGGATTGCATAGCATAAGTCTGAAATTAGAAGATGTGTTGAAACAAATGCTTTATATAAGCACATGTTAGATTGTGGACAAGATCATGTTTTTAAATTCAGGGTTATTGACATTGTTTTCCCCTCCCCAAGAGGTGGCGATATAAATAAATTCTTAGAAATTAAAGAGTATGAGTGGATTTTAAGGTTTGCTGGTGATCGTTCTCCTGGCTTGAACAGTACGCTGAGCCTTAAACCAATTTTGGTTAAGCTCAGTAGACTGAATTTATAATTATGTATATTGTTTTATTTTATAATGTGAATTTTATGTGTAACTTTGGCTATTAATCATAATAGCAAGCTGAATTTTAAATTATTTTGTTATGTACTATAGAATTATTACTATTTGTATTGTTTTAACCTTGTTTTATTCAGTGATACTTATGGTCATGTGATTTTTGGGCTGCTGACCACATGACTATTTTGGGCCTGTATATAAGTTGAAAGAAATTTTATAAGTTTGTAGTATTGAAGAAGGATTATGGCCGAAAGCTCTGCTGTGTTTTGTCATTAAAGTGTTTTTCCCTTTTGGATTGACACGACGTACCACATGTGTCCCAACATGGGGAGAGTGGGCAGTGTGTAGGAGTGTGTTCATATCCCACCTGCATCCACCTGCACCCACAGTAAGGATGAGTGCTGTAGAGTAGTGGCAGGTGGGGGAACTATGGGTATGCGATTATGGGGCTAGGCATGCAGGTGTTGGCTGGCAGACATGTATTAGGACCGTCCCGTGGGTGTAAGTAATATTCCGATGTGGGTATAGCAGACGCCCATACCTCCCAAACTGTAAGAGCACATCTACTGGACAGTCCACAAACCATTGGGGGAATAAATAGGGACCATATTATTGAACTGTCCCCGATTACCTGGGACGTCAGTGATTACGAATCAGAATCTTAACACAGTCCCAACTAAACCATCCTAGCACTAGTGATATTAGGAGGAAAGGTGGTGGAATACACGTAATGAATAATGACAACATGTAAGAGCATAAACTGCATGCACCTCAGACAATGTGTATGAATACATATGTTCTCTGTGTCCGTCAATGTGTCAGGTTAATAGCACCAACCTTCTAAATGTGTCCCTGAGGTCATTATGCAGTGTCCCTGATTCAGTGTTTATTCTTCCCCATTCATATGAGAGGTCTGATAGCAAGAGAAAGTGCATGTTCCGCCGACTACCTTAGAAAGTTGATAGAATAATAGGTTTGGGGTTACCACCTGTCCACCTTTATGAGGCACACTCCCCTGAGGACAGTTGTGTCCTGCATAATAACTGTAATTAAGGCAAATGTCCTGTGATTTAGGGCAAAGATTACCTATATTGTCTGTAGTAGTAGCATAAAACAATTATGTTCCTCTGAAACACCTAAATGTTATAGGTAACAGTATAAGCAGCTATAATGCTACAAGAGTAACCTTTTATTTAGGCAAAACAGTGACGTACCCCCCTTTCTACTGGCTGTGGGTGTGTTGCCCTGCAAAGTCTGACATCTCTACATACAGGTCCTATAGGGTTGCCACCTTTCCAAATGGCCAGAGTGGGACATGTTTCGTAGAAATGTCAGACATTTCAGGACTAAACATACCTACAGCCATGCATAGTACAGGATTACACATATGCACAAATAAAAGCTTAATCTAGTTGCATTTGAATTGCTTATGCTACTTCACATAACATATAGAAGTGTCATATATAAAATAACTGTTGTACGCAATTATTAATGAAACGTAAAATATAATAATGTCCTGTAATCTGGACATGTGCTATGTCTTGATTATTTTCGCACTGTCCCTCGCAAAGTGGGACAGGTGGTAACCCTAAAGTCCTACCTTGGTCAATTGAGAAGGTGGCAAACCTATAATAGGTATGCGGTATCATGACCCATCCGATGGATGTGGCTACCACAACCCAACTACTCATTTGTAATGCAGGGTCTTGGTTCCCATGTATCAGCCAGATGGGAGCAGAGTGTATGCGGAACACACAAATATGATTAATTCACTGGACAGGCTGCTGATTCCATACAGTCAAATGCCATGCCGTCGCCTAATGGGCAGCCATTCCTGATACTGTAGTCATGTAGTCTGATGTGATAGGCATTACCAGGTGGGAGTAGATTGTAAGAGGAACACACAATTATGAATGATTCACTGGACAGGTCGCTGATTCCATACAGTCGAACACCATGCGGTCACCTAATGGGCAGCCATTCCTGATATTGTAGTCAGGAGTGGCCTTAGGTCAACTGGTGCCCTAGGCAGAGGGCACAATGGCACCCCCACCACACCACCCAGTGCCCCCATCCTGGTGTACCTACACCACATAAATACTGGTAAAGTGCCCCCACTAAAGTGGCTCCCTAGGCGGCCGCTTAATTGGCCTATATCTAAGGCCGGCTATGACTGTAGTCTTGTAGTTCGATGTGATAGGCATCACAAGGTATACCTAAGAGGAACACATGAATATGAATGATTCTCCAGACAGGCAGCTGATTCCTTACAGTCGAACGCCATGTCATCACCTAATAGGCAGCCATTTCCAATACTGTATTCATGTATTCCGATGTAATAGGCATCACAAGGTGGGAGCACATTGTATGAGGTACACACAAATATGATTGTGTCACTGGACAGGCCGCTGATTCCGTACAGTCGAACGCGATGCCGTCGCTTAATGGGTGGCCAGTCCTGATACTGGAGTCATGTAGTATGATGTAATAGGCATCACAAGGTAATATTGTGGTCCTCGCTCACACCCAGGGGTGTGAGTGACAGATGCAAGCACCAATGCCGGTGCATTAGCAAGTGCGGGATTGAGCAGGTGTAAGCGTGTTTGGCTACCAGTATGCGAGTATTGCATTGGTTAAGCAATGTAGAGGCTAATCGAGCATAAGAGGCTGTAACCAGAGGATATCATACAGTGCAGTCATTCAACAGTATAGGAATGTATCCCATCATGTAGATGTGCATGTGAGTGTTTATGTCTAGCATATAGGTACATACATATATAGAGATGTATCAGGGAAATACCATGTGGCAACAAAGCATTACAAATGAATGAAATGGGAAGCACCAGCGACTCCTGTATTATGTAGTGGTGTTGCTCTTTGTGATCACAAGACTCCCTCAGACAGACATGCGTCAGTCATACACACAAATAGTTGTACATTGGCTGTATACATCACTCTGTGCATGTAATGCACATTAACACAACAGTACCTGTCCAATCATTATGTGTGAACAGTACTCCTGCAATGTGCTGTGTGCAACATCATCATCATGAAAAAGGTAAATGGGGTAACCATAGAGGGACCGGTTGTGTTTTGTATACAATGGGGTTGTCCTCCTCATGTGTACCTGGACCATGTAGGAGTGATGTGCCTACCAGGACCATGCACCTGAGGGACAGTAGAGAGGATAACAGTAGTATGTTATGATGCATATTACAAGGGTTTCATGTGTCCAGTGGGCAAGTGTGTGTAATGGACAGCTATGTATAAGACAGATGGTGTCCTAGGAGTCGAATGACCTTATGTGTCCATAGGTGAGGGTCAGATGTTGGGGAAGGAGTGTAGGTATGGCCGTGGAGGATAGGTAGGAGCACAGAAATGACAGCATACAGGGTTGGTATATGACACATATGGCTTAGTGATAGACAACAGCATACAGGATTACTTACAACAGTATGCATAGATATCACCAGCAACCCAACACAACATATGGTATACATTTGCAGAGGGAGCACAACACATGCTTATATACCGCATGGCAACTGTACAATGTGTAGTAGACATTTGACCACAGCTATGAACAGTTGCCCATCATTGGCTTGTCACTGGGAATCCCACACAGTGTCAGTCATGCCACTGTCTCATGTGACACATGTCCAGTCAGGAATGCAATGGCAGTAATACATCCTTATCATTATGTACTGTCTGCAATCCCCACACCATGCTTCTGCTGTGCACAGAAGTGTGTTCAGTGTGTAATACAGGAAACAAATGGTTGCACACACTGACCTGTTCACAGATGGCCCTACAGATGGGGTTCCCTCATGAACAGAGTACTGTCATGTCTGTATTTTAACATGCAGAATTGCCATTACCACACACATGTTAAACAGGCAGTAGTCTGAATGCTTCATAGCTACACTTACATGCTGTAGTTGTGTGGCACATCACCCTCCTGTCAGTAGGCTATTTCCCATTGTGGAAAATGATTGAGGTACATCCAGATATCATCTGCATGTCAGAACACCACATCCAGGTACCACTCACAGCGACTGTCATGGCCAGATAATAACATCTTTCCCTAGATAGTGTACTGTGTTTATCATGTAGATGGCTATGGGAACACCATTACAGCTGTACCACACACAATCAGCTAGAGGAGGACTGCAATAGGTGCAGAGGCCATCACCTGACCATTTCCATCTGTTACAATACACATGCTGCTGCTGTGCAGGTGTACACATTCACATCCCCCAGAGAGTGTGTGTGTGTGTGGGACAGGCAATGTACACCAGGTAAGGGCTTGGAGACTTAACCATACGCATCATCTGCCACACGCTGAATAGTACAGGGGCAAACCCCTGACTACTCATTACTATTACATGTGCATGACGTCACTACATGTGCCACAGAGGCGGCATGTTGCAGTGCTGTAAGAACATGTGTGTAGGTGAGTGAGTGCCATCTGCAACAGATATGGTAGACATACATTAGGTGTGGAATACGTCAGTCCACGTGAACGGATGCCATTGTCACCACAACCACACTCTAATGGACACGCATTGACACCTTTGCCAGGGCAGCAAATACACAATGTAATTACTTAGTTTGCCACACCACAGTAATGTACAGGACCGCATGCACCACAGGGGATATCTGGAGGTTCTATGGGCTAGGGCATGTGAAAGTGCTTGATAACTGTTGGTATGCCAACAAGGTTTATACTGGGAGTGACTGTGGTTGAGAGCATCACAACCTACATGCAGACACAGGGTGCCAGTACTGTCATGCAGGTATGCATTGCTCCATGGGTGTGTAGTGTTTGGCTGTGCAAGATGGCTGTACAAGGCTGGGTGAGGGGTAATTCTTGCCATCACATCACCTGACAATGGTGTGCAGTGCAGGAGTGTAGTGTCTGCAATGTCCCACACAGATGAGTACTGCATTATCTGGCCTGACATCCTGATTACCAATGTGTAGGGCCATAGCTTTGCAATGCATGCCATGTCTGTGTTTGATAGCCCTTCACATGGACATTACCTGGGATGTGCATGTCCCACAATACTGTACAGTGATATGTACAGGTGAACCTGATTTGGCAGACACATGTAGTGTACACAGCCTATTATACCCCAATATGCAAATACTAGCCTGGTGTGGTGAAACCTGCTTATAGTGAGTAGGTCGGCCATGCACCTGCATGAATAGAATGGACAGGTATTCCATGGTGTCAGTAGCATGGGTCTATACAGGGCACATGTGTACAGCATTGTCTGGCCTTAGTGGATCACATATGATGGCACCACATATGTTGCAGCCATTCAGTGTGGAACATAGTGAAGGCACAATGTCTGCATATATGTGCCTATTGCACTGCTGTACAGAGTGCCATCTCCTCTGCAGGCCACTGCGGTCACACCATGCCTACTATCTGTCCTCAATGTGCATGTTACTAGCAACATAGTGGGATATCCTAGGCAAGGTTGTATGTGCATGGCTCATGGGTGCGGGACATACACCGGGTACTAGTAGGGCTGCATACTTAGTTCATCGGCCCTTTTGCCAGATGTATGGGTATGGCTTGCCAACACTGTGCTATGGCTGACTGACAGCTGTACTCCTTGTGAGGTGGCCAATGTGTCATAAGATGGATACTATATAGGAAAACTACAAAACCCACTCCCAAACATGTCCATTGGTAAGACAATCAAGGCCACCTCTATACAGGCTCTGACAGACAAACACACACTTGCCATGTCCTGTATACAAACCCCTACTGTATCACACTGCAGCAACACGCATTTAGGGCATGCACTACAGCGAATACTACAAAGCATTGTACTTGTCTCACACACACACACACACACACACACACACACACACACACTGTTGGCATGTCTGGGATTAGAACACTGACCTAACAACTTTACTACACTACAGCATTATACAGTTAAACAATGCGCTACCGAGATTACTGGGACACAGCACTCCCAGAGGTGTATTTGTAGATGGGTGACATCATCAGCCTTGATAACGGTGGGTATAAGAAATGTATGGAGCGTGAGCAGTATAAAAACATTACTCAGTCCTCACACAAATAGACAGACACACACACACACACACACACACACACACACACACACACACACACACACTGCAAGTGTGGGACTAGAACACCGACCTAACTACTTTATTACACTACAGCATTACACAGTTACAGAATGCACTACCGAGATTACTGGGACACAGCACTCCCAGATGTGTATTTGTAGATGGGTGACATCATCGGCCTTGCAAATGGTGGGTATAAGAAATGTATGGAGTGTGAACAGTATAAAAGCATTACTCAGTCCTCAGGCAAACGGACATGCACACACACACAAACACACACACACACACACACACACACACACACACACACACACACACACACACACACACACACACACACACACACATATGCCAGTGGCGGGTACAGAACACCTGCCGATTTACAGATTACTATTACAATACTACATACTTACGAATCGCGCCACACAGACAGCGCATGTCAAGGCTGTCATTATGACTGTCTGGGAATGCAGACATCAACAGGGATGCTGGCAGTTAAGATGTACATACCTGTGGACTTGCATGTTTAAAGTAGGAATCCAACCTGACCTGGAGTATGCCCATCTGTGGAATGGCTGATTAGTACCACTATACAGGGTTACAATGGCCATGCCCATACACAGAGGCACATAACCAGCACAAGGTGTCACTGGGCATGCTCACACACTTAGTAGCACAGGGCTGTTAGGAATGCACTATGTGTCCATCTACACAAGGATATACTGGGCATGCTCATACACTTAATAGCACAGGGGACATGCTCACACACTTACTAGCACAGGGCTGGTCGGAATGCACTACTATGTGTCCATCTACACAATGATATACTGGGCATGCTCATACTCCTAGTAGCACAGGGCTGACTGGGATGCACTCTGATGCTAAACACAGAGGGCCACAGTGGCCATGCTATTACAGGTAGACATAAAGAACACATTGTAATGGGCACTGGTGTTGGTAGTTGTCATTGTTAGTGGGAACGCTGCTCTAAATATATTTGACACCGGTCTTTTACACAACATCAGCTGTCATTCTGTGATGACATGGCTGACAGTAGGCAGGCCTTTGTCACATATCACATGCATCCATGATACAAGGGAGTGTGGATATTACCCAAGTCGCATCTGCCCACACAGTGCCATTCCAAGGCAAATGTCCTAAGCAAAGGTTAACTCCCATACACCTACAGGACAACTGCATTGTTTTCTTATGCTAACCAGTGCTAGATGTGTAGTGTCCATATTCACAGCTACTGACTGTAGATCCAACAATGGGGAGTACTGACATATGTGCAGTGAGGAACACCAGGCTGATGTCTCTGTAGTGCACAATAGCACTACCACCATATACCTCAGAACCTAGCACTACCACCATATACCTCAGAACCAGACATGTGAGCTATAACACAGGTACGTACCACTCCAGGTGGTGTACCCACATACTTAAAGGTCACTCGCATGTACTGTCCGGTCCCCTATGAACGGCATCACAGATGAGCCACATGCAGGACACAATGTCACATGCTGCATTCTAGGATGTAAACTGCAGACACCACCATGACCTCGGACCACCAAACACTCAACCATACATGTATGACATAGACGAGTATACCACCATGTGACCCTTGCCCTATGTACTGTACTAAGCTCTACATCAACTGTAGAGAGTACACATGTACTGACACAGTTGCATCATGTGTTATGCAATGCATTGATGCCACTGTCTGTGACCAGGTCAGCTGTACACATACCAGGGGACCTCAGTACTTTCCACCATTAGCAGATGTCTGTTACTGTACACCAGTACACACCCTTATGTATGGATAAGACATGCATGTACCTGCCCTGGGTATGTATATGCCACACACACAACATACCTGTAAATAGCATAGCTGTTGTAGTCCCTTGTGCAAACAGGTGGCTACAACCATTACACACATGCACATGGAATGTAGGTCCATGGCTGCTGAATGCTAACAGTACATAAGGTGTGATATCAATGCTGACAGAGGTAACATCCCCTTTGTACTGGTCACCCATCATATCATACAACAGTCCATGTATCATGTATGTCATTACACATAACCACCAATTGCAATGCCTACAAACATGACCAAATGTCAGGATTGTAGGACCTACACACCTGGACACATAGTGTTGTGCATTCAGATAATATGTGTGTGCAGTTGCTGATGTATGCAGGTGGCATGTATCCTAGTACATCATGCAGCTGCAATGCATCCTCAACATTGCCAACTGTATATGGTGATATGCTGAATATACAGAAAGATGTACCACAGGTATGAACAGATGTGTTGAAATAACTAAGTGGTGGGGCATCTTTGCAGATGGATGTTTGATGTGGACAGCTCACAGGTGTGTCACAAGCAGTCCTACAATACCCTGTGTAACCAGTAAGCAATGGTTTTGTTAATTGAAGGAAATAACACACAACTTAGACAGCAGTCAGGGTAACAGCGAAGGTAAATCACCTGACACCTGTTAATAGATATGACGTCCCTAGTGCATATATCAGCACTGTTGGAACAGGAAGCATCAGTACAGTTTGTAACGCATGCAGTACTGCTGCACATCTGACATACATAACATGAGCTAGGCAGGTCTGTGATTCACAGTACTGGCATGTGTGGTTGCGTGTGTGTCCATATATGTCAGGTATTGTGGGGAATACATCTCAATTGTTACTCACTCTCCTGTACACTAGTGTACACATCTGTACAGACTGCAATATAGAAAGCAGGACATAGGCAGGGGCGTGTATCTCACACATGTGAGGAATCTGTTTGTGCATGACATAGGTGTATTAATTACTGAATGCCTCAGTGGTGTGAGGATGTATGTTACCATACTGAACTGGTAAGACCCCTTCCACCATCCAGGTGATGCATTCTACTATCCATGTTGATGTCCCCGATCTTAGGCCGTACTGACTACTTGTACATGTGTATTCTCTGTGGCACATCATATAGGTGCACAGTACTGTAATGATGATTTGCACATAGGCAGGGGTCCTCAGCACACCAGTTGTAACTGTGTGCGAGTGTGTGTTATTGTGTTGGTGAAGCTGTGAGTGTGTGTGTGCATGTGACACAGTGTCACTGAATACATGTGTGTCAATACCTGAGTGTGTGGCTGCAGTTGTGTGTTGGCATCCTGTCATGGGAACATGTATTACTGATTCCCATTGAGGCATCACACTTCCCACTGGCCTCTACCCTTGTAATCAGCTAGACTACTCTTTTACCTCACCACTCCATGTAACTGTACCTGTGATGTCACCCTTTATGGATGTCATGTCTGTGGCCACAGTAGCTTAATACACAGCTATAATGCTCTTGGAGCAGTAGACGTGTTTGTAATGTGAGACATTCTCACTGGTATGTGGCAGCTACACAGTGCATGCTGGTATATTCATACATACCTGTGAGTAGTCCACATTGACATATGGGGCACTTAACTGCAAACAATGACATCCACCAGCATGTGCAAGTAGACCTGAAGAAGGACAGCAGAACATCATGACCAACATGCATTTACTGTTGTTACACAAGACACATACTGTTAACAGTATTGTACACCTGTACTACATGGTATATCTGCTGCCTGTCAACAGTCCTCAACATTTGTAAACTACACATATCATCCTAGTCTGTTCACCCTGTGCATCAGACCAAATGAGCATGTCCCTGCACTGATGGTGTGGATGTCAGGGATGCAGCACAGGCATCATCATATGCACAGGATGTTAATGTTTGCTGGGGGCCTAGGCTGCACTGTTGTTACACAAGACACATACTGTTAACAGTATTGTACACCGGTACTACATGGTATATCTGCTGCCTGTCAACATTCTTTAACATTTGTAAACTACATGTATCATCCTAGTCTGTTCACCCTGTGCATCAGACCATATGAGCATGTCCCTGCACTGATGGTGTGGATGTCAGGGATGTGGCACAGACATCATCATATGCACAGGGTGTTAATGTTTGCCAGAGGCCTAGGCTGTATCATTGGATGACATCATGTGTGTGGGTTTGGGCCTTTGATCTAATTGGGCATGTGTAGATGTTATGCATGTGTGTGTTTTGCGGTGCCCTACATATGCATCCAGTGTGTTCATGTCTGCACACAGTTCTGCCATGTGTCTGGCCTACACAGGGGTATTATTGACAGTTTCAGACTGTACAGGCAAGATTTTACAGTTCACAGTGTCCGGCCCTGGACATGTGACTTGTGCCTGCCAGGAGATGCACAGGCACTACCAGACAGAGGTGCAGATTAGCTACTGTCTGATGTCACTTGTCCACTGTAACCGTGTCCCTGTTGGGACCATCCCGGGCCATGTGCACGTGGCCTGCTGTGTCATGGTGTGGACAGCACAGCACCAGATGCACTGCTGCTGCTACCACCACTATGGGAGCAGGCATGTGAGTTAGCTCATACACGTAGACCTGACACAGGTGATATAGCAGGCCTACGTCCACGTGCCCAATGTCTCACTCCTACCAGATGTTCCAACACAGTCAGCTCATGGTCGCAGATTGTCATGCCGCATTCAAGGACTCCAACCATGTCACCCAACCGTCTATCCAAAGCATCAGCAGTCTGCTGCTGAGCATTTACCATTGCCTGGATGCTGTTGTTTAATGAATGGATAACAGCCCTCTATAGCCTCTGATCTTCTCTGTTGCTCCATTCAGAATGTGCCTGCGCCTCCATTACAGCCTGAAACATGTGTCTGGTGACACCAGCTGCTGCGCTTTGTCAAGTAGGAGCATGTTGGCCAGAGGTCCTCCTATGAGCAGCACTGGCCAAGTGCCTGTATGGGGCACCACCAGTAGTTTGGCTGATACCATGGTGTGCAGGCCCACCTTCCATAGCCCCCACACTTTCCTGTTCAAAGCTACCACGTGTCAACTGTCCTTCCTCTATGGTCAATGGTGATGGGGTATGTGCAGGTATGGGATCTGTGTGCGGGGATGAGGTGGATATAGATGGAATGGCAACCAATGGCACAGTTTCAGCCCCTAACAACTCTGCCTGTGTCCCAGTCATACGTTCATCATCACTGCTAGAGTCTGTGGGGACATTAACATCTGATGTACCGCAGGAGGGCAATGCACCTACATCACCTGTGAGGGCAGACAAGAACTGTACATAACAATATATACAATAGACACACACACACGCATGTGATATGACAGGAGGCATGCAACATGCAACATGCATGTGTACTCCCTATTGCCAAAGCAATACTCTCTGCTGCTTCAACTCCTTTCGAAGAAAAGTATACCCAAGAGACTTTAAAAGAACTTAAACTTTCTCGCCCTGAATCTTTCCCCCTGTGTTTTTGCCTGGGTGGATATTTGGACCTAACTAGAGCTGTACTCCCTTTTGCCAAAGCAATACTCTGTGCTGCTTCAACTCCTTTCGAAGAAAAGTATACCCAAGAGACTCTAAAAGAATTTAAAGTACATTCATCTGTAAGCTAGAACTACTGTACTCTTGCTCTCCTAGCAGTAGCAGTATACTCCCTGTCAGGATTGCCAGCAGCCTAACCCACTCAACTCTACTCCTCTATCTTCCATATACCTCTCACTGTTCTTTGTTACTATTGCTCCCTTCTCCCTCCATCCCATCAGCCCAAGTATTCCCTGGTGAGCCATTGCATTCCTACATTGTCCACTAGAGAACATCCCTTCTCCATTGATTTTGAGCTTAAAACCTTAACTTACAACTCTCCTTTGTGCTAGGATAAGAAGTGAACCTAACAACTCTCTCCTTCTGTCTCACAGTTCCCACATCTCTGTCCCTCACTCTTCCCCTAATACCTTTAGCCCACTCCTCACACCTTGTCCAGACCCTCTCCACTTACCTTCTACTACTTACACTTCACTAATACTGCTCCTCTGATAGTCTCTCGCTCCTCTTCTGCTCTTGGGCTCAGCTACCTTGTATTACTCTGCACTCTATTTCCTTTATTCTCCCTTCTCTCTCCATCTTACCTATTATTTATTCCCACCTACAAATTCTGTGCTCTTCTACTACATCTCCACCACTTGATCCCCTTGTGTATGCCTCTCTTCTCTCTCTCTCCCTCCCTCTCTCTATCTCTCATCAACTTTACATATCCTGCCCTTTCCTTACTCCTCTACATTTTCTAGCCTCCCTCCTTTGCTCTTTCTTCACTCCCTGGTCTGTTCCATTTTCAGCTGTTAAATTGCAACCCCCCCCATACAGTAGTCATATAGCTCGTCCTCTCTGTTCCTGCCAGTATCTTACTCCTGCTCCTCCCCCCGCCCCATTCATTCCCAGAAAGTGATAAAGGTCCTCCATCCCTGGGCGCCATTTTTAATCTCGCCCGTTCCTGGCTGCTGTGCATCCTCGGCTGTGAGCGTGTCGCTCTGTAAGTAGAGACTGTTTATAAGAGGGCTACTGCATTTTATTGTAAAAGTCCTCGAACTTTATTAACTAGCTTGTCCTGTTGTGTCAGACTTGCTTTAGCCTGTCTTGTTGTCGTCAATTAATATGCTGGTCTCTCGCATATATCTCAGTTACATTGCTGTTTGATTATTGTGTTGCACTATGACGGCTGTATGCATGAACCTGCAAATGTTTTATTAAGCGACTGCCTTCCCAGTTGAAGCGTTATCTTTGGTGCCTTGATTTGTCTGTAAATGTTTTTTCTCAAATAGCGACTGCCTTCCCAGGTAAAGTGCTATCTTTGCTGCCTTGATTTACCAGTTTGTCCGAAGGCTGTATAGATAACACTACTAGATGTTTTTACCATTTTTTCAAAGGCTGTATGTTAGATGTTAGATAGCGACTGTCTGTAAATGTTTTTTTCGATAGCGACTGCCTTCCCAGGTAAAGCGCTATCTTTGTTGCCTTGATTTACCTGTTTGTTCGAAGGCTGTATAGATTAAACTACTAGATGCTTTCATCAGTTTGTTCGAAGGCTGTATAGATAAAACTTTAAAACCTTTATATTAGGCTACAAGTACTCAGCCTTTCTAACTGGAGCGTACTATCCATATACCTTATGACTTCATGAGAGGTTTCTCCATAGATAAACGATAGCGTCAGCTTCTTACCATGTGCTATCTTTTCTAGTTTAACCAGTTAAAGCCCCCATATTGTGCTAGGAGTGCTTGATTATCCAGATTAACACTGCTGTAGGGAATTAGGTTTATGTTCCATCTAATTGTGATAGTTTAAGTCTAGCTATTTCTCCTTTTAATTGGAACTATTCTGTACTGCACTTGAGCCACTGTATATGATCACAAATACTGTTGTAAACTAAACAGTTACATGTTGTTTGAATCTAGATAGTGCTTTATTAGTGTGTGATACCACATGTGCTACTTTTAATCTACTGGCGACGGTTTTTACAAGCAATGTGCTTCCCTCCACGTGCTCTGTGAAACACTGTTGTGAGGCACTGTGTATCAGACCTTGCTCTGCTCATATTACTAGCTCTACTAGAATAATTAGTATATGTTTATGCCTTATCTAGTTCCACTGGCCTAATTTGAAGGTTTCTACTGCTTTTTTATGTCGACTGTATAATCACACTTAGTAGCTTCCTCCTTAATTAAGCTATAGTAGTAGATAAAGTGCATTTTAAATTGCTACTAACTGATTTTTGTTTTCCTGTCCATCTTTTTCTTTCCTCCAGCTTTCTTGCCCTGAATCTTTTCCCCCTGTGTTATTGCCTGGGTGGATATTTGGACCTAACTAGAGCTGTACTTCCTATTGCCAAAGCAATACTCTCTGCTGCTTCAACTCCTTTGAAGAAAAGTATACCCAAGAGACTCTAAAAGAACTTAAAGTACGTTCATCTGCTAAGCTAGAACTACTGTACTCTTGCTCTCCTAGCAGTAGCAGTATACTCCCTGTCAGGATTGCCAGCAGCCTAACCCACTCAACTCTACTCCTCTATCTTCCATATACCTCTCACTGTTCTTTGTTACTATTGCTCCCTTCTCCCTCCATCCCATCAGCCCAAGTATTCCCTGGTGAGCCATTGCATTCCTACATTGTCCACTAGAGAACATCCCTTCTCCATTGATTTTGAGCTTAAAACTTTAACTTACAACTCTCCTTTGTGCTAGGATAAGAAGTGAACCTAACAACTCTCTCCTTCTGTCTCACAGTTCCCACATCTCTGTCCCTCACTCTTCCCCTAATACCTTTAGCCCACTCCTCACACCTTGTCCAGACCCTCTCCACTTACCTTCTACTACTTACACTTCACTAATACTGCTCCTCTGATAGTCTCTCGCTCCTCTTCTGCTCTTGGGCTCAGCTACCTTGTATTACTCTGCACTCTATTTCCTTTATTCTCCCTTCTCTCTCCATCTTACCTATTATTTATTCCCACCTACAAATTCTGTGCTCTTCTACTACATCTCCACCACTTGATCCCCTTGTGTATGCCTCTCTTCTCTCTCTCTCCCTCCCTCTCTCTATCTCTCATCCACTTTACATATCCTGCCCTTTCCTTACTCCTCTACATTTTCTAGACTCCCTCCTTTGCTCTTTCTTCACTCCCTGGTCTGTTCCATTTTCAGCTGTTAAATTGCCCCCCCATACTGTAGTCGTATAGCTCGTCCTCTCTGTTCCTGCCAGTATCTTACTCCTGCTCCTCCCCCCACCCCATCCATTCCCAGAAAGTGATAAAGGTCCCTCCCCATCCCTGGGCGCCATTTTTAATCTCACTCGTTCCTGGCTGCTGTGCATCCTCGGCTGTAAGCGTGTCGCTCTGTAAGTAGAGACTGTTTATAAGAGGGCTACTGCATTTTATTGTAAAAGTCCTCGGAACTTTATAAACTAGCTTGTCCTGTTGTGTCAGACTTGCTTTAGCCTGTCTTGTTGTCGTCAATTAATATGCTGGTCTCTCGCATATATCTCAGTTACATTGCTGTTTGATTATTGTGTTGCACTATGACGGCTGTATGCATGAACCTGCAAATGTTTTATTAAGCGACTGCCTTCCCAGTTGAAGCGCCATCTTTGGTGCCTTGATTTGTCTGTAAATGTTTTTTTCTCAAATAGCGACTGCTTTCCCAGGTAAAGTGCTATCTTTGCTGCCTTGATTTACCAGTTTGTCCGAAGGCTGTATAGATAACACTACCAGATGTTTTTACCATTTTTTCAAAGGCTGTATGTTAGATGTTAGATAGCGACTGTCTGTAAATGTTTTTTTCGATAGCGACTGCCTTCCCAGGTAAAGCGCTATCTTTGTTGCCTTGATTTACCTGTTTGTTCGAAGGCTGTATAGATTAAACTACTAGATGCTTTCATCAGTTTGTTCGAAGGCTGTATAGATAAAACTTTAAAACCATTATATTAGGCTACAAGTACTCAGCCTTTCTAACTGGAGCATACTATCCATATACCTTATGACTTCATGAGAGGTTTCTCCATAGATAAACGATAGCGTCAGCTTCTTACCATGTGCTATCTTTTCTAGTTTAACCAGTTAAAGCCCCCATATTGTGCTAGGAGTGCTTGATTATCCAGATTAACACTGCTGTAGGGAATTAGGTTTATGTTCCATCTAATTGTGATAGTTTAAGTCTAGCTATTTCTCCTTTTAATTGGAACTATTCTGTACTGCACTTGAGCCACTGTATATGATCACAAATACTGTTGTAAACTAAACAGTTACATGTTGTTTGAATCTAGATAGTGCTTTATTAGTGTGTGATACCACATGTGCTACTTTTAATCTACTGGCGACGGTTTTTACAAGCAATGTGCTTCCCTCCACGTGCTCTGTGAAACACTGTTGTGAGGCACTGTGTATCAGACCTTGCTCTGCTCATATTACTAGCTCTACTAGAATAATTAGTATATGTTTATGCCTTATCTAGTTCCACTGGCCTAATTTGAAGGTTTCTACTGCTTTTTTATGTCGACTGTATAATCACACTTAGTAGCTTCCTCCTTAATTAAGCTATAGTAGTAGATAAAGTGCATTTTAAATTGCTACTAACTGATTTTTGTTTTCCTGTCCATCTTTTTCTTTCCTCCAGCTTTCTTGCCCTGAATCTTTTCCCCCTGTGTTATTGCCTGGGTGGATATTTGGACCTAACTAGAGCTGTACTCCCTATTGCCAAAGCAATACTCTGTGCTGCTTCAACTCCTTTCGAAGAAAAGTATACCCAAGAGACTCTAAAAGAATTTAAAGTACATTCATCTGTAAGCTAGAACTACTGTACTCTTGCTCTCCTAGCAGTAGCAGTATACTCCCTGTCAGGATTGCCAGCAGCCTAACCCACTCAACTCTACTCCTCTATCTTCCATATACCTCTCACTGTTCTTTGTTACTATTGCTCCCTTCTCCCTCCATCCCATCAGCCCAAGTATTCCCTGGTGAGCCATTGCATTCCTACATTGTCCACTAGAGAACATCCCTTCTCCATTGATTTTGAGCTTAAAACTTTAACTTACAACTCTCCTTTGTGCTAGGATAAGAAGTGAACCTAACAACTCTCTCCTTCTGTCTCACAGTTCCCACATCTCTGTCCCTCACTCTTCCCTAATACCTTTAGCCCACTCCTCACACCTTGTCCAGACCCTCTCCACTTACCTTCTACTACTTACACTTCACTAATACTGCTCCTCTGATAGTCTCTCGCTCCTCTTCTGCTCTTGGGCTCAGCTACCTTGTATTACTCTGCACTCTATTTCCTTTATTCTCCCTTCTCTCTCCATCTTACCTATTATTTATTCCCACCTACAAATTCTGTGCTCTTCTACTACATCTCCACCACTTGATCCCCTTGTGTATGCCTCTCTTCTCTCTCTCTCCCTCCCTCTCTCTATCTCTCATCAACTTTACATATCCTGCCCTTTCCTTACTCCTCTACATTTTCTAGCCTCCCTCCTTTGCTCTTTCTTCACTCCCTGGTCTGTTCCATTTTCAGCTGTTAAATTGCAACCCCCCCCATACAGTAGTCATATAGCTCGTCCTCTCTGTTCCTGCCAGTATCTTACTCCTGCTCCTCCCCCCGCCCCATTCATTCCCAGAAAGTGATAAAGGTCCCTCCCATCCCTGGGCGCCATTTTTAATCTCGCCCGTTCCTGGCTGCTGTGCATCCTCGGCTGTGAGCGTGTCGCTCTGTAAGTAGAGACTGTTTATAAGAGGGCTACTGCATTTTATTGTAAAAGTCCTCGGAACTTTATAAACTAGCTTGTCCTGTTGTGTCAGACTTGCTTTAGCCTGTCTTGTTGTCGTCAATTAATATGCTGGTCTCTCGCATATATCTCAGTTACATTGCTGTTTGATTATTGTGTTGCACTATGACGGCTGTATGCATGAACCTGCAAATGTTTTATTAAGCGACTGCCTTCCCAGTTGAAGCGTTATCTTTGGTGCCTTGATTTGTCTGTAAATGTTTTTTCTCAAATAGCGACTGCCTTCCCAGGTAAAGTGCTATCTTTGCTGCCTTGATTTACCAGTTTGTCCGAAGGCTGTATAGATAACACTACTAGATGTTTTTACCATTTTTTCAAAGGCTGTATGTTAGATGTTAGATAGCGACTGTCTGTAAATGTTTTTTTTCGATAGCGACTGCCTTCCCAGGTAAAGCGCTATCTTTGTTGCCTTGATTTACCTGTTTGTTCAAAGGCTGTATAGATTAAACTACTAGATGCTTTCATCAGTTTGTTCAAGGCTGTATAGATAAAACTTTAAAACCTTTATATTAGGCTACAAGTACTCAGCCTTTCTAACTGGAGCGTACTATCCATATACCTTATGACTTCATGAGAGGTTTCTCCATAGATAAACGATAGCGTCAGCTTCTTACCATGTGCTATCTTTTCTAGTTTAACCAGTTAAAGCCCCCATATTGTGCTAGGAGTGCTTGATTATCCAGATTAACACTGCTGTAGGGAATTAGGTTTATGTTCCATCTAATTGTGATAGTTTAAGTCTAGCTATTTCTCCTTTTAATTGGAACTATTCTGTACTGCACTTGAGCCACTGTATATGATCACAAATACTGTTGTAAACTAAACAGTTACATGTTGTTTGAATCTAGATAGTGCTTTATTAGTGTGTGATACCACATGTGGTACTTTTAATCTACTGGCGATGTTTTTTTACAAGCAATGTGCTAACCTCCATGTGCTCTGTGAAACGCTGTTGTGAGACACTGTGTATCAGACCTTGCTCTGCTCATATTACTAGCTCTACTAGAATAATTAGTATATGTTTATGCCTTATCTAGTTCCACTGGCCTAATTTGAAGGTTTCTACTGCTTTTTTATGTCGACTGTATAATCACACTTAGTAGCTTCCTCCTTAATTAAGCTATAGTAGTAGATAAAGTGCATTTTAAATTGCTACTAACTGATTTTTGTTTTCCTGTCCATCTTTTTCTTTCCTCCAGCTTTCTTGCCCTGAATCTTTTCCCCCTGTGTTATTGCCTGGGTGGATATTTGGACCTAACTAGAGCTGTACTTCCTATTGCCAAAGCAATACTCTCTGCTGCTTCAACTCCTTTCGAAGAAAAGTATACCCAAGAGACTCTAAAAGAACTTAAAGTACGTTCATCTGCTAAGCTAGAACTACTGTACTCTTGCTCTCCTAGCAGTAGCAGTATACTCCCTGTCAGGATTGCCAGCAGCCTAACCCACTCAACTCTACTCCTCTATCTTCCATATACCTCTCACTGTTCTTTGTTACTATTGCTCCCTTCTCCCTCCATCCCATCAGCCCAAGTATTCCTAGTGAGCCATTGCATTCCTACATTGTCCACTAGAGAACATCCCTTCTCCATTGATTTTGAGCTTAAAACTTTAACTTACAACTCTCCTTTGTGCTAGGATAAGAAGTGAACCTAACAACTCTCTCCTTCTGTCTCACAGTTCCCACATCTCTGTCCCTCACTCTTCCCCTAATACCTTTAGCCCACTCCTCACACCTTGTCCAGACCCTCTCCACTTACCTTCTACTACTTACACTTCACTAATACTGCTCCTCTGATAGTCTTTCGCTCCTCTTCTGCTCTTGGGCTCAGCTACCTTGTATTACTCTGCACTCTATTTCCTTTACTCTCCCTTCTCTCTCCATCTTACCTATTATTTATTCCCACCTACAAATTCTGTGCTCTTCTACTACATCTCCACCACTTGATCCCCTTGTGTATGCCTCTCTTCTCTCTCTCTCCCTCCCTCTCTCTATCTCTCATCCACTTTACATATCCTGCCCTTTCCTTACTCCTCTACATTTTCTAGCCTCCCTCCTTTGCTCTTTCTTCACTCCCTGGTCTGTTCCATTTTCAGCTGTTAAATTGCCCCCCCCCATACTGTAGTCGTATAGCTCGTCCTGTCTGTTCCTGCCAGTATCTTACTCCTGCTCCTCCCCCCACCCCATCCTCTCTTGGGCTCAGCTACCTTGTATTACTCTGCACTCTATTTCCTTTACTCTCCCTTCTCTCTCCATCTTACCTATTATTTATTCCCACCTACAAATTCTGTGCTCTTCTACTACATCTCCACCACTTGATCCCCTTGTGTATGCCTCTCTTCTCTCTCTCTCCCTCCCTCTCTCTATCTCTCATCCACTTTACATATCCTGCCCTTTCCTTACTCCTCTACATTTTCTAGCCTCCCTCCTTTGCTCTTTCTTCACTCCCTGGTCTGTTCCATTTTCAGCTGTTAAATTGGCCCCCCCCATACTGTAGTCATATAGCTCGTCCTCTCTGTTCCTGCCAGTATCTTACTCCTGCTCCTCCCCCCGCCCCATCTGTTCCCAGAAAGTGATAAAGGTCCCTCCCCATCCCTGGGCGCCATTTTTAATCTCGCCCGTTCCTGGCTGCTGTGCATCCTCGGCTGTGAGCGTGTCGCTCTGTAAGTAGAGACTGTTTATAAGAGGGCTACTGCATTTTATTGTAAAAGTCCTCGGAACTTTATAAACTAGCTTGTCCTGTTGTGTCAGACTTGCTTTAGCCTGTCTTGTTGTCGTCAATTAATATGCTGGTCTCTCGCATATATCTCAGTTACATTGCTGTTTGATTATTGTGTTGCACTATGATGGCTGTATGGATGAACCTGCAAATGTTTTATTAAGCGACTGCCTTCCCAGTTGAAGCGCTATCGTTGGTGCCTTGATTTGTCTGTAAATGTTTTTTCTCAAATAGCGACTGCCTTCGCAGGTAAAGCGCTATCTTTGCTGCCTTTGTTTACCAGTTTGTCTGAAGGCTGTATAGATAACACTACCAGATGTTTTTACCATTTTTTCAAAGGCTGTATGTTAGATGTTAGATAGCGACTGTCTGTAAATGTTTTTTTCGATAGCGACTGCCTTCCCAGGTAAAGCGCTATCTTTGTTGCCTTGATTTACCTGTTTGTTCGAAGGCTGTATAGATTAAACTACTAGATGCTTTCATCAGTTTGTTCGAAGGCTGTATAGATAAAACTTTAAAACCTTTATATTAGGCTACAAGTACTCAGCCTTTCTAACTGGAGCGTACTATCCATATACCTTATGACTTCATGAGAGGTTTCTCCATAGATAAACGATAGCGTCAGCTTCTTACCATGTGCTATCTTTTCTAGTTTAACCAGTTAAAGCCCCCATATTGTGCTAGGAGTGCTTGATTATCCAGATTAAAACTGCTGTAGGGAATTAGGTTAATGTTCCATCTTATTGTGATAGTTTAAGTGTAGCTATTTCTCCTTTTAATTGGAACTATTCTGTACTGCACTTGAGCCACTGTATATGATCACAAATACTGTTGTAAACTAAACTGTTGCACGTTGTTTGAATCTAGATAGTGCTTTATTAGTGTGTGATACCGCATGTGCTACTTTTAATCTACTGGCGACGGTTTTTACAAGCAATGTGCTTCCCTCCACGTGCTCTGTGAAACACTGTTGTGAGGCACTGTGTATCAGACCTTGCTCTGCTCATATTACTAGCTCTACTAGAATAATTAGTATATGTTTATGCCTTATCTAGTTCCACTGGCCTAATTTGAATGTTTCTACTGCTTTTTTATGTCGACTGTATAATCACACTTAGTAGCTTCCTCCTTAATTAAGCTATAATAGTAGATAAAGTGCATTTTAAATTGCTACTAACTGATTTTTGTTTTCCTGTCCATCTTTTTCTTTCCTCCAGCTTTCTTGCCCTGAATCTTTCCCTACTGTGTTATTGCCTGGGTGGATATTTGGACCTAACTAGAGCTGTACTCCCTATTGCCAAAGCAATACTCTCTGCTGCTTCAACTCCTTTCGAAGAAAAGTATACCCAAGAGACTCTAAAAGAACTTAAAGTACGTTCATCTGCTAAGCTAGAACTACTGTACTCTTGCTCTCCTAGCAGTAGCAGTATACTCCCTGTCAGGATTGCCAGCAGCCTAACCCACTCAACTCTACTCCTCTATCTTCCATATACCTCTCACTGTTCTTTGTTACTATTGCTCCCTTCTCCCTCCATCCCATCAGCCCAAGTATTCCCTGGTGAGCCATTGCATTCCTACATTGTCCACTAGAGAACATCCCTTCTCCATTGATTTTGAGCTTAAAACTTTAACTTACAACTCTCCTTTGTGCTAGGATAAGAAGTGAACCTAACAACTCTCTCCTTCTGTCTCACAGTTCCCACATCTCTGTCCCTCACTCTTCCCTAATACCTTTAACCCACTCCTCACACCTTGTCCAGACCCTCTCCACTTACCTTCTACTACTTACACTTCACTAATACTGCTCCTCTGATAGTCTCTCGCTCCTCTTCTGCTCTTGGGCTCAGCTACCTTGTATTACTCTGCACTCTATTTCCTTTATTCTCCCTTCTCTCTCCATCTTACCTATTATTTATTCCCACCTACAAATTCTGTGCTCTTCTACTACATCTCCACCACTTGATCCCCTTGTGTATGCCTCTCTTCTCTCTCTCTCCCTCCCTCTCTCTATCTCTCATCCACTTTACATATCCTGCCCTTTCCTTACTCCTCTACATTTTCTAGCCTCCCTCCTTTGCTCTTTCTTCACTCCCTGGTCTGTTCCATTTTCAGCTGTTAAATTGCCCCCCCCCATACTGTAGTCGTATAGCTCGTCCTGTCTGTTCCTGCCAGTATCTTACTCCTGCTCCTCCCCCCACCCCATCCGTTCCCAGAAAGTGATAAAGGTCCCTCCCCATCCCTGGGCGCCATTTTTAATCTCACTCGTTCCTGGCTGCTGTGCATCCTCGGCTGTAAGCGTGTCGCTCTGTAAGTAGAGACTGTTTATAAGAGGGCTACTGCATTTTATTGTAAAAGTCCTCGGAACTTTATAAACTAGCTTGTCCTGTTGTGTCAGACTTGCTTTAGCCTGTCTTGTTGTCGTCAATTAATATGCTGGTCTCTCGCATATATCTCAGTTACATTGCTGTTTGATTATTGTGTTGCACTATGATGGCTGTATGGATGAACCTGCAAATGTTTTATTAAGCGACTGCCTTCCCAGTTGAAGGGCTATCTTCGGTGCCTTGATTTGTCTGTAAATGTTTTTTCTCAAATAGCGACTGCCTTCCCAGGTAAAGCGCTATCTTTGCTGCCTTGGTTTACCAGTTTGTCTGAAGGCTGTATAGATAACACTACCAGATGTTTTTACCATTTTTTCAAAGGCTGTATGTTAGATGTTAGATACCGACTGTCTGTAAATGTTTTTTTCGATAGCGACTGCCTTCCCAGGTAAAGCGCTATCTTTGTTGCCTTGATTTACCTGTTTGTTCGAAGGCTGTATATATTAAACTACTAGATGCTTTTATCAGTTTGTTCGAAGGCTGTATAGATAAAACTTTAAAACCTTTATATTAGGCTACAAGTACTCAGCCTTTCTAACTGGAGCATACTATCCATATACCTTATGACTTCATGAGAGGTTTCTCCATAGATAAATGATAGCGTCAGCTTCTTACCATGTGCTATCTTTTCTAGTTTAACCAGTTAAAGCCCCCATATTGTGCTAGGAGTGCTTGATTATCCAGATTAACACTGCTGTAGGGAATTAGGTTAATGTTCCATCTTATTGTGATAGTTTAAGTGTAGCTATTTCTCCTTTTAATTGGAACTATTCTGTACTGCACTTGAGCCACTGTATATGATCACAAATACTGTTGTAAACTAAACTGTTACACGTTGTTTGAATCTAGATTGTGCTTTATTAGTGTGTGATATTGCATGTGCTACTTTTAATCTACTGGCGACGGTTTTTACAAGCAATGTGCTTCCCTCCACGTGCTCTGTGAAATGCTGTTGTGAGGCACTGTGTATCAGACCTTGCTCTGCTCATATTACTAGCTCTACTAGAATAATTAGTATATGTTTATGCCTTATCTAGTTCCACTGGCCTAATTTGAATGTTTCTACTGCTTTTTTATGTCGACTGTATAATCACACTTAGTAGCTTCCTCCTTAATTAAGCTATAGTAGTAGATAAAGTGCATTTTAAATTGCTACTAACTGATTTTTGTTTTCCTGTCCATCTTTTTCTTTCCTCCAGCTTTCTTGCCCTGAATCATTTCCCCCTGTGTTATTGCCTGGGTGGATATTTGGAACTAACTAGAGCTGTACTCCCTATTGCCAAAGCAATACTCTCTGCTGCTTCAACTCCTTTGGAAGAAAAGTATACCCAAGAGACTCTAAAAGAACTCTTGCTCTCCTAGCAGTAGCAGTATACTCCCTGTCAGGATTGCCAGCAGCCTAACCCACTCAACTCTACTCCTCTATCTTCCATATACCTCTCACTGTTCTTTGTTACTATTGCTCCCTTCTCCCTCCATCCCATCAGCCCAAGTATTCCCTGGTGAGCCATTGCATTCCTACATTGTCCACTAGAGAACATCCCTTCTCCATTGATTTTGAGCTTAAAACTTTAACTTACAACTCTCCTTTGTGCTAGGATAAGAAGTGAACCTAACAACTCTCTCCTTCTGTCTCACAGTTCCCACATCTCTGTCCCTCACTCTTCCCCTAATACCTTTAGCCCACTCCTCACACCTTGTCCAGACCCTCTCCACTTACCTTCTACTACTTACACTTCACTAATACTGCTCCTCTGATAGTCTCTTGCTCCTCTTCTGCTCTTGGGCTCAGATACCTTGCATTACTCTGCACTCTATTTCCTTTATTCTCCCTTCTCTCTCCATCTTACCTATTATTTATTCCCACATACAAATTCTGTGCTCTTCTACTACATCTCCACCACTTGATCCCCTTGTGTATGCCTCTCTTCTCTCTCTCTCTCCCTCCCTCTCTCTATCTCTCTCTATCTCTCATCTACTTTACATATCCTGCCCTTTCCTTACTTCTCTACATTTTCTAGCCTCTCTCTTTTGCTCTTTCTTCACTCCCTGGTCTGTTCCATTTTCAGCTGTTAGATTGCCCCCCCCCCCATATTGTAGTCATATAGCTCGTCCTCTCTGTTCCTGCCAGTATCTTACTCCTGCTCCTCCCCCCGCCCCATCCGTTCCCAGAAAGTGATAAAGGTCCCTCCCCATCCCTGGGCGCCATTTTTAATCAAAACCTACTAGACGTGTACAAACCTACTCATCCCCCAGGCAAAAACCTTCTTTCCTTCAGCCTTGCTCACCTCTGGAACTCTCTCCCACCAAACATCCGCATTACCTCTAACTACTCTACCTTCAAGAAGTCACTTTTCTTACACCTAGCATCTCAATGTGAATGCTCTTGCACCCACCCCACATAACCAACTCTACTTAATGCCCTGTAATATCATAAGCTACTTTATTCATCTACTATGTTTGTTCATTAATCTGCATTTATGTTTTGCTTTTGTTCCTTTGATAGCATATACCAAGACTGTTACTGTCAAATGTTAATGTATATTTATGTTTTGCTTATGTTCTTTTGCTAGCATGTACCTAGATGTTACTGTCAAATGTTAATGTACATTTATTTCTTTTTGGAGCTTTTCTCCCCGGGACTCCATTGAAAACGGGTTCTTCAAGGCCCAATGGACTATCCTGGTAAACCAACTGCAATAAATAAATAAATAAAAATAAGTTATACATCCCTAGGTTGCACACAACAGCATGCATGTGTCATAGCAGACGGCATCCAAATTACACAATCACAGTAGTGGTTAGCATACATCCCTGTGTTACACCATGTGGACCAGCACAGGTTAACAGTACACCTGCCTGATATGTGGCATATGACCTTTATAATCACATGTAGTATGACGTGATCTGCTGACATGTGCAATGACATGCATACATGTTTAACACAATGGTGTCCTGTCAAATATACAGTGGGGCAATGGTGTACCAATTCAGTGTTGTCTGTCCGTCCTACAGATATGCTGCAAATTTAGCTGATGTTCATGGCCATTGCAGGGAATCATGAGGCGTCTCTAGTGCTATACAGTGTGAGTTACAGACAAGGTTCATAGCCATGACTGTGTTTAGATACAATACATATATACTGTGGAATGTGACCCACGTCACTGAGGTGTATACACATTAAACCATGATGTGGAAGTTGTGACACAGGCCACTGATGTGTATACGGATGACACCCCTTCACATTTGTAACCATATTGCTTCAGCCTGGCAACTATGGCCAGACATGGTGAACATGTCAGTACACCATGTCCCACATGACATCTGTGTAGCACACACACACACACACACACACACACACACACACACACGCACACACGAGGAGCTACTATGGCATTTATGTGCAACACCAGCAACAGGAATGTACTGTATCTGTGGCCAGATGTGGATACTGTATAGGTGACTGCTGTCATGTTGCAACAATCTCAAGATGTTCAACACATCTTATGTGGTGGATTGATGTTACGCCTACACAAGATGTGCACAGGCCTGTAGGATGTCTAGTGTTCCACATCTACATTATGACCATTATACAAAGACCATGGTTGAACCATGTGTAGCCATTGTATGACAGGGTGCACACACAAGCAAACACATCTACTGTGTTTGTTGCTCCATGTCTCTGGCCATCCTCCATGGCCATGTGTGTATATGTGTTGCCCCAATTATTGTGATGTGCATCTATTTCACATGTTTGTGTTGTCCCATATGACATATATGCTCCGCTGACAACAGGGTTATGCAGATAAAGGGTGGTATGTGGGATATGTTTTCAGGTTAGGTAGGCAGTGTAGCAGCCAGGCCAATAGATGTCATGAACATGTCAAGATAGCACATCACTTTGTGTGACATTCATAGCAGGGCTATGATCCACACCGGTGAAACCTGTGTGCTTGCTATACTCCAGCCCACTGTGTAGTACTGTTTGCATTCACAACATGTGTAGATCAGATCTGTTGTACGTCCCTAAAGTTAACAGCACCTCCACCATTGTATGCACAGCTGTCAACACATCTGGCAATAAAGTTTGTGAGGATTCATGTCAGTGAGATGATTCACATAGTTTGCAAGTGTTTCATATGGGTAGTTATTGTGATGCATTGCAGGTCTGACCTGTATATTGTGAAAGGACCATACATTATGTGTACATGTTGTGAATGGCCACATGGCAGATAGATTTGTGCATTACAGTTCCTGATAAATAATAACACTTTCACCTGCAATGGGCTGCTGTTGCAGCGGAATGCCAGAGGTTCCTAAATAGGTATAACACAGCAGTATGAGCAATATCCACCCCTGTATAAAGGCTACAGGGAGCAATGTGCATAACACATACACAAGAACATTAGACTATACTATGGTGTATGCACGTGTGCATACACAGAGTAGCATACTATAGCATATGGCATGTGTGTATACATACCTTGCATATGATGTTACATTACATATTGTACAGTGACACATGCAACTATATGGAATATAGTTGTTATAGGTGCAGTACTGACATACCAGGCAACTCCAGGCTCAGTGGTTGAGAGACACCCACCTCCACAATATCGACTAAGGCTTGTGGGTAGGGTTCTGCAGGTGTCCCCAGGTTGACCAATAGCTCCTTGGTACATGTGAGTGGGGTCTGGGTTGGTGGTCCACTACCTGTCACACCTTGTTCCCTGGTGATTGCATTTGCACACAGTTTTTCCCATCTAATGAGGTCTGTACAGTGTCTGCACACCTGGTGGTATGTGCGGTTGTGGCCACCCACATCGTTAACCCTCCTGCGAAGTTCCATCCACAGGGCATCCCGCTGCTGTGCATCCTGTGGCACATGGCTGAACAAGATATCATGATTGTTGAGTAGGTATGAGACGAGGGCTTCATCCTCCAAGCGTGTAAAAGGGGGAAGCCTTGCACATGGCATACCTGGAAGACATAATGATGGAGACAGGTCCAGTAACTCACAGAGACATACAGAGCTACAGCTGAACATACATGTGTATTGCATTAATTCAGTTTAAATAGTTGCATTTGCAAACCTACATGACACTGACGTATTTGTGTCACACACATGACACTCAATGTTGAGTGGATATTATCACCATATATGTGTGTGTGTGTCAACTGATTACATTGCTCATACTCCATGTCGTTGCTGTCTTGATGTGGGCATGTATGTTTGCCTGTACTGGTGTTCCTACCTATCAGCACATGGCTGGATGTGTCCACATTAATGCAGTCAAACTTGATGCAGTGCATATGTCACATATAAGGACTTACACTGTCTTAACAGACATGACTTGTGACCCTGCAGGCATGCTCACATAAGGTTTTACATGTATGTATTCTGCCATATACATCTACATGACACTGTACAGCTATTCAACATCCTGCCATGTATCAACTGTGTTGCACATGTGATACACATGGGACACTGGCTAGCCAGATGGTATTTGCAGGGATGGATATCAACTATAGCATGTACAGTCAAAGTCAACTAGTGGGCTATATTCCATGGGCCATGTATGAATCTAGGATGAAAGGTTACCTGGCAGTAGCCAATAGGTGGGTCTGTGGGGCCAGGTGGAGCAGTGCCACATTACTGATCCACATGGTTAATGATACATATACCATGCATTACCATGCGGTCATCACACCATGTCTGAGAGGGGAACGATGTGCAGCTTTGATGGACAGGAATGCATAGTATGGCAGGACTATGTCAAGTGTATGGGTCAAGGATCTGTTCAGCATGTGGTAGGTAGATGTCCATGAAGTATGTGTTCGAGATCAGGATGAGTACGTGTAGCATGTCCAACATCACTGGGTTGGACATGGATTTATTCAGGGTATGCATCATGCTACAGAATGGAGATGGGGAATGGGAAGGCTGGTGTAGGCCATCTGCACATGGCCAATACCCCTTAAAGGAAATATGTGATCTGATATGGGTCTCTTGAGTGCTCTGTATGGCTGGACAATGATCTCTATATTGATGAATGGCACCCTATCATTATTAATGTTGCCACATATGACTACCTGACAGGTGTGGTGACGTAGCTATCACAGGAAAGACAACTGCTCAGCTGCATCCCTCACACACAAGTGTCCATTATGTTGACTGCTGCCTAGGTGGTAGTTCATGGGTACAGGGTTATTAACATGGGGGTGACAATGAGAGTCAGCTATTGCTCTTAGGTCATAGTCATTCGCATATTTCAATAGGTAGATGCCTTCTGTTTGTCTGTGAGGTATGGACTACAATGAGGGGGAATACAATTCATTAACCCTGCCATACTGTAGCTGCCACTGGTGTGATGATCACATATTATTCAGACACCTTCTGTAGTGTTGGTTCTGTCAGCAGTCCTGTTGCAAAACACTCTTGTGACATAGAAATGTACATCTAGTATAACGAGTGTAGGTGGTACACAGTATGGGTGATGATGTCCTATGATCTGACAAGGCTATGATGTGCAGTGTGACATCAACCATACTGTCATCTACATCTGTACTGCTGACATCACTTAAGTGATCAAGGTTCATGGCCTTCCCGACCAGACTCAGCAGGGTAGTAGTAAAGTACTTCCCATTATCAGTGGTGTCCCCTCTTTGTGGGTTGTGATACCTGTTGGTGTGCACCATTCAGTGTGTACACAACCTGACATGGAGCTATGTTTTACATGATGTGTACGTGGAGAGCATCTTGTTTTGCCATATGTGTATGATACAACCTGTGATGTGGGCAGGTCCCATGCAGACTTAGTGCAGCTTGTACCTGCATAGTTGTGGGTACAGTTGCCCTGTGGTGTACATGGATATATGCTTGTGTACCTGTTGGGGGGAGGGGGCCATGTGTTTATATTATCCAAGACCCTATCTGGATTGCTTATTCATGCTAAGCACTTGTTCAGGACTTGTAAGCACTACGTAAGCTAATCATTACTATAGCACTCAATCTTCCTCATTACTTACAGGTAAGGGTGAACAGGTTTTGTACATACTTTTCTCACTTGCATAGAGTAATGTAGCTCTTGTACTCACTTTCCTCACTTATCTAGGTGAATGTAGTTCTATATTCAGGCATGTCCAAGAGTAAACTTCCAGTGTTCTCACTTGTCTATCTGATGAATCTGGACATCTTGAGGCAATGTACACATTGCCTCATGTACACAGACAAGCCTCTTCGCCTACCACCCAACACTACAACCTATGAGAGATGCACTCATCTAGCCAAACTGGAGGTAAAGGTCTCTCCAACCAAGCCTGACCCTGACTGCCATGTGGAGAAGGTACACAGTCACACAACACCACACCCATCACATAAGTCTCACTGAATCTACCCCACCATTAACTGGGAAAACTACTCCTGTACCAACACATTAGCTCAACAGTTTCTGGAATTCATAAACACCAATGCCCTGACTCAACATATCCACACACTCACCAGGGGCAACAATATCCTAGACCTAGTCATTACCAACATGAGTGACTGGTGCTCCACACGTGAAGCCAACTCCTCGTTGGTCTGATCAGACCATCCCGCACCTACCCCATTAAGGGAATCACAGTATAATATGTGTACAAGGCCAACTACATGCTTAAGACAGACGTGGTGGACATCATGACACCCATGCAGATGGGCAGTACTGTTACAACTGCTGAATCTTACACAAATGCACTCTATAAGCACTTACAGGAGTGCATGGCTTGTGCTATCCCAAACAGAACCAGGACGCTATACTCCTAATTAACTAAACCAATCTGGTGGTCCCCTGCCTTAAACATATTGTACTACAGGAGGAAGACACTGTTGCAAATGAGAGTACAATACCATGCGTGGAGGAGATCCCTGGCCAGCCTCAGTAAGAAGGTGAGATCCCTTATAAGATCATCTAAAGCTAGCTAAGAAAACTATAACACAACTAATACCAACAACAACCACAAAGCATTCTATAGCTATGTCACATATCTCGGTGTCAACAACCAGATCTGCTCTGAGTTACAGCACAAAGGTATGAACATTACAGAAACAATTGATATTGGCAACATCCTGGCAGATCCCTCTCAAAGCTGCACACTCTAAAGGCAATATCACAGCATCCATGGGACCGGACAACATCCCAGGCTGCATTTTACACAAACTTCAGATCGTACTGTCTTTCCACCTACGCACCATGTTCAATAATAGCCTCACATCTGGCATAGTGGCCCCTGAATGGCACACAGCAACAGTTATCCCACTCCACAAAGGTGGCACCACAATGGACCATGGGACCTATTTCCCTATAGACCTGACTAGCCTGGTCTGCAGGGCTATGGTGCACATCATGGATCACTGTCACAGAGACATTGGGTACCTCCCAACCTTTGACCCCCTCCCTGTTTGGCATTGTTAAGGCCGGACCATGTTTCCTAAACCTGGTGGACCTTTTAGAGACAATTACCAAGGCATTAGATAAGGGTAACGAGGTCCACACAGCCTACCTAGATCTCTCATAGGCTTTCAACACCATTCCTCCTTCTGGTATTATTAACATACCCATCCGCCTGAACATTAACCCCTACCTCATGTGATGGTTTGCAAAGTGGCTCACGGACAGAACCCACACAGTGGGAGTTGCATACCCTAAGTCTGACTGTATACCAGTTACAACTGGTGTCCCCCAGGGCTCAGTCTTAGGACCCCTCATGTTTGGTATATACTTCTCTGACATACAGATAAGCACAGGAGGGCTTTGGCTGAAAAGGTTTGCAGACAACTGCAAACTAGGGGACATAATTGTTTCTCCAGCTGTTACAGACACCCTCTGGAAGGGTCGCATTGAGATGGATACCTGATGTTAATATCATGGCATCAAGCTGAATACTTAAAGGTGCATAGTCATCCCCTTTGGATATAACTAATTACCCGTGGACTACCACATAGGTGCTAGCCCCCTACATACAGAAAAGGTAATACGGGATCTGGGAAACCCAGTAGATAACAATCTTTCCTTCAATACCCATAATGACAAGGTGGTTAGAATATCCTTCTACATGGCCCCCCTAATCTCTAATGGGTTCGCATCCAGATCAGAGGGGTCATTGTGACTCTACACATGTCATATTATACCCATTAAAGGATACAACACCCCATTTGGGATATACCTTACAAGAAAACTGCAACAGCTTGGAAGACCACACCAGAACCACACCAAGAGGATTACTGACCTCAAACAGATGACCTATGCAGCCCAACCTACGAAACTCCAGCTGTACTCAGTTGCATACCGCATACTCACAGGTGATCTCTGCTTGACATACAAGGCCCATGTCCAACCCTGTATTGCTGTATATGCTCCACCTAAACAGAAGCCCCTGAGAGCCACATGCTCTAGGGATATACACCTAACCACAATGATGAGTAGGACGTGCTGGATGGATAGATTTCTGACACGGGCACTCCCTATGCTTTGGAACATGATTCTAATGTACATCAGACAGGGCCCCTCATGAGCACTCTTCAAGGGAAACCTTGACGTGTGGAAGGGAGACAGACATGTACCCCAGGGATCACTGCAGTGGCTCTGCTGGACAGAGGCACAGGGAACTATTGGTTCTAACATTCAGAGACACAAGGAACCAACCTATGGGGGTGGTGAAAGCCAACACATGCTAGCTAGGCTTGCAGATACCCTTGGTAAGCTAGCCTAGTACCTACCTTTGCACATATTACATGTCTTATGTGCATGGATAGTTAAATAGCTCTTCCATTTTACTTTGCTATCATGCTGATAAACTGTTGGCTCACTAAACGACATATGTATCCTGTTATTGTGTATTGTAAATGCCAATTGACATAACTAATGTTTGCCTAACATTACAGTAATGCTATGTAGCTTGTAATACATATCTGCCTACAATATTGTACATTACACAGTTATTGGCACAATATCCCACAATGCAAATCATACTTGCACAGTGGCCCAACCTTCCACATGTTATTCTCTGTAATACACCCATACATATGGCTTCAGTTACAATATATCAACATATACTATCCCCTGTTATAGCACATACTTGTTGGACCAGCCCTGCCACTGACATTGGCTGGTGAGGAGTATTTCTGTTCAAAGCCCTTATATAGCATCCCTTGTGGTGTATGCGGTGTTTGCCTTGTGACCTACAGCTGTACACACAAATACTACAAACGTTACTATGCTCAACAATACATCACTACAAGATAACTGTTTCCACTATACGGATTGCATGCACTTTAAATACTTCAGAATAGTACTACATATACAGACATACTGACTGTTCTACATAACTTATTAGTAACCCAAGGTGTCGTTAACTGTTGATTCAATCCTTTTTCGGTTTGTGTTTCAATGTTCTTTGTAATGTTCTGCTGGTATATACGGATGGTGTGAATGTGTGACAACACATCCTTTTCTAGTTACATATCGGTAACGTGGTATCCTGTCCACTGATCTCTGTTCCAAAGTAGTTAATTGGATGCACATCAGCTGTGCAGCTACTCCATTATCCAATACCATGGCAACAGTGGTGTATAAGTGAGTACTCCTTTTGGGTGTTGTCCATTTGCCTTACTTTCGAGGGAGAAGGCCAAGATGTGTTATTGCGATATATTTCAACAGCTATATGGAGACACACAGAGATATATTAGCTTCATGACTCCCGTGGACTGTGTGTAATGGCTAGATGACTTAGTTCTACATGTGAGTACAGCTGTTATGTTTCGGAACAGTGCTACTTATGTAGGGTTTGTTTGTACCCGATACTTCAGCAGATGTTTAAGTCTGGCAAGGATGTTTGGCCAGCTCAAGGCTGTATGGCTATGCATGAACTGTTATGTGGTGTACAGTGTGCTCACCAGACATCCTTGATTTGGTGTGCAAGTGTAGCATACTGTGCTGTTACTCACTAATTGCTAACACATCCCGGTGTATGCGGAACCCTATGAAATGGGATTAGTGCAAACAAACCCTATTACATCAGCAGCTGTTCCATTGTATAACAGCAGCTATTTCACATAGGGCCATGTTAGTATGTCTCTGACAAGGTATGCTAAGGCTTCTGCAGATGTCGTACAGTGTGTGAATGATTTGTGATGTTATTACAGTTTGTATTGTAATATGTTTGGGTGTGGGGGTGATGTTGGTGGGTGTGCTTAGCAGATGCAGGTGTGTAGGAACTGCTTTTATACATAATCACTATGTACATGAGGGTTTCTTCCCTATTTGAACACCTATCCTTTTGTGGACTAATACAATGGTAATTGCAGGCTGATTTATTAAGGCACTGTTATGTGGTTCCTGTATAGCATGCAGATGATGTTATTCCTTGAATCCCTTTGGTAATACATCCGAATGTAATAACGTGTTGCTACATGATAGCTGTGTATTTCTGCCATAGGTATTTGCAGTCATCATAGTTGTGTTGGTGACTGACCCTCTTTGGCTAGGGCTGCCACCTTTTCATATGGACATAGTGGGACCTTTTCGGGACACACATCTGATTTTACAGGCCGACACAAACCCACGGTCAGTACAAGGGACAGAACTTTCCTTTCTTGCCTAATTATAAGCTTATTCTTGTAGCAGTTTAGTTGCTTATCCTGTTTCCTGTAACATGTAGGTATTTTAGATACATAAATAACTATTGTATGCAACTATTACAGTACATATGGGACATAATTATGTCCTACAATCCCAGGACATTTGCCACGCTTAATATATTTGGTCAGGACACAACCGCCCAAAAAGCGAGTGTCCCTCACAAAGTGGGACAGGTGGTAACACTATCATTGGCTCATGTCCATAACACATATTTGCAATAGTGTATAGGCATATATTCTCCATATCCTTTGTTCATAAAGGTTAGTTGTGGCGGAATGTGTGATTGCTATGGTCTATGTTATACACATATATGAACACTTCAACTGTGGTATACGGAAGACCTACTGAATCCCGAAACCACAGTGTTCTGATGCATGCAGTACCAGGACCAGACTCCCATACTCCACATTACCGACATCGACAGCAACCCGTGAAGGTAACGTGAACATGGAACACACACATGCACACACAGACACACTGCTACCCAACACATCCAAACAAGCCATCCTACACTACATATGAGCAGGTGGCCAAGCCAGCCTACGCCCCCCATGTAGGTGTCTGTGCCCCCCACACCACCCCCTACTTTAATATTCTATATCGTAGGTTGCGCAAACAGATGCACAAAGCTAACCCGCAACCACACATTACAGTCCCCCAAAAACACACACCACACACAGAACACACACTTACACACACTACAGCCCTAAGAAACACACGTACACACAGTAACCTACCCAAACAGCAACACCAGAAGTACTGACTAACTGTCCATGAACATCGTGAGATTACACCTCGCGCATCTGGTGTTTCAGTACTTTGTTCTTTTGGACCTTAAGCCTCAGGATTACGCGCGTTGGTATGTAAAGCAGTCTGTATGTGGTAGGTATCCCATTTATATGTTCCTCCATGGTTATGTAGATGTTGTTAACCTAGCTATAGGTTCATAGGTTCATAGCTTCATACTAGGCTATCTGCCCTAGGGCATTTATAAGCCTAGCCAAAGTGTGTTTTGGCTTTAGCCACCCATTTTAAATTAATTTTGCTATGCCCTTTTTCGAGGTTAGTATACTGTGCCTCTGTCTAACAGTGACACAGAAGTGATACCCGGGGTAAACCTATGATCCCCCATCCACTCATCAAGATTCCTCTTGAAGAGAGTCAATGAGGGACTCTGCCTAATCTGGACTGGGATTTTATTCCAGAGTGAAGGGAGCCTCTGGGTTCTGAATCTGTCCCTCCAGCATGTCCTATTTATTTCAGTGCTGAGGTTCAAGTCTCTCAAGCGCGTAGCTCAATGGGATTTGGATTTTATGAGGTGCAGCATGTCCATTAATTCCAGATTGGGCATGGCTTTATACGTCAGGCACAGATCGCCTCTGAGCAGGCGGTATGCCACTGAGTAGAGCTGGAGTTTCTTTAACCGGGCAACATATGGCATCTGTTTGAGCCCTTTGATCCTCTTGGTGAGGTACTTTTGGGGTCTTTCCAGTTGCTGCAGGTGTCTGGTAAGGTACATCCCAAAAGGGGCATTGTACTCAATTATGGGCCTGATGAGGGATGAGTAAAGAGGCACGATGACCTCCCCTGATCTAAATGTGAATCCCTTCATGATTAGGTGGGCTATATAAAATGATTTTCTAACCACTTTGGCCACGTGGTTCTCAAATGAGAGATTGCCATCAACTTGGGTCCCCAGGTCCCTAATTACTTCTTCCATACTCAATGGATTACCACTTATGTGGTAATTTGTGGGCACTTTGTTTTTGCCAAAGGAGATGACTATATACTTTTTGGCATTTAGCTTGAGGCCATGGCTCTGGCACCAGTTCTCTGTTTCTATGAGGCCCTTTTGGAGGATGCTTGAGTCGGCTGGAGAGTCGATTATGGTGCCCCATTTGCAGTCATCTGCGAACTTGGTCAGCCACAGTCCTTCCATGTTGGCCTGTACCTCTGAGAAATATATACTGAACAAGAGAGGTCCCAGGACTGAGCCTTGTGGGACGCCACTTGTAACTGGTTTGGAGTCTGACATGGCTCCAGCAATTCTAACCATGTGGGTTCTGTCCTTGAGCCAGTTTGCAACCCATCTAGGAACATAGGGGTTTATATTTAAGCTGGTGAGCTTATCTATAATGCCCGAGTGGGGTATTGTATCGAAGGCTTTTGCGAGGTCCAGGTACGCTGTGTGAACCACCTTCCCCTCGTCAATGGCCTTGGTGACTGTTTCAAAGAAATCGACCAGGTTTAAGAGGCAGGATCTGCCCTTAACAAAGCCGAACTGGGTAGGATCCAGTGTCTGTAGGTCCCCAATATATTTATAAGGTCCATGATGATCCTTTCCATAACTTTGCAGACCAAGCTAGTTAGGCTTATGGGGCGATAGTTTCCAGGATCCGTTGAGGCACCACATTGTGGAGAGGGACCACAGTTGCTGTATGCCACTCTTTGGGCACATATCCTGTAGTAAGGCTGAGATTGAACAGTAGTTTTATGTTTGAGTTTAGCTCTTCTTGGAGTTCATGTAGGACACAGCCTGGGACACCGTCTGGTCCCATTGATGCTTTGTTTTTTGCTTTGGAGAGGGCGGCTCTTACCTGAGCATCTGAGATGTCAGGGGGGCAGCACTCTGCTGGGATAGATATTTGCCTTTTGGTGGGGAGGGGGGAGAAGTTTGTGCTGAACCTGTCAGCTAGGATGTTGGCAATGTCTGTGGGTTCGGTGTATTTTTTGTCATTTTGGACTAATTCTGAGCATATCTGGGAATTCCTACCCAGGTTCCTAACATAACTAAAGAAAGCCTTGTGATTATCCTTAGTGTCCTGTGCAATTTTTCTCTCAAAGCTGGCCTTAGACAATTTTATGAGTGCCCGTAGTTTTTTGCTAATACTGATCAGAGATACCTTCCCTTTTTGGGATTTTGCTCTATCATGTAGTAGCTTCCTCCTTCTATTGTATAGTTTGCTTATGGCTGGGGTCCACCAGACAGGACATCTGCCTTTGGAGGATTGGGTCTTTGTTTTATTTGGGATTGCATGATCCATGCATTCCTGAAGGTGTTCATAGAATGCATTTATAAAGGATTCTGTGGTCTGGGCCGCATTTTCCACAGGCCCGGGGGCTTTGAAGGATTCCACCTCAGTTTTTAGGAGTGTGAACTTTGCTTTAGAGAAGTTTTTCACTGTTGTTTTCTGGGCAGGGGGTGTGGTCGGGATGTGAATATCCAGTGAGATTAGTTTATGGTCTGATCTTACCAGTGAGGGATACACTTCTGGTCTGGAGCATTGAGTCCCCATGTTGGTGATGATCAGGTCCAGTATGTTTTCCCCTCTTGTGGGAGTGGTAACAAGTTGTTCCATAGCATTTGAGTTTATAAATTCTAGGAACCTTTGGGCTAGGGTGATGGAGCTAGAGTAATGCTCCCAGTCTATGTTTGGGTAGTTGAAGTCACCCAATATAATGGTGTCTGGAGAGACCTTCATATTTTCCAGTGTATCAGGATGGCTGAGTGGAGTTCTTGGGTTTGGGAGGGTGGTCTGTAGCAGGCTATAAACTGGAAGGCAGTTTTACCCACTGTTAGTTGCACATGGATAGTCTCTGATGCTTCGTGCTGTGCCACCAACCTGGAGGTGTGGGTATCTTTGACGAATATTGATACTCCCCCTCCTTTTGTGGTTTGGTCCAAGTTTTGGGGCCGAAAAGCATGGTATGAGGTATAACCTGGTAGTGCTGGGGTGCTCTCGGGAGCCTTGAACCAGGTTTCTGTTACTGCACAGATATCAATGTTCTCCACGCTAAGGAGAGTTTCGAGTGCATGCATCTTGAGGTTTAAACTTCTGGCGTTGAGTAGCACTACTCTTAGTTTCTTATCCCTTGTGATACCTATGGAGGTGGGTTTGTCTTTTCAGCCTTGCCTAAAATGGCACTACGGGGTTAGCAAGAGCCTTTGCCAATATCCGAAAGCCCAGGGGTGATAGGTGCAAGCCATCCCTAGGAAGCATCGTGGCTTGTCGAGCATGTCATCCTAGGCTGACAGGCATTGGATCCCCTTTGAATGCCACCAATACTTAAGCCAATTGTTGAAATTGATCATCTTGTCTTCATATTGTGACATCATTCTTGGTGAAGGTAAGATGCTACTCAAGGTCAGGGTCATACCAGCATGGGCTACATGCTCAGAGAGCTCCTCTATGTCTCTTTTCATGTAGTCCAGGGAGGTACATCTCAGGTCATTCACACCAGCATGGACAATGACTGAGTCATACTTGTACTTGCCTTGGAGTGACCTGAGTGCTTGTGTTATGTGGCGGATCCTAGCAGCCAACAGGCAGCTCACCGTGACCTTCTCCTTGTTCAGCCTGGTGAGTGGGACGTCAGTGTGCCTGACGATAGTCACCTATTACAAGTGTACATATATATATATATATATATATATATACACACACATATATATATATATATATATATATCCCATATATCGACATATCTCTCTCTCTCTCTCCCTCTCTCTCTCTCTCTCTATATATATGATGATGTATATATATATATATATATATATATATATATATATATATATATAGATATATATATATATATATATATAAAAAACATACACCTTATATTGGGTACATGTCGCTTTGTCCTATTTCAACATATTCCTACCTTTTGTGTTTTATCCTGTCAGTATGCATGACTGCCATTGGTACATCTCAGGTACCTTAGTGGTATATTATTGTGATGAATGTGTACATGGTTGCATGTTCTAATCCTGGCAGTGATTTCTTGCCTCTCAGAGCAGGCACTGGTAGTGCAAGGGTGATTAACGCACATTTCAGAGGTTGTGCGTTCCACATGTTTATTATTCTGTGGAGAACTATCTATATGCAAGCTGTGTTTAAGGTATACTGTGTAACATGTACACATCTATGAAGATTCCTGTTAGGGATACTCCCCATTATTTGGAACTACATCTCTGATTACATTATACAAAATCCCTCACTGACACTCCGGGGAATCCTTGCAGAGTGGGTGGTGAACAGTAGCTACACCCCAGGGATACTGCAAGTGGCTGTGCTCCACAGAGGGACAGTTAGTTGATTGATGGGGTGGTGACAGCAGACACGTTTTGCATGTGCTTATGAGTGGCCTCGGCGGTTGGACATGTACCTACCTATGTATCTATTAACCTGTACATACAGTATGGACACATGCTGATAGCTTAATTTACTGTTCAGGTATTGACTTACCTTGTGCCAATGGTGGTTGTGTGTACAATAGTTGAGGGCTACCTATGTAGGATGCACACAGAAGACCACCTATACATGACAATTTACAGGTGGTCGTGTGTGTGTGCCATCCATGTTTACTGTGTGTGCAGGTAGAGAAGGGTGTCAGTCCATGACTGCCTACACTCTCAGTGTGTGTGCTACACATTCTCTCTTTGCCAAGGCATGGGCATATTGGGCACACCTCCATCTGCCTACTGGGGCTAGCGCAGGGTGTTTGTGGTCTGAATCCCCCTGTGCCTGTGGGTCCCTTGGCAATGGTGGTGGGCTGTGAGGGCCTTTGCCATTCTTTCCCTGCTGCAGCTGTTTCCGCAGGATCATATTGTGTAGCATGGCACATACTATGAAGATGTGGGCACACGTTCCTGGAGAGTACTGCAAGGCTCCACCAGATATGTCCAAGCAATGAAACTGTGATTTCGGCATCCCAAACACGCACTCTATGATGATTCTGGTTTTTGTGTGTGCCTCATTATGGTGTTCTTGCATGGCTGTGTGTGCATTTCTGATGGGATTCATCATCCACGGTTCCAGTGCATAGCCAGCATCCCCCACCAGGTGGCCATATGGGATGTCCCCCCTGGCAAATACCTGATACAGCTGTGAGGTATGCCAGATGTGGGAGTCGTGATAGCTTCCAGGGCTGCCAGCACACACATCCATGATAATGCCCTGGGCATTGCACATGGCCTGGCGGTTGATGGAGGGGAGTCAATTATGGTTTATGTAGTGCCTACCCTGTTCACTGGGTGGTGACTTGATGTGTATGTGCGTGCAGTCTATTGCACCCAATACCTCCGGGTAGTCTGCCACATGGTGGAAGAGATGCATATTGCTGGTCAACTCCTCCTGTGTTTGGCGGAAGTATATGCGCTCATTGGCCTGTAGTTACATGGCATCCAGAAACTGGTGGAGTACCCTGGATGCTGATGCCTGTGAGATCCCCATGATATTCCCAGTTGGCCTTTGGAGGGTTCCTGTTGCTAGTATTCTCCAGCTTACACATACCTTCATGTCCACTGGGATGAGTTCCCCTCTGTTACTTCTGGCTCTGAGACGTGGCCGGCACAGCTCAACAAGTTGCTGTATGATGTCCCTGTCCACCCTGTAATGCTCTACTATCTCCAGATCATGTCGCTCCTGGTAGGTTACCCTGGGTTTGAACACTCTCCTCCTCCGGTGCCTGAGATGGTTGTCAGCATCATCCTCCACATCACCATCAGTCTCCAACACATGCTGGTGAATCAAAGCTATGACAGCCCCTAACATATACATATTAAAAGTTCTCCGTCTGTATACACCACTGGTGCAGAGTGTCTGGGACTACACAAGTGTGTGTATGGGGCTTTCACACCTTATACTATTGTGCAATGGATGATGCTGGTGTAATATGGTGTGTTTGTGCTATTCCAGCTGCAGGGTATCTTATTTATTGGTTTTACAGCAGGTTCTGCTATTGTGGGGCCTTTGGTGTTGACTTATGCTTGTGTGCCATGATTCATCTATTGCCCTTTACTTCTATTTTCAACCCGATTCACCTCCCATTTTCAGGCATGCATCCAACTGACACCTTTCTTGTTTTGTGTTTCCACAACCCAGGATTGTGTTGGGAAATGTGTTATGTAGCTGATCTACTGCAAGTTTGCTTTGTTCTGCTGTGACAGTTCTCTTTTCTTTACTGTACAGCACCTCCCCTTTCCTGTTCTGCAGGTTGCTGCTAGCAGCCTTGTTAGCTGTTGTCTATGGCCCACTGTGAGTTTCTAGTTGTTAATTACTCATTTGTACTCCAATTACCATGCTGCAGCATTTCCTTATTGTCTTCCCATATCCTTCCTGTTTCAGCTGTAGCGCATGCCGTGCACAGCTGTTTACCAGGTTTTGTGCATGTTTTCATCCACGTTCACATGAACTTTCGGTTACCTTGTGTGCTCTCAGCTAAGCAAAGCTATGGCTACTTCCACACCCCTATCCTGAGGCTTTGCTTAGCAACACATAACATGGATTAGCAATGATCCAATGTGCTTACAGCTACAGTAGCGCGCCCCACTCTTGATGTCATGTTTACCTCCAGGCCACTCCTCAGTGTTGTAACACAATGCCGTGTGGTACTTCCTTATGCTGGTGGGGCGTTTGTGATTCAGTATTACTTGACTCATTTGCATGGCATTGACTGCTAATTCCTAGTTACCGCACGGAACACTGTCACAGACCCTTAGCAACCCTTGCGCAATGGTTGTGGTGTAGCATGCATGCCATTGACTATTATGGGGATATCATGAATTGTGTTACATTACAGTTTTATGACATCTAAATATATTTTCCTTGTGAACCCGTTTGCGCACCGATTCACTGAAGTTTTACTTTGCGTTGGTGTGACCATGACATTAAATGTTACTTTTTATATGTTGTGCATGTTGTTTTATGCCATTGGCTATATATTTAGCCATTGGCATATATTAACATTATAATACATAAGTTTGTTCCGCTTTCATGGCTCCGATTTTATGTTTGACAAAATGTAATCCGTTTTTTTTTTGGTTTACATTTCTACATGCTTACGCTATGCCTGCACAACTTCATGAATCGCTATATACCTTCATTTGCATGCTACACTGCTGCGCATGGGGTAATTAGCATACATGCGCCGGGAGCTGCGCAGCTCTGGCGTATGCTAGCAGTGCATGTGGAAACAGCTCTTACCTGAATCACTCGATGGCCATATTTGGTGCTAGATCACCGATGCTACTCCAACGCATGGCACAAGCTTCATGAATCCCGGGGCAAGTGTGAAAATACGAGCAAAAATTACACTGTAATAGACAGTATTACACATGGGACAATGCCATAACTGTTCTAAATTTAATGCTCAAGGAAGTCTGTCTTTTATACATATTGGGACAGAGACTTTTTGTGACTTAACATTTGAAACTGATGGACTGATGATGAAAATTCTGGAAATGTATAACAAAAAGAAGGGCATTTATCTGTGAAACAATTATTTATTTTCTGCTAGTTAAGTTACATGTTAAAAATATGCTACTTTGCAGTTTAGAACTGATAAACTGGAAATAAACAATGTTTAGAAATGCATACAGGGTCTGAATTAAACTGTTGATAATACTGTGCAAGTTAGAGATGATATAAACTTTAGAATGGGGGGAAGACACTGGAATACTGTTTTGAAATGTGAAAAAAATAAAAACATGGTTAATCACTTGCCAAGTGCTATTTTTGTGGCTTGTCATAGAGGGATATTAAGACAGTCTAGCCAGCATAAATTATACTTCTTTTGTGAGGACATTTCTCATTTAATTAATGATTGTGACACGATACAATATAATCAGTGTGGGGAGAGAGGGAATACAGCAAGAAAGTGTGGGACTGAATGCAGGTTATATAAAAAAGGGCAGACATTTGGATGGATTGTCAAGAGCAAACAGTTAATGAAAAAAAGAAGGAGAAAGGGGAAAAACATGTACAAGGAAGGACAACAAGAGGCTGAGGAGATGGTGAACTAAGTAAAGAAAAAACTGTAAAAGAAGAAAAAATATGGCAGGAAAAATGAGGAGAGAGTGCATGCAGGAAGCGAGCTCAGGAGAATCGATTGATACTAATATTTTTTTGAATTTCTTGCTAGTGAAAAATCTGATTCTGAGGATCAAGAATTATTTGTACATAAACTCAGGAAAAATATTCAATTGGGACAAGAGTAAAAATAAGAAAAAGAAAATGTAAAAATGTTTCCCCTAAATTTATAAAGAAGGAAAAGCAATAACTTTAGAGTACTTTCAGTAAATGTGAAAAGTTGTATTAATCATATTATTTTAAAAAGGATAGGGATACTGGAATACTGTGCTAAATGTGATGTGGATGTTATTCTGTTAGATGATCTAAGATTCTTGACAGGTTAAGAAAGACTGCAAACAGAAAAAAATTCAGGTTGGAAATATAACTTAGGAAGTGAAAGTTGTTTTGGAATGGGTGTTGTGTAAAAATAGTGAAAATACTAGATGTAATGTTGGATAGGATGGAAAGGTTAACTGTTGTGGATCTAAGATGGAGAAAACACTTTTATAAAATCATAGCATTATATGATTATATAACTTGCAAGGAAAGACAGAATCTGTTTCTTCAGCTATTAGCCTATGTTATGGTCAACATGAAAATTATAATTGCAGGGGACTTTAATTATGATTTTTATTGGAAAATGTAAAAAGAAAGGGAAAGATGTAAAAATACAGGAAGTGATAAAATGTGGTAAATTAGCTGTGTGGAACAAAAGTGAACGGACTTATAGAAAGGGGGACTTAGATCTGAAAAATGTTTTTTGTATTATCTGATGACTTGGGGTAGCAAATGGTAATACAGATGTGAAGGGTTTTTCAGACCATTTAGCAATATGGATAGATGTGATGAAAGAAAGGGTGTATATTAAAATAGGAATGGGAATAAAAAGAATAAATGAGAAATTATGGAATTAAACTGGAGAGTAGGCATTACTGCAGTTTTGGGAGGATAATGTAACCTATAAAAACTGTTCTGAATGGGGGAATGGATTTCAAGAGAAATATAAAAAGTGTTTTTTTTAATGGCAGGATAATGTAAGAAAGGAAGAGAAACTGAAATATGGGAAAACATGAAATGTATTAGAAAATTTACAAAATTATACAGGAGATTATTATGATATGGAAAAAGAAATATATAAAGGAAATTGAGAAAAAATAAAGCATTACTGTTTATCAGAAATTTTTCCCCAGGATTCAATAAAATTTGTGTAAGCTCCATGTAGATCCTACATGGAATGTATCCATGTACATGGCCATGGTTTCCCTTGGCAGTGTGCCATACGTATTAATTATGGCACACTGCCAAGGGAGATCATAGCAACATGGATATCGAACCTGTGTAAGACTGACAGCACTGGCTGTCCCTTAATAATTGGTAAGTACAGCACAATACTTTTCAGCTCATTAACCTGAACTGAAATGTGTACAAGATATTTTATTTCATTAAATTGCAATTTTACTTTTTTTTTTTTTTTTTTTTTTTTACATTTATGTGCTTGTTTGTGTAGTATGGAGTATTGCCTAGCTATCATTAGTTTTGCTCACAAATACAGAAGACATTGCTAGACATCTAAAAATAGAAACCAGATGTATTCAATTTTAATAATTGTTTTTTTTATTTTCATGTGCTTATTTCTAGAATGCACCATGTTACTTAGCTAAGCATAGTATGGCATACTTAAGCATTAGACATCTGCTAGACAGCTAAAAATAAAAAAAAACTAGATGTATTCAATTGTTCTAGTTCTGCTATGCTTAGCAATGTGCAAACCCACACAGTGAAGCTGTGCTATGCTTACAGGCACCTTCGTAGTATATCTGAAGATATACAAGTTCCCTTCATTATTCCAGCGGCTAGATAGGTTGAGTCATGACCTACAGTGTAGTAGATCCTCAGTTCAAGTCCTGGGCAGTAATACTTTTTACATATATTGCTGTTAAACTGTGTCAGGTGACTGAAGCATCACTTCAGTTTAAATTAAAAACTTGTTAGAGATAGAAAAGCTGCGCAATTCTAAGCCTTGCTAAGCTCCACTTAAACATGGTTTGTGCAGGTTTGTGTGATGCTAAGTGATGCAGTGTTTTTTTGAAAGTTACAGTTTGATGTGTAAGGGCAGAATGCAGCCTATATAAAGGCCAATAGGTGAGAATTTCACATTATTCCTTGGAGCCTGACCTTGACTGTGGGTATGGCTGCTGTTGTGGGGGGAAGGTGTGCACTTTAGGGAACAAAGGTAGGGTGTGCAGGAGTCCAGGGTTTTCATTTGACTCCTGGTACAACACCATGGACCCCAGCTGTTGAAGGGTAAGTCTGAGGCCTGGGATAGTTTGGCCAGGGACCTAACCAGTGCAACTGGTTTCCCCTACACTGGTGCAGAGTGTAGTAACCACTATGATGACCTGTATCATAGGAAGAGGGGAACCTTGGACACCTGGATGCAAGAGGCTAGGTTTGGACCCACCTCACAGATATGTAAGTATATCTTCCAGTAATTTATAAATATACAAGCTGAATATGTGGAAAACTGGTATGCATAATGGTTTCCTTATCTTACCACAGCTGCAGAAGAGAGGGCTTGCAATGTCTAGTCCCATGAAAGGCATTTGGCCAGGAAGAGGTGGTGTGCAAGAAAATCAATGAAGTAATAACTTAATGCATAACTTACTCATAATGCAAAGTAAATGCAGATATTGCAGTCTTAGCAGTCATGCATGAAATACCTAGGACATCATACATTTTTATTAATGTGTCTGTACATATCTGAAAGAGTAAAGCAAGTTAAAGCAAGTAAGCATGCAATACTGTGTAGCATAGCTTCCAAACATCAGTTAATGTTGTATGTACCCAGATTAAGAGTCGATGCTTTGGTCTGCTAATTGTCTGAAATATGCTGTAGATTGCACTCAATAAATGAGTAGGCTAAACGTGTACGTTAACAGAAGTCCTAGACAGCTATCCATTTGTGTAAATGCCAGGTTTTAAGGAACATTAATCAATAAACTATAAAAGGAGATGGTGGATAATTCATTTTTTTTCAAATAAAAAGTTCAGCATTTATTTAGTCACCACTTGTGGGTTCTAATGCAACACCAGCAAACTGAAAAATGTACAGTAATCAATAAAATGTTTCACCATATGTCATAAATGCATCTTGTGCAATACCCAGATTAAGGGTCAATGTTGTGTTCTGCTTATTTTGTCTGACATGTCCTGTAGGTTGCAGTGATTAAATTAATAGGGTAAACTTGTAAGTTAACAGAACGTCTACACAGCTATACATGTGTGTAAATCAAGATTTGAAACAACATAAATCAATAAAGTGTAAAAGGAGATGTTGCTCTGATAATTTAATCTTTTCAAAAAAATGTTCAGTATTCCTGTAGTCATTGCTTGTGGTTTCTAATCCAATACCAGCCATCTTACATATGTGCAATAGGCAATACTGTCTTAATGCATCAGAAATAAATGCTATGCAATACCGAGATTAAGAGTTAATGTTGTGTTTTGCTCATTTTGTCTGATATATGCTGTAGGTTGCAGTCAATAAATGAGTAGGGTAAACGTGTAGGGTAACGAACTCCTACACAGCTATACATGTGTGTAAATGCAAGATTTGACACAACATGAATCAATAAAAGTTTAAAAGGAGATGGTGATCTGATAATTTATTTTTTAAAATAAAACATTCAGTATTCCTGTAGTCACTGCTGGTGGGTTCTACTCCCACAACAGCCAACTGAGAAATATCCAGCTGTCAAGTGTAATCAGTCCACACAAACATACCTCTCAACTGTCACTATTTTTGCTGATTGTACTAAATATTGCCCCATATGTCTGGTCCTCTGATTTGCAGATATGACATTTAATGGCAAATGTGTTATCAGAACACCTTGCTACTATTTTATGAACACACTATGTAAGACTGATCCCTGTCATTGTGGCTTTGTACCACCATGCTAAGAGATTGAGAGATATGTATGTGGAACATCATATGTACAGTATAAGCAGTCAATGTTCTCATAAGTGAAATATAACATATCTAACAGTATGTAGTTGTACTCTGTGTAGTTATATTATATGTGAAGTTACTAATGTTTTTTTTTTCTCTCACCCCCACCCCTTCTCTTCTTTTATCTATTAAATATATTTATTATTATCATTTGATATTATCATATTATTTGTTATTACCTCTTATGTTGGTCTTGTGTATAATTTAGTATTGCTTTGCTGTTAAAAAACTTTCATTTACATTATTATTATTGTTGTGTTCCTCATTATATTATTTTTAATTTGTTTCTATTACTCATTATTGTTTTCCCCTATGTTATTAATAACATTTGTTTTGGTTATGTTTATTTTTCATTTATGCTTATATTTCATTTACCACAGAGCAACATAGTAGGCTGGTTCCCAGTGATCCACCTACCTGGGCTCCCCCAGCCGGGGCATCAGGGCCCAGCACCAAGGCCCAGCATGTCTGGGCTGCAGCCTTGTGCCATCCCCTCTGCTGCCCCTGCACTACCTGCTCCATTGTGCAGTTCTGCCCCACAGGCTGGGGTGGACCTCCTCTGGGAGTAGAATTGAAGGGGGTGCTTTTGTCACCCAACATCAACTGCCAGGCATGGTCTGTAGGCTTCTGCACCAAACTGTTGGTGCACGTCTATGCCAGATGGAGATCATGCTGTCCATCCTGGTGGGACTGTCTGTCCCCAGGTGCTGGCATCAACCACTGCCTCCCAGGAACAGTGAAGATGCAATGATGACAGTCCCATGGGTGAGGACTTGAGTCACACTGCTACCATGTCTGACATCCATGGGACTGGGATTCCACAACACCCTCTCCAGCCAAGGTGTTTACCCCCCTCTTATGTTCAACATCAACCCTGTCTGCTGCCTTGTCTGTCTTGTCTGTCTGAAAAAGCTTCCTCACCTTCCCAACTTCCCTTCCCCACACATACCTATATCTGTTCCCCAACATTCCACTCTCTCCTTAAAAAAAGGGCACCTGTCCCAAAACAATATATCATCCCATACATAGCTCTCCATTTTCCACATGTGTTCAATTGGCTTGATGATGGACTTATGTTGTTGTCACTCCTATCTCCATGTCTCTGGGGGTAACAGTCATAATTCAACTAAAAAAAACTGTTAAAGTGCACAGTTGTTGCTGTTGAAGAAATGGATAGCTATAGGTCTTTCCTACCCCCTTTATGTACATACTTACCTGCCTTTCACTATGTTTTTCCCCCCTGCTTGCACCCCCATTTCACCACTGTCCTACCTCCCCAATTTACTTTTCTTTGAAGAATTTTTGCAAGCAAAATAATCATTTCAAAAAGTACACCTGTGCCTGATTTTGAACAAAGTGTCATCACACCTGAAGAACAGTGCAGCAACCTGCCAAGCCAAATAGCAGTTAAATATCAAAACATAGTCATTCTCCTTTTCTCATCAAGTGTGTTTATGTGATGCTGCACATCATGCCACATCTCACAAATCTGCTAAAGGATTAATGGAAAAATAGGAGTTTAACTGGGAATCTGGTAGAGAAATATATCACTATAAGGTCCTACACATAATAATAGATGTGAGGTACGTAGAAGCAGGTAAGCATGGAATTATATCTACAACATTCAACGATACACCTGCTATAGCAGTGACTCAGTAGCTCAACCTAATAAATACTTTGGAGACATTAATTTGTGGTCCACATGGTCTTGTGTTCAAATCCAGCTGTGTCTAGCATTTAAAATACATGCATGTGCACATCACCATTATAAATTCAGATTGGTATGAGTGTCTCATCACTGTCTTTATCCACCCAAAGTAGTACAGCTGGAATGTCTGCTTATCAATAATGGAAGTCAAAGGCCTACAGATAGGAGGACCACATTTAAACTATTCCTATATAACACTAGAAAGTGCATAGAATGTCTAGTCATGCATTAGTATGAATTCATAGGGGATTGAAATTTCTATTACTAATTATTGTTTTCTCTTATGTTATTAATTGCATTTGTTTTGGTTATGTTTATTTTTCCTTTCTGTTTATATTTAATTTGCCTTTTATTGTAATTCAAATGAGGCCTAGTAATGCCAGACTTCAGCACACAATGATTTGCTAGTGATATTACAGACAACCACAGCTGCTCAAGTAACATACATCTATGGAGGTTGTGCTAGACTCAATGGTTGCCAGCACACACATTACAGATAACTACTATGACATAACACATGACTTGGCAGTTGTCCAACTGTTTGACATAATGGTTAATGTACTCCCTACCTTGTTCTAGAACACACCAAGCATGTTGATTTGTACTCTGTTAATGATACCTTTGGCTAACATACTTACCTTAAACACATACTTTAATTTCCAGTGGGACGAGTCCCCTCAATCATGATCTGACTGTACACCAAGGCTGCCACAGGTCCCACAGTTACTCATAAGTGTTGTTCTCATGCACATTCTTCAGCGTCTCTGTCTGTGCCTATTGTCTGTAGTAACAACAGCAGCTTTAGGCTGTAGCACACACATCTGTATGTAAACCATGTTCTCCAACCATATTTAAACATAAACTTATAAGTCACCTCAAGTCACACTGGATATGCCCCTGTACCAACCCAGACTAAGACTTCACACTTCCCTCCAACACACTCTGCTCAGCTACTCCCCCTCATTTAATTAATGAGATCCTTTATGACTGCAACTCCAACTATTGTTATCCTCGACCTCTATTGTCAATAGAAAAGTATGCCACTGGCCTCACGGAAGAATGCATATACCATGTCTACAATCAACTTGTATTGTAACCACAATTTAGTGGATTGTCTGTTACGTTATATCTATGTACTATGTCTACATTCTTCTTCTATGTAACCTCTATTAGTTGAACATTTATTTGTAATGTCTATTTCTTATCGTAACCTCTATTAGTTGAACATTTATTTGTAATGTCTATTTCTTATCTTAATTTGTATCTTTGGAGCTTTTCTCCCAGGGACTCCACTGAAAATGGACATGTATCCAGCCGGACCATCCCGGTTAACAAATGTAAAATAAATAAATAAAAATAAATAAAACATAGCTGCTACAAACATTCTCTCTTTGCTGACATAGTATCTTTACCCCAGTAATTTCCACCCCAACATATGAGAAAGGTGATGGAATCTACATTGAGGCCTTATATCTTGTTGAATATTTGCATTGGGTAGGCTGATTATACTGAAAATGCTAGAACTTCAGGGTAGTGTGCTACACTGTAGAACTGTTGCATATTACTAGCCCTCACTTCAGGGGAAAGGGGAAATGATATGTGCTCACTGGCATGTGGAAGCATAGCATCCAGTAATTGGTATAGTGTCCTGGATGCAGATACCTGTGACACCCCCATCATGTCCCCAGTTGGTCTTTGAAAAGTACCTGTAGCTAGTATCCTAAGGGTTACACATACCTTTGTTCCCACTGGAATGGGTTACCCTCTGTTAACTCTGGCTCTGAGTTGAGGGTGGCAGAGGTCAGTGAGTTCTTGTGATACATCCCTATCGCCCCTGTAGTGTTCAACAATCTCCAGCTCATGTAGCTCCTGGAAGGTTACCCTGGGTATGAAAACGTTTCTCCTCCTTGGCCTAGGCCTATTGTCAGAGGCACCAGCAGTATTGACTTCAGCATCTAGCACATATAGATGTAGCATAACTGCAGCAGCCCCTAGCATTATCTCAGTTAAAATTTCCAAATCTCTACTCCAGTGGTTCAGAGTACTCAGCGAAAATCAGAATGTAGGGTGTATGCATACTTTACAGTTCTGCTGTAGGTCCACTATGTTGGATTGACTAATTATGATGTAATTCACCTGTCTAGGATATAACTGACATGATATAAAGGCCAGTGGCGGCTGGTGACTTCAAATCACAGGGGGGCTGCAGGAGACAGCTGAATGGGTGGGGTCAAGGGGAAGGGGTGTGGTCAACCATAAAGGGGAGGAGCTATGCACAAAACCACAAAAAACTAACTTTAATTAAATACGCTGCCCTGGGTGGCAAACCATCATTATGAAAGTCCAATCAAGACAAAAATAAGTGTAGAAGAATAAAAATATTTCAATGCATTGGCTGCATGACAGCTTACTTAATATCTAGATGGAAACAAAAGGTTGTGAGGCATGAAAAATAAATTACTTTTAAATACATTACTGGAATGCCAGTCAAAATCAAGTATAAGAAAAACCAGAAGCACTCAACTCAAACCACTTCTCCTTGCACTGCAGTTCTAATTATAATATATTCAGCTTTATTAAAGTACCAAGTAACATGCTGAAAGTAGAAATCTATGTGATGCCCCCACTTGTAAAAATGTTTCTTATCCAAAAAAGACCTGCTGCCTGACAACTTGTTTCATGGGGAAAACATGATAAAAGTAAAAAATGAAAAGCAAACAAGAAACAAGCTTAAGATACATTGCTTAAAGGATTACTGTACAGGTTATGGACCACACATGATTGGCATTCTGTTTAGTTTACGGGTAAAGTCTGTAGAGATGACTGGAAGTCCAACAAGTGTAATGAGCTTTTTAAAATAATGGAATCCTGTCCTTTAATACCCAAGGTTTATACATTATCTAGTCAAGTATTCTCTGCATGGCAACAACAGAAAGGCTTTCAATGTTGGCAATTCTTTAACAGTATGCTTATTAAAGCTTACTTGCATCTTACTATGTCAGACAAGCTTACCTTATGGTCATTAAAGCATTGCTACTTAAACACAGAGCAACAGGCACTTTGAGTAATAAGCATAAATCTGAGTAATAAGCATAAATCAACAGTACAGAAATATGACAGAAACCAGACCATTCTGCAAAATCAAGGTCAGATGAAAAGCCACTGTAGTACTTATGCAGTGTGTCCTCCCCATCCAAGGTAGATACAACTACTCCTTGCCTTGCTTGGACACATCCAGAGTCACTACATGGGGAGTGGGGTGCAACAAGCATGTCACAATTTGAAATCTCTGGCTGACTGTGATGGCCCTGACACATTTGTCATACCTCTCAACCTCAAGAGCAAGAAATCTGGACAAAGCCATATACAGAAGTGGGACAAAGGCCCAACAATAAGGACAATTTTTAAATATTGCTCTAATAAACTTAGAAAGATAATAGAATAGGTCTTGCATTAGTATGAATTTTCTGAAGGGTATAAAATCTGAAACTCAAATGTCTGTCATTTTCTAACTTCAGTCTTTAGTGATTTGTCACTAATTTGCCAAAAACACAATTTTATGAAAATGGACCAAAAATGTGATGCAAAAATATAAAATAGACACACAATACAGTTGCTACCTGTCAAAGAAGGGACACTTTAATATTAGTACTGCTACCTTGAGCAGCTGACAAAATAAAAGAATCTACGTGCATTTCAAGTAATCTATAACTTTGATTATTACAGTTATTTCTTAATTGTAAACCCTCCATGTTTTCTTCCAAAATTGCTATTTTATGGAGGGATTATTAGGGGAAGAGCAACATTTTGAGCCAAAATCGGGGACAGTTGAGAGGTTGGCTATGCCTAATTCTATAAAGCAATTTATTTGCATGTACCTCTCAACCTGTTAATGCAGTAAATCTGAACAAGGCCAAATATACTGGGGCACATATAAACAGTACCAAAATTGCTCTTGTATAAATTGAGACAGTTGATAGAACAGCTCTTACTTTAACATGCATTTTTCTGAAGGTTATGAAGTCTGAAACTTATTATTTAGTGACTTCTGGCAAATCATTTAGGAATTAAAACTACAAATTTTATGAACAAACCAAAAATAAGAAGCAAAATCTATTCATTCTTTGAAAATCTGGACAGTTGGGAGGTATAGTTCAGCTGGGCCTGTCTGAGTTTGCTGCCGACAAAATAATGGTTGAATGGAGCCTCTGCAGCCATTCCAATGAACCATTACTTGGCTATTTCACTCCATTTACCATAAACACTAATGTGCATACTGCTTTACTTCTATGATGAGTTGGACTTCATTTGAAAGTTTTATTTTGTATTTTACAGCACAAACACTAAGTCATCTGTTAAACAAAGCAATGCAGTCTCACAATGAAAACTTAGCATTAAAACTTCTCTGCCCTTGAAACTCACATTCATTGAAACAGCATTGAAACCCACATTCAACGAAAATACATTTTGCCAGTGGCAGATAAAGATTAATTTTGGGCTGTTTTCGAATCATAGGCCCCTTGCATATGAAACATACATGTGCTCTTTGATACACCTTCCTCATTGTACTAAAATTATATTCCTTGTACAATACAGTACACTTGTTAGAGGGTGTTTTAAATTTGTTTTGAACATTTTTCCAGTAAGCAATGAAACAAACCATATGCACCCATAATGGCAAAACTGCCCAGTTGAGAACATTTATCATAAAAAGTCTACTCAGACTTCCACAGTCCACCATTATTAGTAAATATACACAATTCTACAGTCCACCATTATTAGTAAATATGCACAATTCCACAGTCCACCATTATTAGTAAATATGCACAATTCTACAGTCCACCATTATCAGTAAATATGCACAATTCTACAGTCCACCTTTATCAGTAAATATGCACAATTCTACAGTCCATTATCAGTAAATATGCACAATCTCTGAAGTAAGTCATCTAAATAATTCCACATTAAAGAAATCTGTAACTAATGAAGCAGTTGCTGCTAGCAATCACCTTTATATTTCATGGTTTCTTCGAAAAATAAAGTGTCTGTTGCCCCTCAGGAATAAATTGCCTATATTACATTAAAAAAATGATAAGCTAGTAATAATATTGCAACAGGAAATAGATGGCAAACTGATAACAAACTCATAGTTAGTATCTTTACCAAGGAGAACATTCTCAATACGGCAGCATCCACTCCTTGTGGGAGTAGAACCCACAGCCTCTTGCATCAACAACAAGTACACAACCTGTTGTGCTATAGTATTAACTAGTCAAAGCACTAAACTTTTATTCCCCTGCAGCTCTCAGCTCCTTGTAAAATCTACTCAATACTCAACTGCATCTCAACTTCGCAGCTCAAGAAAACTGGAAAAAGCCAAAATGTATTGGGGGGGGGGTCAAAAGCCCAAAAACCAGGGACACATTAAACATTGCTTGTACAATCTTGGAAAGTTGCTAGAATAAAATGTTGTGTTGCCATCATATGTTTTACTGCCAAGGTCCCTGAGCAAAAAACAGTCAGAGTAACATACCACTACGCCACATCAGCTGCTTTGTAAAAGAGAGGAAGACTGATACTTAAATGACTATCATTTAGTGAATTCAGTTCTCACCATAGCTGTCAACCTCTTAGTACAAAACACCTGGACAAACCCAGTAATGAGGGAATACAGCCCTCAAACATATTCAGTGAATTCAGTTCTTGCCATAGCTGTCAACCTTAGCACAAAAACTTGGACAAAGCCAATAATGGGGGAATACAGTCCCAAAAATAGGGACAAATTTAAAATATTCATCTTATAAACTTAGAAAATTGCTAGAAAAAAAGGTTGTGCGACTATGTATTCTGAAGAACATGAAGTTTGAAATTCAAATGCCGGTCAGTTTTACTGCTGACAGAACAAAAACAATTTTCAGCAGAGACGCAGGGATTAATACTGCAGACACATCTTTATAAAATGGCAGGGCACCAGAGCAAATCCACACAAACACAGGGAAGAGATGCAGACTCCACACAGAAGCCACCCCAACCAAGAATCAAACCAGAAAACCTATAGCTGTGAGGCAACAACACTACCACTGCACCATCAATTATGCAAGGAATTAAACATTCAGAAACCTGAAGTCTGAAATTCAAATGCCTGTCAATTTTACTGCGGACAGAACAAAAACAATTTTCAGCAGAGACACAGGGATTAAAACTGCAGACACGTCTTTGTAAAATGGCAGGGCACCAGAGCAAATCCACACAAACACAGGGAGGAGATGCAGACTCCACACAGAAGCCACCTCAACCAAGAATCAAACCAGAAAACCTATAGCTGTGAGGCAACAATACTACCACTGCACCATCAATTATGCACGGAATTAAACATTCAGAAACCTGAAGTCTGAAATTCAAATGCCTGTCAATTTTACTGCGGACAGAACAAAACCAATTTTCAGCAGAGACGCAGGGATTAATACTGCAGACTCATCTTTGTAAAATGGCAGGGCACCAGAGCAAATCCACACAAACACAGAGAGGAGATGAAGACTCCACACAGAAGCCACCCCAACCAAGAATCAAACCAGAAAACCTATAGTTGTGAGGCAACAATACTACCACTGCACCATCAATTATGAAAGGAATTAAACATTCAGAAACCTGAAGTCTGAAATTCAAATGCCTGTCAATTTTACTGCGGACAGAACAAAAACAATTTTCAGCAGAGACACAGGGATTAAAACTGCAGACACGTCTTTGTAAAATGGCAGGGCACCAGAGCAAATCCACACAAACACAGGGAGGAGATGCAGACTCCACACAGAAGCCACCTCAACCAAGAATCAAACCAGAAAACCTATAGCTGTGAGGCAACAATACTACCACTGCACCATCAATTATGCAAGGAATTAAACATTCAGAAACCTGAAGTCTGAAATTCAAATGCCTGTCAATTTTACTGCGGACAGAACAAAACCAATTTTCAGCAGAGACGCAGGGATTAATACTGCAGACACATCTTTGTAAAATGGCAGGGCACCAGAGCAAATCCACACAAACACAGAGAGGAGATGCAGACTCCACACAGAAGCCACCTCAACCAAGAATCAAACCAGAAAACCTATAGCTGTGAGGCAACAATACTACCACTGCACCATCAATTATGCAAGGAATTAAACATTCAGAAACCTGAAGTCTGAAATTCAAATGCCTGTCAATTTTACTGCGGACAGAACAAAACCAATTTTCAGCAGAGACGCAGGGATTAATACTGCAGACACGTCTTTGTAAAATGGCAGGGCACCAGAGCAAATCCACACAAACACAGAGAGGAGATGAAGACTCCACACAGAAGCCACCCCAACCAAGAATCAAACCAGAAAACCTATAGCTGTGAGGCAACAATACTACCACTGCACCATCAATTATGAAAGGAATTAAACATTCAGAAACCTGAAGTCTGAAATTCAAATGCCTGTCAATTTTACTCATGGACAGAACAAAAACAATTTTCAGCAGAGACACAGGGATTAAAACTGCAGACACGTCTTTGTAAAATGGCAGGGCACCAGAGCAAATCCACACAAACACAGGGAGGAGATGCAGACTCCACACAGAAGCCACCTCAACCAAGAATCAAACCAGAAAACCTATAGCTGTGAGGCAACAATACTACCACTGCACCATCAATTATGCAAGGAATTAAACATTCAGAAACCTGAAGTCTGAAATTCAAATGCCTGTCAATTTTACTGCGGACAGAACAAAAACAATTTTCAGCAGAGACGCAGGGATTAATACTGCAGACACGTCTTTGTAAAATGGCAGGGCACTAGAGCAAATCCACACAAACACAGGGAGGAGATGCAGACTACACACAGAAGCCACCCCAACCAAGAATCAAACCAGAAAACCTATAGCTGTGAGGCAACAATACTACCACTGCACCATCAAATATGCAAGGAATTAAACATTCAGAAACCTGAAGTCTGAAATTCAAATGCCTGTCAATTTTACTGCGGACAGAACAAAACCAATTTTCAGCAGAGATGCAGGGATTAATACTGCAGACACGTCTTTGTAAAATGGCAGGGCACCAGAGCAAATCCACACAAACACAGGGAGGAGATGCAGACTCCACACAGAAGCCACCCCAACCAAGAATCAAACCAGAAAACCTATAGCTGTGAGGCAACAATACTACCACTGCACCATCAATTATGCAAGGAATTAAACATTCAGAAACCTGAAGTCTGAAATTCAAATGCCTGTCAATTTTACTGGACAGAACAAAACCAATTTTCAGCAGAGACGCAGGGATTAATACTGCAGACACGTCTTTGTAAAATGGCAGGGCACCAGAGCAAATCCACACAAACACAGAGAGGAGATGAAGACTCCACACAGAAGCCACCCCAACCAAGAATCAAACCAGAAAACCTATAGCTGTGAGGCAACAATACTACCACTGCACCATCAATTATGAAAGGAATTAAACATTCAGAAACCTGAAGTCTGAAATTCAAATGCCTGTCAATTTTACTGCGGACAGAACAAAAAATATTTTCAGCAGAGACGCAGGGATTAAAACTGCAGACACATCTTTGTAAAATGGCAGGGCACCAGAGCAAATCCACACAAACACAGGGAGGAGATGCAGACTCCACACAGAAGCCACCCCAACCAAGAATCAAACCAGAAAACCAACAGCTGTGAGGCAACAATACTACCACAGCACCATCAAATATGCAAGGAATTAAACATTCAACAACCTGAAGTCTGAAATTCAAATGCCTGTCAATTTTATTTAACATTTGTTAATCAGGACAGTCTGACTTGGAACAAAAAAAAAATTTCAGCAGAGGCCCAGGAAGAAATAATGCAGACATGTCTTTGTAACATGGGAGGACACAAAAGCAAACCCACACAAACACAGGGAGAAGATACAGACCCCACAAAGAAGGAACCCCAGCCAAGAATGAAACCTGAGAAGCTGCAGCTGTGAGGCAACAATGCTACTATTACACCATCAAATATCAAGCATTAAATCATTTACAAACCACAGATATTATGAGGAACAGATCAGATTAAATATGAGGCAAAAATCTGCAATTTTTTTACAAATGGTGGTGGGTAGGGAACTCAATTCTTTAACACCTGCATACAGGGTACAGGGTTCAAGCCTGAGGTATTCCTTACCACACCACCATGAGCACCTGGGGCATTTATATACACATACACACACATTTCAGACAGTAAATACAAGCACACACCATATATTCCATCAAGTGCCATACACTTACCTGTCCTGTCTGTTCTCCATAATATCCATCCAGCTAACTCCTTCCCAAGATCGGTGAGACTGTTCCTAAATCCTGACTGCTGCTGTTGCAGTCTGGCCACGACATATTCTCCCTGTGAGTCTGTGCATGTTTAACGTGCACAGACGTCTCCTTGTGTCCCCCTATGGGGACTGCCGGACTGCCAGGAGCATGCACATAGACGCGCAGTAGTCGGGACTACTGTGCATGCGCGAAGTCCGTGCAATTTAAAAAACATTTTTATTTTCTTTTTGATTTGAGGGGGCTGCAGTCCGGCAGTCCGATAGCACGGGCCGCCCCTGATAAAGGCCCTACATTATTGTACAATGTGGCACTATGTGCTGTGCCATCCAGCATAGCTTATACAAAAGTATATATTATTAATTGAATATGTCTATCTTTAATTGATAGCTGCCTACATGATCACTGTGACTTGGGTGGTCTGTTTGCATAAACACGCTAAGCTATGCTGTGCGCCATACAAACACACACCCTGAGCACTAAAAATCCTAAAAGTAACAGGACACCCCTGATGTCATCCACATCCAGTGGGAATATCAACATCCTGTAGGAGCCTACACAAAGTGGATATGCTGGCATTATTGCTCCTTTCAGCAATTCAACAAATCCACCTCATTTGCATACATATTCATGCTGACAGCCTAGAAACTACATGGTTCATAGTTATGTGAGCTGGGTAACAGCATGAATGCACTGTTGTACAGACGCAAAGCAAGGTCCTTCAGTGCATTATTAATAACTACATTATAAATGTTATTTTACGATTTTTTTTATTTTTCTGTTAAGCATGTTTGTGCAATGTAGTAGATAGAGCAATCATGTGTAAATTATTAAAAAATATTATTAATTTTACATATTCCCTTCTTCTTTCAGACATCCACGATCTATGTTTTCCACTATTATTTATTGGATCTCACATTTTCAGAGGAGTTATGCCCATATTTGTCGACTTTTACATCCCCTTCTGTCTGTGTAGACACCTGTATGTGGAAAATTTCCACTTTCACTATGAACATGGAATCTACATAGATGCCTTTCAGCTTGTTCAATTGCTCCACCTAGCTAATTTGTATAAGATTCACCTGCTAATGTGGAAATTTGCATTACATGGAAGTTTCCCTGTTTGCGAGTGCTTGCACGCTGCTAAGTGATGTTAACTGAATGTAAAAATGTTTGTGATGCATACATAAAAATATCATGTAGGCTTTATTGAATTCCTCCTATTATTTACAAGGAAGAAAGGTGGGGCTATCTGCATGTTTGGGTAAAATAGTAAAGGAGGATATAAATATAATGAGGGAAATATAAAATGTAAAATGAGAGGAAAAAAGGAAACAATAATAAATAATGATGATTGTAGTACCGCATTGGGAAAAAGAGAAAAATCAAGAAAGAATGAAACATTGCAAAAATTCTAGAATGAATTAAGGAAGAATTTGAAAAAAAGACATTACTATTAGTTAATTAGATGGAGTACTTTGGAAAGTAAATTTTGATGCAGTATCAGTCTCAGATGGTCTAGGGTATGGAATGTACACAAAATAAATGGATTGGCAAAGAGAGCATTTGGTAATGTACTGAATGAATGGTTAAAGGAAGGCTTTGTTTATGAAAAATTATGTAGCCGGATATTAAAATTTATATGGAAGAAAGATGAGAATGAAATAAAAACTGGAGATCCATCACACTAATTAACAAAGAATATACATTTTTTTATGAGAATAATACATAGGAGAATGGAAGGAAGGATGTTAGAAAATATTTATGCTATAAAAGGAAGGGTTGTCAAGAATTGATACTGGGTGTGAGAAAAATTGTGAATTATATTATAAGTAAAAGGTAGGATATGACACTTATGGTATGTGATATTAGGAATGCATTTCATACAGTAGGACATTTTGCTTTGTGGGATGTTAGGGGGAAGTCTGGACTAGGTAATATAATTAGGAGAGTGTGTATGTCAGGATATCAAATAATAGAGTGAGAGTGTTAGTTGAATGGGTATCTAAGTAAATAATTATGCAAGAAGTGTGATATAAGACAAGGATGTCCCATGAGTGGAATATTGTTTACATTGGTAATGGATGTGATACTGATTGAAGTCCTTTTTACAATGAAAGGTGTTAGATATGTAATGCAAAAGGAGGTAGTGATTCCAGTAGTTGTTGACATATATAGATGATAATATGGTTGTAGTTGCTAACAACAAAATACGGATAAGGGAAATGTTGGTTTGTCTGAATGTATGTTTAAATGAGATGGTAATGACCTTGAATAATCATAAAATGAAATGCTTGGGTGATGTAGTGATGCTTTTAGATATTGTTCTTGTAGATTGATTGACTGATTGATTGACTGCTTGTTTGATTTATATGTGTTCACCACAGTGGTGCACTGATCAGTTCTGACCAATTTAAGGCTCAGCTGTGGTGAAGTAAAAATATTCCACAAATAATAGAATTCAGAAATTTAAGCAATAATATAATTATTCAGATTAGTTACATAGAAAACTGCATATGTACTTTGTAGTAAACATGAAGAGTGCAATGTTCAACATGCACATTTGTTTCCTAAAGTGGGGTCAGTCTTAAGTAATTCTGTGAGAGGAGAAATGGTAAGGAGATAGGGACTCTGTGTCAAGTATATATCCCGTGTTGAACCAAGAACATTTGGCTTAACTGAAAAGTTGCCTCTTGAGTTGCATTCTGAATTTGGATTAAGTGTTGATTTCCTTTTGTTGTGGCTTGTGAGTAGTGTCTCAGGTTGTATGAGAAGGCCTTCATGATATTTAGCTGGAAGAGGAGTAAATGTTTTGAGATGGAGTGGCTTTCAGAGTTGGGATCCTGACATTAGTTTAGATCCTTGTTTTATAAGCAGTTATGTGGCTCTTTCTGGGATGATGCAGTAATGTTCACGGAGGGGTGAGTTGATAGGTAATCAGCAGATGCTGTTGGAGATTGAAGTGTGGTGGTAGTTTTCTTGTAGAGGGATGTGAAAATGAGTAGTCCATATTCCAGCTGAGAAAGGAGTACTCCTTTGCTAATGTCTGCTTTGGCTGATTGAGGGAGAAAAGAGATGTTTTTGTCTGAGAAGAGGAGGGAGTTTATTTTTGCTATCACTTTGCATGTATGAGGATGTAAGATTTGAGATTGATCAAACCATAATCTCAAGTATTTGATGGTGGAGGCTGTTCTTGTAGCATGGTTGGATAAGTCAAGAAAAGTTAGAGTCAGGTGTGTGGTGAATTTTTTGTGGAATTCCAAAAAGCATAGTTTTGGTCTTGGAGGTATTGAAAAATACTGTATGGTTTATGAGCTATTAGTGGAGCCCATGAAGTCTGACTGTAATTGGTATTGAATATTGATGTAAGTGTGACTTTATTGATGTGATCAGTATGCAGAGATCTCAAGCTCATGGCCCTCAGTCTTTAAGTTGCCCTCAGGTAGGCATAATTCTGGATGAAGGAAGCTATTCTACAAGATTCCTAGTTGTGTTAACCACACTTCTTTTTGATTTTAAACTGTTGCTCTTAGATGAGTGTGCAGGTTCTTGTTCAGCAATCCTGGTTGTTTGAGTTGAGACCCCACATGTAGAGGATGAATGAGAGATGTGGGAGGCCACATGGAACTTTGTTAATGAATATGCAGAATAGTAGTGGGCAAGAATGGATCCTTGTGGTACTTCTTTGACAATTGCTAAAGATACTGATTAGAAAGATCCATTTTAACTCTGAAGTGTCTGTCAGTGAGGAAGTTTTTAAACCAGGGAGCAGTGTCTGATTAATGAAGCACTACAAGAATAACCAAATCCGTGACATTAAGTGAGTTCACACTTGGGGTTTGTTTTATATTTTTCAAAAGCATGGATAAAATGTCACCAAGAATAAAAAAAAATTGTTGCTGTAACTCAGCCTGTAAATGAAGTGCTTTGTACACTACAAGTGGGAGGAAATTGTGGGTTCAAGTCCCATTGGTGCTGTATACTTTTAATGAATCTGTGGCACAGCTGGCTAATATTCTGGTTCAGGCAATATGAGTGACAAGGCATGGGTACAAATACATTTAGATGTAGTTCTCTTTGGCTAGCAGTTGGTGCAGAAGGTTAAGTGTATGAGCTACAGTTCCTGTTGAACAGCGTTTGATTCCTTTAGCTCTCATTTGCTATTGTGTGACATTGAGCAAGTCACTTAACTAGACAGTGCTTGGGGCAACCTAGAATTTAAGATGTGCTCCTCAATGTTCTCCTAGGCTGAAAGACAAGGGTTGAAACCATGACTGCCCCACAGGAATTGAACAGGTGGCTGCTTTAGACATTTAGCATCAGAGAGACACAGCTGTGGTAGTCAGAGCTTGTCCCACATGCTGACAGTATAATTGTAAGCAGTATAGGGAATGCCCATATGCCTGCAGTATCAAAAGCAAAATACAGAAGGAGTACACCTTGGGACAATGTAATGTTCTATAATCCTATTGCAGTTGCATGCATGTGAAGTTGTGTGGTGCATATAGTTATATCTTTTATACACAAAGAACAATTAAAAACACAGCTTTAAGCTCTAAGCATTTTGTGCCAAAGGTGTGCACCACTACAGCATGCTGCCCATTGTGTCTCAGTTTTTCTACTACATGCATGACAGAGTTTTCCCCTTTCACTCCTGCAGTAGTATGGCTGACATGCAGGTGGTGTTGTGAACATGGCCATATTCAGAGACAATTATACCTTGGAACTGTCTGCTTTGGAATGTGCCACAAATAGGTAATGGGGTTCATTAATACAGACTGTTTCTGAATTCCAGTAGCAACCATAGTATAGTCTTCTACATATACAACAATTTCACTGTATTCTCCATAGTTTGTAAGTCACACTCCACCCATGATGATGATGACCTACTGGAACAGAAACAGAGTAGTAGGTTTGAGATAGCATTACACTGCAGTGAAGACCCCAGTGGATCTTTTACAAACTGGTCTTTCTGTTAAGCTGTTCATCCATATAAACTATATTTTCTTTAAATACTGCGGTGGTGGTGCTGCGGTAGTGTTGTCACCTCATAGCAAGACGTTGTCCTTTTCGATTCTCAGCTAGAGCATCTTCTGTGCGGAGGCATACGTGAATGGGGCGTGCCTTCATTGAAGGTTGTGTGTCAGGGCTGGTAACCTGGTACGTAAAAATCCACTACCAATCATTAGCAGACCGGAGTTCTGCTGTGGCGACCCCTAACTGGGAAAAAACGAAATACACAAACAAACAAACTGTAAGCTATAAAGTTATCAGCAGTGACAAGAAAGAAAGAAAATTCCATATCCTTAGCGTAATGCAGAACTCTTTTATCTTCAATAGCATAGGAAGAAAAAGAAAAAGTTCAGCACCTCAAACCACAAATATGCTTCAATAAAAGAAAAAAAAACATCATAAGGGGAAAGTTTATATCTATCTATCTATATATATATATATATATATATATATATATATATATATATATATATATATATATATATATATAAAATTAAGCATTAATTATGTCATCAGTTAAATCATTTTCCAGGCAGCTACTTTTTACTTGCAAGATGTAAATCCCTCTATCAAAAAGCAATGCTGCAATTAAGAGCTAGCACCAACATTTAAATGTATAGCAGCCAACAGGATATAGTGGATATTCAGAGATATTTTCACAGTAGCACTAATAATCCTTCAGCGGTGAACTGTAGGCTTACTATTGTAATAGTAAGCAGTTCAGAGAAACTCAAGAGACACATTAAGGAAAAGCTCATTAGTGGTCTGTGTACATGTTTCTGAACTGAACACAGATTAGACACCCTTGTTAGTGTTTTCCTACTCACCCACATGGACACACACACACACACACACACACACACACACACACACACACACACACACACACACACACACACACACACACACTTATGCTCTTAGGTGCTCACGCACAGATCCTCAGACTGTCACATTACTTACTGTTGATTTGTTAGCAGACCCACTCCAGCCATAGATAACAATGAGTGTAGACCATAAAAAGATGGTGAAGATTCCCATTGGTTTACTCCAAAATAGTAAGGTACAGCTTGACCTTGAATCACTCACCATGTTGTTTTGATCTTGATATAAAACTCCAGGGAAGTCATGTCTCTCGACCTACCACATTAGTATCAGGTGAATGACTGGTAGACTGCTGTGGCACTACCTACAGGCTGTTTCATGTCACTGTAGTGCAAGAAAGGGGTCTGAATAAGAAACACATGTCTCACTATGTAAGCAAATTTGAACATTATACTATGTCTCTGAGTAATCCCTTGATTCCATAAATGTTCAGTAAAAATAATGAGCTAAGGTAATTTAGAGTATAAATGTTTAGCAATAAATATCTTATTATCGATTAGACACGTGAAAATACTTTTTCATACATGTTTTTAAGGTATTTTTCCCATCCCAACATCACTAATGCATATAAATAGCTATGCATTATCCAACTTTTACCTTCTCAACCATTACATCATAAATTATTTAGGAAAGAGAACTTAAGCTCACAAGTTGTTTTTTTTTTTTTTTTTGACTGTATAATAAACATCCTGAACATAAAAAGAATTGTCCCCTTCAATAAACACATCACATTGAATGACATTTGATGACCTTTATTAGACTTCCATAACAAAGCTTTGATCACCAAATGTATTAATTATAACTGGACATAGTATAGTTGCTTTTAATCACAGCATAAACATCCTTGCAATGTTAATCAGGGCAGTGTCCCTACTCATCCTGCCCCAGTAAGCAGCATCCATACATCTGCTCGCTTACTTTACTTAGGAAGCAGCGTCCAAGACTCACTTCATATCCCATTTATTGAATTACCCATCCAACCAAATAATTTAGGATGACATGACTTTACTCATCCTGACCCAGTAAGCAGCGTCCATACCTCTACTTACTTACTTTACTTATGAAGCAGCATCCACATCTCACTTCATACAACATTCATTGAATTACCTTCCAACCAAATAAGCAGCATCCTTACCTCCGGTTGCTTATCTATTTAGCAAGCATCCTCCAGCTGCTCAGTTTCCTTCCCCCAAATCCCTGAAATGAACATCCAAACACCAGAGAGGGAGCAGAAGAGGGCAAGCCTCTCCCTCTTCTCTGCCAGCCATCCTGACAAGGCTGTTCCCCCTCCCTCCCTCCTACCAAAATTCTTCAAACTACTACCCCCCCATAAAGGGAAGGGGTTCAGCCAAACATCATTCGGTTTACCCATCATCTGTAAAGTAAATTAGCTCCCTGTCATTAACCCCAAGCCTTGACATACCAGCACTGAAACATGACTTAATGAACCTAAATAAAGTAGGATTACCTGTGAACCCCACTGTACCACACCATAACATCCACTCAAAGAGGATACATCCTTTCAGTCCACTTTCTTCCAGCCACTAACCTTGGCTCCCTCTTAACTGTGCTCTGTGGCTCCATTGTACCACTCTGGTGACCAGGACCTCTTCTGCAAGTGATATAGTCAGAACAGCAGGAGCATCCATCATGTCAACCCCATCCCTCCAAAGCTACTTCCTTCAGGCCTTGACTGCTTCTACCTACAAAAAGAAAGAACACTGTAAAATCTTTGCATATACCAAAACTTTCTTACAGACCTTAGTCAATGTCAATGCACCTCGCCCTTAAACTGCCCATCTAAATTGCCCTGACACCCCTACCTCAGCCTGACACCTCCTTACCACCATCAGCAGAACAAATAGCCCTCACAATAACACATAGTGAAGTGGAACTAACAGGGGATGTGATCATTAATCCTATAAAAGCATAACTTAAATATCAATATATCTTTCTTGTGTCACCTCTCAATTCCCATATAAAACCTATACAACCACATATGCTCTACAAACTTGTCTGTGAATATTCTCTACATCATTCACTTAATCAACTTACCAAATTACCCCGCACAACCCTTGAAGTCACTGGTAACAGAGGCTGTTAAATCACATATGCTGTGTATATTAAAAGAACCCAACATTAATGTCCTGTCTTGACATTCCAAGCTAAACACAGCAGTATGTACCACAGCAACTTATTTAAACTGTACTGTCCCCCAATTCCCCTGACTAAACTGAATGACATGAAGTGCACATGTGACAGCAGCACTCCCAGCCACGTAAAAACCACCATCCTACCAATCTCACCAGGACTCCAAACGCGCTGGCCCAATCATCAGAATATATGTAGTCACTAAATCTGTAACCCCTTACCCCCTTAAACTACCTGTCCTCCCATTTCTGCTGCCAGTAATTTCCAACTTTAAGAGCAATAATATACTGTGTTCTCCTGTCAACCTTTGCCTTCTTCTCAACCTCGTGAAAAGTGTGCCACTTCTGGGTATTAGCCAAGTCTGATAACTGCGAATAGTAGCAACAAGTCTGAGCGCATACAATATCTCCCTCCCCAACCAGAGCAACACCTCCCACCCACCTGATAATGTTCTGTGAAACCCCTACTCTAGTCCTACACTCCCACCCCTGTAACTCATCTAAGCACCCAGCTCACCAAGCAACACCACAACCCAGGACCCCTTCCATAAAACACTTAATCCATTTCATCACCACTTCTGTTATTAAATTTGTATGCATCTACCCATATATGTTGAACAGTTCTCTTGAAAATTTAAGCTAAAATTCCTGTCAGAATAATATATTATGAGTAGAGATAACATTCTGTGCTGCTAGCAGACTGGCACACCTCCCATTATAATATTAATGTTTATCACTATATCGTCTTAAATCTGACAAATAAGCTATCCCTTTCTTTACAAATAAAGTGAATTTTCTTCCTATTAGTTTCTAAATTTGTAATCCTTAATTCGTTAAATCCTGTCTTTTAATATAATTACATGAACATCACATTCATTACACTTACACAAAAACGATAATTCTTTTACTACATTCTTGATACTATTTGCATTACTGAAAGCACTCAAAATTTCCAATTTCCCTTCCTTAGACTCATAATTTATAAATTCATAGCTAATCACTAATCTAACTGCCTTAATAGGCCATTGTGACCCTAGTCAATTTTCCTCCCAAATTAAATAACGTACCTCAAGTCTATGAATCAAACATCTTGACCATTATACCGCTCACCATTATTACTGTATCTATTCCTTCTATCAATATGAGACACAAAAAACTGGGCAGTTGAGAGGTATGACCACCCCACCCACTTCCAACAACTTAACATGTCATTCTGATAAAAATCCTTGTTTGCATCCTACTTAATTCACACCCCCATTCCTGCACCCTGCACACTAGTCCTGCAGGTCTGATTACACTGTTAAAGTAACCATTTAAAAGCTTAAGGTACTCTCACAGAGGTGGAAAGTTCTTCAAGCAAGGAACAACATATTATTCATAGGTTCATAGGCACAGCTCATGACAGTCTGTGAAAACTGTAGAAAGAAAAGTATGCTAATATCCTCTGCACAAGCATTGCCTATTTCTAATATACCTGGTAATGCATCCGAACCTTAGTAGCTTAAAGTGATTACCTCTGATAACCCCCGTTTAAATAGAAAAATATTTATGAGAGCACAAGAATCATTAATAACCTGATAACATATGCTAACTCAATATGCCCATTTTTTGCAGAAGTAAAAGCCATCTGAATAATTCTGCCTTAATGGGAATAAGAATGATTACCAATGCAGAAGATGCTGCTGGCAAAACAACTTTGCATTTTAGTGCTTGCCGGAAAGCATGGTTGCACTCCCCTAGCAGACAGTGCCACAGCAGCCATCTGTTAAACAAAACACACCAGACATACCAACCGTGCATCCCTGGGAAGAATAGGAATTCTGGTGTATAAAAAGGTAACTACCACTACCTTTACCCCCCTGCCTGATCTTCCGCTGCACCCCAAACACCATGAGAGACAACCCTGGCTGATATCCAAGACTGAAAGATTGAAACAATCCTAGTTTCATGACTTTCCACCATAAGGGACAAGTCTGGCTAACATACACGACTGACCAAGTGAACAATACTAATTTCATGAACTTAATCGTACATTGATTCAAGAATGGGGTGATTCTACCCCCCTAGCCACCACATGAACATTCAGGAAAGTCTTTACAACTAATTATAGCAACAATATATCTCACCCCCCCCCCTCAACATCACTGCTTCAGCACGCATTCGTGAACAGCCTTTGTTCCAAGTGCCTCATAGTCCATGAAACCCATCTCCCAGAAAACCATCAACAAACCAGTTGTTCATAGAAGCTACCTTGCCCTCCTACATATAAACCCAAATCTATAAAATGTTTTTTTTTCTTTTTAATAACATACTTATGAAGCATGATTGTCACTAAAAAGGGGTCTTTTCCAGTATCGTTTAACAGTCAGCAAAATGTAGCTAATTAATAAATAAAATGTAATCTGCTCAGACTTAAAGTAAGCCTTACATGTGGCACCACAGTATTATGTACACTCCACAAGCAAAGCACAACTAGCAACGTTCTCCAATACGTCTACTTTTACAGGCCCAACAAGATACCAGCTCTGACTCATGAATTTTCTGTACAGCATGGAACGTTAACATTATCTGCATGTCACTTTGTCTGACTCCGGACTTCAATGACTAACCAATGATTAGCCAAAACCACAACTTTAATAACGCCACCAACACTGTGAGGTAAACTCTGGCTACTCCACAGAATCAGCACAATCAACTGGTGTAGACACCGAATATGCCCACAGCCCATGAAAATAAACTATAGTGTTTCAAAGCTGGAAACACAATCCACGTGCTGGTACAATCCCAGGAGCGCAAGCCCAAACTCTGATTCCCAGTCAGACCCCAATCACAGCTGCCACCTACCCAATTACTCTTATAAGCTTATAAAGTTGCTAGAGTAACACAATTTGTTTTAACATACATTTTCTGAAGGATCTGGAGTCTGAAACTCAAATGTATGTCATTAGTTAGTGGCTTCAGTCCTCAGATCATCACAGTGATCTGCCAGAAAACCACAGATTTTATGAAGAACAGACCAAATTATGAGCCAGAAATCTGCACAGTTGAGATGTATGCCCAATGTACCCAATTGCCAACAAAACCCCCCGCGAACAGCATCAAAAGGTAAATGCAAGCAAGTCCACCCCATACAAAGGTCACGCACTGCACCAGAACATAAACAAACCTGTGCACAGCTACCAAACTGAAGCTGCAATAAGGAGGCTGCACAGATCCATGTAACTATCACCTACACCAGCAGAGACAGCACTTACCAGATGTAGTCAATGTACCTAGCAGGCCCACCAATGCAACAACTCAGCCACAATCCCAGCACAATGGCCAATGAACCTCTCAGGAATGTGCACCCAAACACTAAATTCACTGATTCCTTTTTTTTTTTCCTTTTACCTTTCCATACTGCATGCGAGGGGTAAGGGAATGGTGCTTCCATGCAAGGAACCAGAAATCTCACTTGCCAGTCTCCAATAAACATGCGCAGAACAGCAAACTGTCAGCCACCACCACAAGGAAACAAGGCCATCTCAAGCACAGTCACCAACCCAGAAATGACTACAACAATGGGTCTGCAACAGTACGAGTCCACCAAAAGGTACAAAACAGAAACTCTTAAGCCCGTCATCACCTCTACCCTTGAAACAATTCCTACCACTGCTGCAAGAAAACCACAGGCCCATGAAACAGACCCAGTCCATAAACCAGAACTCCAGCACCACAGAGCACATGGCCCCCCAAACCGCCAAGCACCCTCCCCAAAAGACTCAAAGGCACGATGCAAAAAACAACCCCAGTCCACAAGAACCAAGAAATAATGGGTCTATATTACAAGACCGAAGACGCATTTTTTCAAATGTGTCTCGGTCAAACATAAAAGGCAGAAAATGCAAAATATTGAAGCAGCTGTTAAGCAAATTCTTTCCCTGGGAAAGAATTTGCTTGGCCGCTTCGGTACTTTGCTGTTTTCGGCACTGTAGTGTAGTCTTGGAGTTGGAATATTTAAGTAGGGGGTGGGGGGTGCAGCCCCCCACTTAATGTAATGTTTGAAATTGCTTTTTATTTATTTATTTTTTTTTAGTTGGAGCAGCTATTTTTTTTTCCCTTGGAAAAAAATCGCTGTTCTGACACTTCGACATTGTAAGCTTTCGCTTATATAGGGTTGATTAATCACCGTTCGCTTTTTTAAGCATTCAGTGATCTAATATAGACCCTAAAAAACATGGCCAAAACCTGGACCACCAGCGAAGATCTGAACAGTCAACAAGCATGAACCCCAGCACCAACTGTCCCACCGATGCGTAATTAAACAGACTCAACCCAACCATCAATGAAAATAACAACAGACCTGAAGTATGACCCTAACCTACCAACACAAATAAGAAACAACTAAATTAAGCACTATATGAAAACTGAGCAGCAGGGGTGACAAATATTACCACAAAACTACCGACATAACACAAGCAGTCAGAACGCTTCACTCAAAAGGACCGACTACCTTTCTCTCCTTGTCTGCTTATAACCTCTGAGCACAAACCCTACCTGTTCCACCCAGAGCCGTTGAACCCCTAAAACCATCACTCCGCATCGCAATTAAGCATAACCAAAGGAATCTGAATAAGGCCACACTCCCATTCCACACACCCAAGCTTACCATAACCTGTTGCCCCTTACCTTAACTAGCCAGAAAACAGCAAAAAAACAAAAAAAAAAACCTCATATAAATAAACCACTCACCTGTTATTACCCTTACAACTAACCCGACAACTACCTGCACTCCAAAGCACATAAAGGTTGTTCATGCCAAAATGTGGTTACTTATTCAACTACACTTGTCTAAACCCCTTAAGCCCCTCCCCACCCTTACCTCATTTCATCCCAGTTATCCTTCCTTCCATCTAACCCTTTCATCCCCAACCTATTTAACTCCAGCAAATATATTAATCTGTCCCCTACTGAAGATGTCCCTGGACAAATTGGTTTGTTGCCAGACCTCATTTTTCCACACCCTTTCCCAAAAATAATTTAATGAAAACAGCCAGGCTTTCCTAGAAGAAAACCAAGAACTGTTCCATTTGTTACAGTCATAATGATATATCATAAACGCTTACGTCTTTTACCTGCTCAATGCCCATAAATATCAGGTCAGAAAACTATCTACTGTGAAAACCTATAAAATGTTTACTAACACAGCCATTTGTAATATTCAATGTTTCCTCTAATCCACATATGTAACATTCTAGATTTCATACCTACACATTTTTTTTAGGTAAGGACAAATTTAAAGGCATAGATTCCTTAATTACATCACCTTATTATTTATAGGGTTAGTATAATGTCTGACCTCGCAACCTCATATTTGCATATACCACAATTAAAACACTTAGCAATGCTTGTAAGACTAATAGACCTGCATATTACCCTTAATAAATTTACTTTCCACTAATAAATCCTTTAAAATCTCATTTTGAAAAGGCAACCCTTGCACAGACACCTACTGCAATTGCAAACATGTCACATGACAATAACACATTCCAATGGAAAAAGTATATCTGCCTTACCTCCCAAATAATTATATTCCATAATTTAAGATTAAAGTCTCTTGAGAATGACATGTATTTGATCTGCCCAAAAGATGGTTAAGTCTATCAATAATAGACACTATTAAATCTTCATTGAAGTCACTCCCTAAAAATATCTGTTTTTGTACTGAATGTTTAAAAAAAAGTTCTCTAGAGTTATACAGTTCCTTCTGCCTCTTAAAAATTGAGCATTATGGATAGAAGCATTTTTAGTGAGCCTTAGATGCAGTTCTTGTACTCAGTCACCACTGTGATGGGTATTCTTTGCCAAGATGCTGAGATTCCCATTCCTCCTTCCCTTTAGGAAGTTATTTCAAGTATCCGTAGTCATCTTGTGCTCCTTGCAATGTATATATCTTTTAATAGCTTATTAATCAGTATTATTCTTTTTTTTTCTTTCCCAATTACAAGATAAGTGAATATTTAACTGTATGTAATATATTTTCTTTATCTGTGTCTCTCCCATTTTCACCCAGAGCAAGTGCTTTTGGGAATGAATATTCTGTTGATGTGATAATGTATGTTTCTGAAAGTCTTTGCATTGTTTGTTGTCATTTTTGGGGTTGCCTAGATGTATAATCATCTGTTCTCCCTTGTTGAAAATATCTTTAAAATTGCACGGTAGCAAGTTCCATTAAAGGGGGATAAAACCCTAAGTTTTACTTCAAATCATTTGGGTTAACTAGCAGCCTGAGTTTGGGTTTGGAGCTGGTGGGGGAGAAGTGGAATAAAACCAGTAATTACCATTTTTCTCAGCTTAATAGAGATGTCCAAGGCTGGTCCATGGAGAATAATCTGATTTCTGCAACTCATGTGCAATAGCATGCATATACCTATCATTTGCAGGCTGCTACAGAAGTCATGACATGGCATGCAGATGCAGGATCATATACACAAGTTCACCTGTACAGGCGATGACAGCACCACTCTTGCAGCATGCACCTCTCACCTCACAGGGAAATGTCTAAGTCCTGTTTTAAATTTCTTAGATTATTTTTGATTTTGGTTTATTTATTATGTTCTCTGATTGCTTAGAGTCTGTGACCATTAAAACATTTTTCCATGAAAAAATGTGGATGTGTTCTCTCACCTACTGCTGATAAACTTTTATATTTACATGTTCTATTTTTCAGAATTTGTTTGTAGTCTGCAAGCATATGCATTGACTGTTTCCTCATCTCTCTTTTTGATTTTAAGTGGCCCCAATTATTCTGAACTTTCACCTACTTCTAATTTATTTCACACCCAGAATCATAAATGCTTCAGAGCTTAGGATTCATTTAAATATTTAAAATGAGCTGGTACAATTTGTTCCACACAACCAGAGTATCTGTCATCATTAATTCTTTAATTTGGGATGGTGTTGTGGTAATGTTTTTGAAGAATCATGAACTATAGTTAATTATTACTTAGAGGAATTTTAATTTTGTCAATTTCTTAACATGGTATTGTTGTATTATTTAGACTAATGGACATGCTATCTATAGAAAATATAAAGTTTTGGCAGTGCAAGATTATTTTTCTTATAAGCACTTTTTTATTCAAGCCCCTTTTCCTAAGTATCTGTGGTGCTTTTGACTCACTGCAGTTTTTTTCTTTTGCACTGCCATAGATTATTATCTCATTGTTATCTTTTATATTAGGTGTTCCAAGTAGTACTTGCCACACTTCCACGACATTCAAATTTTCTGTTGCTGAACTCTCTCAAAAGTTTGTATTTACATTTTTGTAAACAAATATATGTAGAAAATGGGTATATATTACAACGTCGAACTCACAGGAGTCCGAACGCTATAATATCAAACTCAAATGTTCGAAATATGAAAACAGTGAAGCCATGGCACACCGATTTTGTTTCCCAGGGAAAAAAGTCGGTGGGCAGTTTTTGGGGCTTTGCTATTTCCTCCACTGTGGTGCGATCTCGGAGTTGGTATATTTAAGTATGTGTGTGTGGGGGGCACAGCCTCCCACGTTGGGGTGTGCGGGGGCAAAGTCCTCCACATTAGTTTAAGTTTAATGGGTAATTGATTTTTGTTTTTATTTTGTACCAGAACAGCGATTTTTTTCCTTGGGAAGAAAATTGCTGTTCTGTGTTTTCATAATTCTTGAGTTTCGAACTTTTTCTTCTTTTGGCTGCTCCCATTAGGGGTCGCCACAGCAGATCAACTGTTTTCATTTCTTCCTGTCCTCTGCATCTTGCTCTGTTACACCAACCACCTGCATGCCCTCTCTCACCACATCCATAAACCTTATCTTAGGCCTCCCTCTTTTCCTATTACCTGGCAGCTTCATCCTTAGCATCTTTTTCCTAGTATACTCTGCATCCCTCCTCAGCACATGTCCAAACCAACATAATCTTGTCTCTCTGGCTTTGTTGCTAAACCTTCCAACCTGGGCTGAGCCTCTAATATACTTATTCCTAATCCTGTCCATCCTCATCACACCCAGTGCAAATCTTAACATCTTCAATTCTGCCACGTCATGCTCTGACTCTTGCCTTTTTGTCAATGCCACTGTCTCCAACCCATATAACATAGCTGGTCTCACTACCCTCTTGTAGACCATCCCTTTCACTCTTACTGGTACTCATCTGTCACAAATTACTCCTGACACTCTTCTCCACCCACTCCATCTTGCCTGTACTCTCTTCTTCACCTCTCTTCCACACTCACCATTACTCTGAACTGTTGATCGCAAGTACTTAAACTCATCCACCTTTGCCACCTCTACTCCCTGCATCCTCACCATTCCTCTATCCTCTCTCTCATTCAAACACATATATGGTTCGATATAACATCGTTCGAACTCCTGTGAGTTTGACGATGTAATATAGACCCATAGAAAACATTGTTAGAAGACAACTATCTGGGATCATCTCCATGACTCTGTATACAGTTTATTAAATATTTCTACTCCATTAATTCTATCATTACATCATCTGTGTTGATGTAATTTGCCTTTCTCTCTGAATAAGCATATTACTTTGATTCATGTGCATGCAAATGTAAACCTCATTTGGCTGTTTTGGTTTTGAAGGTGCAAATATCAGTGACACCCAGCATCAGATTAAGAGTTTCCAAGCCACACCCCCTACCCTCTACACACACAACCTTGTTTACCTTGTAAATCAATGTGTGTGCATATACTTTTAAGTGGCTATCCAAGGGCTTGCAATAGTGAATAAATACTGAGCACATCCAAGCTAGACTGTCATTTTGTAGTAAGACATTTTTATAATGCTGCTATCCATCCTGATGTGTTTTTATGTATTAAAGCATCTAAACGAAATACCCCATCTGCTTGTCATCTATGTGTGTGAAAGAGAGAGACAGAGAGATGAGTGACATGGCGTCAGAAGCGGCATGTTTAAAGAGAATGATGTTAGAGGCGGCATGGCTAAAACGACTTAGGGCACTTGCTTGGAACTGGTGGAATATACAAGAATGAATCATCCCTTATCCCTATAATGTGCAAACTTCACAAAAAAGGTCAGAAACAAATTTCAGATACTAAAACTTGCTCAGTACTATTTCTTTTTTGTAAAATATGAAATGAGGCATATAGAACGTTCTAAATGATATTCACATTAACTGCTGTGTAGGATATTGATAAAATATTCAAATTACTATGGAAAATGTTTGAAATAAAGTCTGAACTGCATGAAACAAATAAATTATAGGGAAACAACCCTATTTTCGAAAGCATGTATTTTTCATATTAAGTAAAGATATCCGAGTTATCAGAAGTGTGTAAGTATTTGCATGTTTGTGCAGTATTACAGTAATGTTATTTCACAGAATACAGCCATTACAGAGCATATTTCACAAAATACAGTATTTCAAAGAGTTTATTGTGCATTTAAATGTTATTACAAGCTCACTGAACAGTTTGTTCATACATAATTACAAGGGCCATATTTTCAGTGTGTTTGTATATACTTTGTGAGCATGGCAGACAGATTTCGAAAACCCAGTGCATTTGTATTTGACAGTAATATTGCTGAGAACTGGAAAGTGTTTGAGCAAGAGTACGACATTTTCATACAAGCTGCATTTTCTGATAAAGATGACTGTACAAAGGCATTTATTCTACTTACTTTGGCTGGGTCAGAAGCCATTGAAAGGTAGCAGTCATTTGTGCATGTACCTGCTATTTGTAGAGGAGAGGGGCAAACCATCATATTGTTTTACAAGCTGAGTCAAGGGAAGACCCTGAGTGCTTAAAACATACATTTAGAGACATGTGTAACCCCCAGGCAAATGTTACAATGGAAATCCACTTATTTTATACAATAAATCAAAAGCCTGGTGAAACTTTTGCAGCATACATAACTAACCAGAGAAACAAGGCTAAAATGTGCAAATTGGGTGATTTAAGGGATGAATTGATAAAGGACAGGCTTGTGTGTGGTACAAAAGATGATGCTGTTAGAAAGATTTTGTTTTGTGACAGCGATCTAACTTTTAATAAGGCCATTGAGATTTGTCAAATATATAAGCTCACAGAAAAGCACATCGATATACTTACAAATGAGAACAGCTCTAGAAGGCACAGTGGAAAAAGCACATGACAGTTTGCAGCAGCATGTAATTAAAAGAAATAGGCCCAAGCACATGGCAGCAATTGTAACCCCTGCAGCACTCACTAGTAAACCCCAGATCTTTCCAGCAAATTCTAGAGTTTACACAGTCTCAGTGAAGCATAAGTGTGATTTAGCAAACTCAAACCATGGACCCTGACCTAGTTTACTTGCCAGCTGTTATAACTGTGGTGGAAGCCATGAGTCTAAAAGGGAGAAATGTTTAGCTTTTGGTCATCAATGTCACAGATGAAATAAGTGGAATCATTTCAAATGATTCTGTAAATCAAAATGCCCACATTCATTTATTAAGAGGGAGCATTTGAAGAAATGAGTTAATCAGTTAGAGAGCTGCAACTCTACTCTTTATGTTGATGGTGTATCAGTTCTTGATAAAACACTTAATGCAGTAGATTTAAGGGCAAAGAATTAAGTATTTTTTACTGTTCGGATAAACGGCAAACCCACACAGCTCAAACTGGATACAGGTTCCAAGTGCAATGTTATGTCAGCAAAAAGATTTGCTAGAGTGTGTCATAGTGAAAGGCTTGATTTGGCAAGGTGTGTGAAGCTTTTTGCTTATGGAGGTGAAAAATTTCAAACCGAAGATTTGGCAGTGCTTTCATGTTACTCTACTGGAAGTAGCTGCGACTTATTATTTTATATGGTCAAGAGACATGTCCAGTCATTATTAGGGCTCAGAGACAGTTTGAAAATGGGACTGCTTTCATTTAATAAGGAAGTCCACCAAGTTAGCTTAAAAGGCCACTACTCTAATTTCACTCAGTACATTTTTCCTACCTATGCTGATCTCTTCGAAGACAAATCAGGCAAACTTCCAGTTGTGTACTCCATGAAGTTAGACCCAGAGGTCAGTCCAGTTAACAGGCCAGCACTTAAAGTTCCAATAGCCATGCAGGACAGAGTCAAAGCTGAGCTAGATAAAATGGTGTGATAAGGTGTGATTTGTCCAGCTGCAACTCCAACTGAATGGGTATCTTCCATGGTGGTAGCTCATGTGTTCCCCTCTACTCATCACTCATTAGACCCATTATAGAGCACAATGCCCCTTTTGGTATGTACCTCACAAGACATCTACAACAACTGGAAAGGCCGCAGAAATACCTCACAAAGAGGATTACTGACCTCAAACAGATGCCCTATGCAGACTTTCTCAAAAAACTCTAGCTTTACTCCGTCGCATATCGCCTACTCAGAGGTGATCTCTGCCTAACATACAAAGCTATGTCAAACCCAGAGCTGTTGGACATGCTCCACTTAAATAAATCCCTCTGAGCTACATGCTCTAGGGACCTAAACCTTGTCACCACAATAAACAGAACATGCCGGAGGGATAGATTCCTGTCCCAGAGACTTCCCATACTCTGGAATAAACTACCTATCTATATCAAACAAAGCTCCTCATTAGCACTCTTCAAGACAAATCTTGATGATTGGATGGGAAATAGGAAATTCACCTTGGGGATCACCTCTGTGGCTCTGCTCGACAGTGGCACAGTAAAATAATGTTCTTGGGTGGCAAAAGCCAGGGTACCTTTTTGGCTGGGCTTGTATAGGCCCTAGGTCCGATAGCCTAATACCTACCTATGAACCTATAAAAAAAGCTCAAATGAGATCAGAATATGTATTGATCCATGAGATTTGAACAAAGTATTAAAAATACCCCATCATCCAATGCATACAGTCGAAGAAGTCACAGCTTTGATGCCAAATGCCTCTGTTTTTTTCTGTCCTAGATGCAAAGAGATCATTTTGGCAAATTCAGCTTCACAAGAAATCATCACTGCTCACTACGTTCAGTACTCCATTTGGTAGGTACAGATTTTTGAGAATACCATTTGGGATAAATTCTACAAGTGAAGTCTTTCAGCATGCAATGGAGCAAATTTCTTCTGGGTACCCTTGTGATATTATAGTGGATGACATACCAGTAGGAGGTCATAGTGAAGCAGAGCATGACAGAAACCTCAAAAAAAGTTATAGAAAGGGCACGTTAAGGGAATCTTAAGCTCAAACCACAAAAATGCAAATTCAGGCCACAAGAAGTTACTTATGTTGGTCACTTATTTACCAGTAGAGGCTTACGACCAGACCCTTCAAAGCAAACAGCCATTCTCAAGATGCCAGCTCCAGACAATGTTCAAGCCTTCCAACATTTTCTTGGTATGGTTAACTACCAAGGCAAGTTCATACCAGACTTGAGCCAACTATCAGTGCCGCTAAGAGAGCTGACACGTAAAGATGTATCCTGGTCTTGTTTAGAGCAATACCAGAGAATATTTGATGTCCCGAAACAGAACATTTCTAGTCCACCAGCTCTCAGATACTATGATGTTCACAAGCCAGTTACACTTTCCTGTGATGCTTCAAAATGTGGTCTTGGTGAAGTCATTCTACAAGAGGATCAACCTGTTGCCTATGCATCGAGAACTCTTACCCAAACTGAGATGCAGTATGCCCAGATCGAGAAAGTACTTTTGGCAATTGTGTTTGCATGTTCAAAGTTCCATGATTATGTTTATGGCAGAACTATCCAGAATGAAAGAGACCACCAACCTCTACTCATTATCTTGAGAAAGCCTAATCATTCAGCTCCAGCCAGACTACAACATATGATGCTGAGATTGCAAAAGTACAATTCCAATCTTATCTACAAGAAAGGCAAACTTCTTTATTTTGCTGATACATTATCCAGATCACCCAGAAATACCACAGAACAGCACGAGAATGAGAACCTTGATTTTGAAGTCATGGAAGTCAGAAATTTTTCTTCCACACATCTTGATGAGTTGAAAGATCACACAGACACAGATACAGTTTTACAAAAGTTCAACCACTTTATCAGTCAAGGATGGCCATCAAAGCAATCTAGTTTACTTCAAGAATTGCAACCTTATTTTCCATACAGAGATGAGAGTTTATCTGACAATGTTATCATTATGAAAGGTCTGAAAGTAATTGTTCCAAAGACCTTGCAACCAGAGTATATTACTATCTTGCATTGCAGTCACCCAGGAAGCGACTCTACCAAAAGAAGGACGAGAGATCTAGTATTTTGGCCTTCTATGTCACAAGAGACTGAGAGAGTATTTTCATCTTGTTTCATATGTAATAGTACAAAACCACATCTACAGAAGGAACCACTTCAGCTAAACCAGATTCTGGAACTACCTTGCTCGTCAGTGGCTGCGAACATTTTTGAGTGGAATGGCCAATATTATTTGGTGTTAGTAGACTCTTACTCCAATTGGTTCGAGATTGACCTACTTCCTAACCTAGCATCCAGTACATGTCATTATTAAGATGAAGTGTAATTTTGCAGTCCATGGTCATTTGTACAAAGTTATTTCTGACAATGACACTCAGTTTAAAAGTCAGCAGTTCAAAAGATTTGCTGAAGAATGGGACTTTACTCATGTCATGAATAGTCCTGATTATCTGCAGTCAAATGGTTTGGCAGAACGTGCAGTTCAAAGTGCTAAAAAGTCACTAGAGAAGTAAAAATGAGATAATGGTGATGTTTTCCTGAATCTCTTGAATCTCAGAAATGTTCTGCGTGATAAACATCTTTGTTCACCTGCTCAGAGACTTCTGTTAATACAAAATAGAACCACATTACCAATCTGTAGTCAATTGTTGGTTCCATGTATTAAGTACAACAGGTTAGTGAAAGCCAATCTGTTGAAGAAAGGCTTAACCCAGAAGTCCTACTACAATAAAACCAGCAAATAGCTCAATCCATTATGAGAAGGATAAGTGGTAAGGATGGAAACATCCAGAGGTTATGATCGGATTGGTGTTGTGAAGAGTATTTGCCCAGAGCCAAGGTCATACATTGTTGAATCACAAGAAGCAGAGTTTAGGTGGAATCAGAAGCGGTTGAGAGTGGTGTCTGAGCTTATACCACAGCACATAGCCTGTGAGAAAAACTCTTTATCTCAGAGTGAGTTGTATGGTGTTCCAGTTCCAGAGGAAGTTAAAGAGAGCATTCCTGTTCCACTGACAAATCCAGAAGTTCCTAATATGAGTTGTGCACCGTAGACTGTTCCTGTTGCTAAATTTGGTCCAGATCGTTATGTTACAAGATATGGTCACAGCTCTAAACCCTGTAGCAGATATGAAGCAACTTGGACATGGACATTGTGTTTTGGGCTAACTCTGAAATTATTTTTTCAAAGGGAAATCTTTTTAAGAGGGATGACATAGAACAATTTGTGTATATACCTTTAAGAGGCTATCCAAGGGCTTGCACAAGTGTATAAACACTGAGCACGTGCAAGCTAGACTGCCATTTTGTACTAAGCCATTAAGATGCAAACATGCATGTATGTAAGGTCTGTCTGTTAACCACTTAGTTTGTATTTTATGGTGCTACTATCCATCATTCTGATGTGTTTTTATGTATTAAAGCATCTAAACAAAATACCTCAACTGCTTGCCATCTATGTGTGAGAGAAAGAGAGAGAGATGAGTGACAAACCTTAAATGCACATGTCCATTTGGAGTCATCGTCCTGATGTAAGATCATTCAAACCACTGTCATTATAATCCATTGATTCTCATATTCATTAGTTAAAGACACTTGTTTGCACATCAAATGACTGCGATAAAAAATGTCAGCAGTAAAATATTCCAATCTGCCTTCCGGAACTTCATAGTAAATTTGCAAACCTAGACTAAAACTAATGTCTTTTAGCTTTTCCCAGTGAGGGGTTGCCACAGTGGAACTCCGGTCCGCTAATAATTGGCAGTGGATTTTTACGGTGGCTGAGGTGCCAGTCTGACACCCAACCTTCAAAGAAGGCACACCCATTCACACGCACCTACCTGCATGCCTTTAAACATCACTTGACTGAGGGGAGGACATGCAGACTCCACACAGAAGGTGCTCCAGCCGAGAATCGAACCGGAGAACCTCTTGCTGTGAGGTGACAATGCTAACAGCTGCACCACAGCAGCCTATTTGCAAACCTAGACTAATGACTATTTAACTTGATTATAACAGCAGGGTAATCCATTCTAATCCACAGATAGCTCCCATACCCAGTAGTCATTGTACCATTGTTGACTGTGTATACCTCAGATCTCTGATTGTGGTAAAGTAATAATTATGGATACAATAATGTATTTTGGGTTTGTTTCATACAAGTACATAGAGCCTAATTATTCCAGCTTATTTTGCATAAGTGCATACTAGGCCTGCAAAGCTACAAAATGTAAACTGAACAAACAACAAGTAGATATGTTACTTTCATCCACAACACCCACCACACCCACCCAGCATTCATAGACACATTATCATGCACAAATTATCTGATTGTGTTAAAAATACCTCTCAACCTTCTAAAACAAAATTCAGGAACACAACTACAAATAATGAGGCAAAAAGGCCCAAACTCAGGGACATAATTTGAATGTGACTGTTACATAATTAATATTATTAAAATTAAAGTTTTTTATATTCCTATGGACTTTCTGACACCTGAAAAGTAAAACATTTGGAACTATTTAATTACTGCAATCCTCAGTGGTGTGACCAAAAAACACTTTTATGAAGAATAGATGTAACAATGTTGGGGATAGTCTGAAAAAACAGGAACAAAGTTTAGGTCATACAAATGCAGACTAGTTCTGTAAAGCAAGAAAGTAAACTGAGCAAATAACAAGAGGATGCATTGTTTTCATCCACAGCCACCCCTTCCAGATGTAATTACTGTGATCCTCAGAAAACCACACATTTCCTGAGGTGCAAACCAAAAATATGAGACAAAGTCACAGACATTTTATAAAATCATAAACAATTTCAAACTGGTCTCATATACACAATACCCAAGAGTAAATATTCAAACTTACTGCATACAAATGCAGAATAGCCTGATAAAGCCAGACTGTAAGCTGTGCAAAGCAAGAGGGTAAGATGTAGTCCAAAAATATTAGGCAAAGACAGGAACGTTCTGTAAAATTGGGGAGTTTCAAATTTGTTTCACAAAAAGATTGACCAGCGAGTAAATGTTCCAGTTTATTTAACAGAAATGTACACTAGCCTTAATGTGAGACTTTAAGTAAATAAAATGAACATTACTTTCATTCACAACACAACTAGCCATCCTACAAAAAGAGAATAAATATTGCATTTTTTACACAAATTCACACTATCCTGGTTTTTAGTGTAAGACTTTAAACTGAGCAAATAAAGAGACCAAATTACTTTCATCCACAACACAGTCAGTTCCCCACTACAAAAACAAAAAAGGAGAGAATAAAGGTTCCATTTTATTTAATACAGTTGCACAGACATTAAACTGAGTTAATGAAAGAGGAGAAGATGTTTTCATCCACAGCAGTTAGCCACTCCTTCCAAAAAAAATAAATAAATAAATATTCCAATTTATTTCACACAAATGCACAATAGCCTAGCTCATAATGTCAGACTTTTATCTGAGCAAATGAAGAAGGCAATGTACTTTCATTCACAACACAGCAAGGCCCCTCATAAAAAGGGAAAATAAATATGACGGTTTGTTTCACACAGATGGAAGCTAGCTTAATGTGAGGGTTTAAAATGAGTAAATGAAGACAGGCAAATTCCATAGCCAGTCCTTATAATCTGGGTGCCTGCTAGCATTTTAAAAAATACATCAATCCAGTTTATTTAACACAAATATGTACTACCCCTTAATACCAGATTTTAAACTGAGCAAACAAAGAGTGCAAATTGCTTTTATCCACAACACAGCTAACCATCCTCCAAAAACATATAGCTGATTGCCAGTATTAAAAAAATGCTTATCTTCACTGATGCTTGTAGATGCAGCTAGCCAGATGCAGTCTTTAATGCAAGTGTAGGTTTCTGCCACTGACGTTCTAATGAATTAGATTGGGTCTCTTTAGCTATGTGCATTAATTTATTTGTTTTTTTTTTTTTAAGTAAAGAAGGATTTCTTTAGTTAAAGACTAAATACATAGTTCCTAAGCTGAAGAACTTCACATGCTATTGCTGTGAATAGTGACAAACATCACAAGTATATAAAGGTAATTATACAATGATAGCTCATTACTTTTCAAAAATGAGCACACTGATTAGACAGCCCATTGTAAATCGAGCATGTAAGAATAGAAAAAAAAATCCATCCACTGAAGTACCATTGAGTGGCCAGAATTTCTTGCATTTGTATATGCTATGGAGGCATACATCTCAACTGTCCTGATTTTCACAGAATGTCCAGATTTTTGCCACATATTTGTGGTCTGTTCCTCATAACATTTGTGGTTTTCTAACAAATCACTAAGGAAGGGAGTCACTAAATAATGCCACTCATTTGAGTTTCAGACTTCATATCATTCAGACAATGCACACTAACACACATCTTGTTATTCTAGCAGCTTTTTAATCTTGTTATTCTAGCAGCTTTTTGAGTTTATAAGAGCAACATTTACAATCAGTCCCTATTTTGAGGCCTTTCCCCCCCATTACTTAAGGCTTTGCCCACATTTTATGAGCTAAGAGATCGAAAGGTACATATGGAGGGCAAAGCAAATACAGGGAAAATCAGGTACAGTCTGCAAAATTGAAGAAACATACTTGGATTTCCCTTGTATTTCTGACCTGTCTGTCATACCTCTAAACTGTCCAGATTTTATAATCTTGTTTTCAACAGCACTGATGTACTGTGTAAGCATGGGAACATAAGTCCCATATGCATGCGCAGTACATCAACAAAATCAGAAGAATGAGGAAACAACATGGAGAAACACTATGGTGCCATTATGGAAAGACATTATTTAAGAAAGGTAAGCGCTTTCTTTCTTAAATAATGCCATTGTATAATAATAATAACTGATTCATGGATGTGGTTATATGAGGATTTACCCATGGTTGGCTTTGTTTAATCACTTGAGCTTCACCCTTCTGATCAAACCATGCCAACTGTTGAAAATCCTCATATACCCACACCCATGAGTCAGTTATTGCTTAAATATTCTCAGTGGCCATCATTTAGTGTTTCTTTAAAGACAAATTCAGTGCTTAACAGACAGTCACTTGCTTGTTATACTCAGTACGTAAGCTAGTTAAAATCAGAATTGACCCGCTTCTCTCCCTGCCATCCCTAGTTCCCCAACCACACCCAGTGCCACACATTTAATTCCACTGCTCTCCTCCCACTTTTTAATGACATCACAAATTTGCTTAAAGACACAGCTATATATTGACACCATTTCCATACATTCATCCACCCTAGTCCATCCATCACAACAGTATTACCAGCTTAAAACCATATCACTTACTATCCACTCTCATACAGCAAGCATGTAGTGAACCCCCAGGAAATGAACTGCTCACCACAGGAGAACTAACCATCTCCCATTACTGATAGGGGTCTGAATTTCTTTTCTATCACCTCTCAGACAAGATTGGTCCATCAGATTATTCCACCTTTTGGAAAAGTTTAAACAAAGTAGAGTAAGAAAATATTGGCTTATTTCCAGCTGCTCTTAGGCATGCCAGTAGAGCCAGTTTTCTTACACACCCAGATGGTCTTACCTTATTGCTAAGCAATAGATTAAATGTACTGTTTCTCCTGTATCTTATAATAGGTTACTCTGTCTTTAGTTGAGTAGCTGTCCTCTGCAGCTATCCTCACTTGTCACCTTCGAGACATATACTGCATTTCAATCTATTTCTCCCTAAAATCAAGCAACTCTGTAGAAACACAGCAAGCAGCAATTCTTCTAGATCTTTTTCTAAATAAAACAAAAACATCTTCTAGACATACCTCTCAGCCTGGAAACATCAAAAATCTGGACAAAGGCCCATGAAAAATAGGTACAAATCTGTACACTGATTAACATAAAATTTGCGTGCATAATTATGTAACCCCACCCACTCTGGTGGAATTGTGGGATATCACCTTTCAAACACAAACTGAAGAATAAACAACCAGAATATGGCCACTCAGACCCTGTAGGTAATGGTAACCCTTTTTTTAAATGTATAGCAATGATGTTCACTGGGAAGGGAGAAGATGATGAACCTTAGACTTTTGTTTTTGCTGACTTGCACTATGTTGGTTTTGTGGTAAAAGTAGGGCATTTACTGGTAGGCAATATTCTAATCTTAGCAAAAGAATATTCTTCATGGCCTACTAATCAGTGGTGTAACTAGAGTTTGTGCCACTTGGGGCTATCTTTGAGTTTGCTGCCCCCCCACAAAATCATGGTCGAGTGGGACCCTCCCATACACAGCCCTCCCTCCTGCAGCCATTTCAATGTCCCATTACTTGACTATTTCACCTCATTTACCATAGACACTGTAATGTGCATACTGCTTTCCTTCTACAATGATTATTTGGATTTCATTTAAAACTTTTATTTTACATTTTACAGCACAAACACTAATAGACATCTGCTAAACAAAGCAATACAGTCTCACAATGAAAATAGACTTAGCATTAAAACTTCTCTGCCTTGAAACTCACATGCATTGAAACAGCACTGGCCAATGGTGGATAACAATTATATTCCTTGTATAATACAGCACACTTGTTAGACCAAGTTTTAAATTTATTGTTTTGAACATTTATCCAGTAAGCAATGAAACAAAATGTATGAACCAATAATGACAAAACTGCCAAATTCAGAATATTTCCATTATAAAAGTCTACTCAGACATCTACAATCCACTAGTATCAGTTAATATGCGTTATCTCTGCAGAAGTAAAAGTCATCTTAATAATTCCACAATAAAGAGATCTGTAACTAATGAAGAGGTTGCTGCTAGCAAACAACTTTATATTTCATTGTTGCATCTACAGATAACATGCCTGTTGCCCTTGAGGAATACATTGCCTATGTTACATTTAAAAAATGATAAGCTAGTAATATTGCAATATGGCAAACTGATAATAGGTTCATAGGTACTAGGTATCTCTGCCAAAGAGGACATTCTCAGGACTGCAGCATCTATCCCCTTTAAAAGTACAACACAGTACAGTATCAGCAATCCATCTGCATACTGTGGGAGTAGAACCCACAGCCTTCTGCATCAAAATCAAGCATTCTACCTGTTGTGCTACTAACAAAAAACATAAATGCACATGGCATAAGCAGCACTAAACTTCTTTCCCCCTCAAGAACTATGCAGCACAAGAAATCTAGAAAAAGCCAACATTTATTGGGGGGAGACAAAGGCCCAAAACCAGGGACACATTTTAAACATTGCTTGCATAATCTTAGAAAAGTTGCTAGAATAAAATGATTTTTGTTACCACACATTTCCTGAAAGATAGGAAGACTGAAACTTAAATGGCTATCATTATTTAGTGAATTCAGTTTTCACTGGTTTGGCAGAAAACCACAAATTTTAAGATGAACAGACCACAAGTGTCAGCCAAACTTTCCAGACATTCTGTAATGGTGGTATGGGTAGAGAATATAAGCTCTTGACCCTTGTACCTAAGGTACAGGGTTTGAGTGTGAGTAATGCTAACTACCAATTATACCTAACTGGGGCATTCACACACACACACACACACACACACACACACACACACACACACACACACACACACACACACACACACACCAGTTTCCCCTCCTTACAGGCAGATTGTCATAAAATGAGCAGCACTAATGGACAGCAGCAAATAGTATCAAACACAAGGGGGATTGTATTCTGACATATCTCATGGACCTGGGAACCTCTGATAGGTTCTTTACCCCATCAAAGCCATTTTAATGAAACCATAATCACTAGAAAAGCTTTACTTGCTTCATTATCATTTTTGGTGGATTCCTGTTGAAAACAGCCACTATTGTTCTCTGTACCTTCCAATCCCTTTTGAAATGCAGGTTTCTTCCATTTTCTGTAGCAGTGTTTGTGTTTCTTTAAGAATGGGTCTGATGTCAATTAGGCTGGGATGTAAAATAAAGTCCTGAGTACAAAGTGTTTAACCCATTTATATTAAATGGTCATGAAATATTTTAAACGCACATAAGAACCACAACGTCTCCCTAACGTTTCTCTAATTTAGCATGTATGACAGGCATATCAGTAACTGTGCTATTTTGTTAATTCTAAATGTTTTATCTTAATTAAAATGTAACAAAGTTACATGATTGCTCAGGTAACTGGAAACATTTGGTTACAGAATGTTATCCTTATATGCTGTTACTTTTTATTTTGGTTTGATATGTACAGCTTACTGCCTCTATTTCTTTTGTGTGTGTGATGCAATGCAACAACTAACCAGCACCATAGTACTGTTGCAAAAAGGTCCTTGCCACTGGAAAGTAAGGAACCATTTTCATTTGAACTCAGAAATTAACCAAATTCCAAAACAAGCTACAATAGTGGTACCTCTTCCAAGAAACACATTAAAAGCGCAACTCTACACACGTATGGATAAAAAATAACTTTTTTTTTCGAAAATGCACACTCCAGTTAGTTGGACCATTTTCTCCTGCTATATAAACTGCTATAGAAATTATTGAACTAAACTATCTTGCAGGCTTGAACTTCGAGACATAAGCATTGTAACAGGCAGGAATGTGGGGCTGAGATTACTTAGTTTGGGTTTGTTCCGGGGTTGGGTCTGCAGGCTCACTATTACAGTGACTTTGACCCATTTTGGGTGCTTCCTTCTCCTGACAGTACAACTGTCCTGGGAAGTGGAGAGTGAAACCATTACACCACTGTATGTACAGTCACAAACACACAACATAACACATTTTTTTCTTTCCTGAGTGTGAATTAATACAGATATTACTTAAGACATACCTGCCAATCAAGTTTGCCACAAAAAGCCATGAGGAGGACTTTGGAATAGTTTTTATCCCAATCTTAACCTGTCCCACAAGACACACTATACACCTGTGGAAAGACTTGCTGGACCGGAACAGGCTCTGGAGCCTCCCCCTCACCTTATGAGCAGTTGTCTTGGTAAGACAAGTTCCACCCAAGATCGTCTCCAGGATCTCCAGCTGCCTTGGAGAGCTTCCTGTTCAGTTATACATGGTGACTCCTTTCCAAGAAAATTGTCAGAGAATTAGAGCAGCGTACTTTTCCCAACCTTTTGAGTGACTGCACCTCTTCTTTTGAAAGTGATAACAGATTCCACCACATTTTTTTTGTTTATGTAAACTAGTCACAGAGGTTGCATACAAATAATTGTAACTTCAGCAGCAAACAATACATACATAATGATCTCCTGGATGCAGTACTAATGGCATAGTCACACACCTCCTTACAATATGTAGAAAATCTATAAATAAGCCTTACATGTAGAAAAACTGTAAATGAGCAGCATCTCCTTAGCAGCAAAAAATACATAAGGAATGATCTCCTGCAGCACTAACAGCATACACCCACACTTCCTTACATGTAGAACTACATAATGGCCCCTCGGCATTTCAGAAGAAAAACTTACTTGGGCTGGTGAATTGGAAGTTTTAGTTTGTATTAAACACGTTGCTGTATGGAAATAAACTAACAAAGTCAAACAGTTGTACACACCATCTCCAACCCTCAGACAAATTCTGACAGGCTGGCAGTCTGCTCACTCAAAATGCACAAAAAAAAAAAATTTGAAAAAACCCGGGAAATTAGGAAATTAAAGGGGCCACTTGGGAAATCGTGAAATTCGGTATGGTTGAGAGGCATGTTTTAGATACTTTTACCCATCAATCACTCACATCTCACAAAAACCTCCAACAAACCGTACACATAATGCACCACACAACAATGACATTCCTACACCTAATCTCTCTACTACTCCTCACCACACTTATACATGACTGTCAAACTTACATCACAACAAAGAGCAAATTATCCACCAATCCACACCCCCATATACCCTTCACAGCAACACCCTCCTTTTTCATTTCATCACAAATATACCTTCCAAATGCCTCCAACCTCTTTAGCTACAAATCTGTAAAACTAACCTAAAAACAATGCACCACCTCCTTATAAGCAAATCCAAATCTAAATGTTGTTTCCATCTCTATCATTTCGTCACTCATCTTAAACTTAGCTGAGACATCCATCCCAATCCAGGCCATACTGCATCAATATCCTTCCCAAGCTCAACAACTCTAGATACAAACAAATCTGACATAATACTACTTCATATTAATCTCAGAAGCAATTCCAATAAACTCCAAGAATTCCAAACATGCCTGGCATTTTACAACCCTGAGATATCTGTAGTCACAGAAACCTGGCTAAAACCTCTTGCAAAAGACAATAAAATACTAACTCTAGGTTATAACATTTTCAGAGTTAACAGAACCAACAACTTAGGTGGAAGAATAGCAATTATATATAAAAACTTCCTAGCACTTGGCCTTTACCCACACCCTTTACTCACATTTAACAATGCAAAATACCTCAGAGCACAGACTTAACAGAAAAGCCATCTGGATCACCAGGCTTTACATCCCATCAGAACACAATAGTAACACAGCAGAACAACTTCTGAACTGGCTATATCACAATATACCCCCATGAAACCATTAAAATGGGTGGCCTTAACATAAATTGGGACCCTAAAGAAACAAACACCTAATTAATGAATCTATTTTGCTTTTCACAAATAATAAAAGATACAGCCAGGATATATAAACACACAAGCAAAGAATTCATCCTACTGACAACTGCTACAGATCCACCAAACTGCAAACATGTAAAAAGTTTCAAAAAAGTATAAATCCACAGGTGTGAAGTTCAAGCTGTTTTATTCTCACTCTAGCGCCTTGGTTTTAAAAAACAAACCTTCAAGGAGTTACAAACCACCATTTACAAACCATACTATTTACACAAAAAAGACTCCATTATTATTCAATCTAATATATAATTACTTAATACAATTATATAATTAAAAAAACAACTCCAGCTCACTTCACAATTAAGTCCTAAAGGGACTAATGTTCCATATTTCAAAATGAACACAGAGTCTTTATACATTAATTTCTCTTTCAGTAACATTTCACTTTCATTGAATAATCTAACTTGTTCTAAAATACTTCCCTGCAGCAATAAAAATTACTGTTGTGTTTCACTTTGAAATGGGTAGCAATATTTTTATCTTGTCTTTGATTCCTAATGTCTCTCAAGTGTTCCATAAATCTAACTTTAAATTGTCTTGTAGTCACCCCAATGTAAAATAAATTACAGAGGCAACATAAAGTATAAATTACCCCCTAGTATTACATGTAAATGTATCTCTAGGTGTAAACTTGATTTTATTAATATAATCAAATGAGCAAACCATTTATCTTAGACTGCGTTCTTACAAACAAACCAAATAACATAAATTCATTGCTGATAGTGACCATCTACCAACTTATCCTGTCATATGCAAACAGTAATCTACAAACAGGTGTGACATATAAAATACATTAATTCAAGCAATTTCATCTCCAAAATCAAGCTCTACAAATGGAATATACTAAAGACAATGACACTAGATGATAACGTAACCCATTTCAATAATAGTTTCCTAAACATCCTCAATAGCCATGCACCACTCAGTCCTAAAAGAATCACATCAAACTCTGCAACCTGGTTAACAAAAGACACCAAGCAAATTCTTCTCCAAAAAACAATCCAATTACCAACAATTAAGATACTTAAGGAATCTTCCAAAAAAAGTTAACAAACAATAGCAAAATTGTCAGTCAACACACCAAAACAGTCTCAAGCTATTTTGGTCCTCCGTGAACAAGCTACTACACTCTGGGAAAACAACTACTCCACACCAACAACCAAAAGCAATCCAGGCAATATAGCCACCCAGTTTAACTCCAACTTTATAAAGTCAGTACTCTCTCTTATTAAACAGAGTTCTCTCACCATCCTCACTACCCCAATCTCATCTAATAACGATACTATATCATTCTCTTTCCAACCATTACTGGCAAGTACAACAAAAAATACCTACAAAAACTCAAAACCAACAACCTTAACAGCAGACAATCTGCTAACAGCCTGTGGCACATAATCTGAAAACTCAGTCATGTCTTTCTTCATATAGTCCAGTGAGGTATGTCTCATGTCATTCACCTCCCAAATGGACTATGATGGAGTCATACTGGTATGTGTGGTTGAGTGACTTGAGTGCTTCAGTGACTTGATGGATCCTGGTGTCTGACAAGCAATTAAGCATAAGGCTCCTTAGCCAGTCCAGTGAGGGGAACAGCCCTGTGTCTCACAATGGAGCCACCTATGACAAATACAATAGATTTTGTGGTGTTACACCTTATGGACTTATTTGTTGAGACACTGGTGTGTGTGCTATTATGCATTGTGGTTGTTTTTTTGCATTGTTATATTGTAAGTGATTTTCATTTGGGAGGCCTCTGATCTTTTGGTAAGTTACCAGTGAGTACTTCTGTATATGTGAGTTTATGTGTCACAACCTTATTTAGTGTGTGAAGTGTGTATATGTGTGCTGACAACATTTTTGGCATTCAACTTGTCCTTATGTGAGAGTATTGCCTCCAATTCATAGTGCTACTACACCTCTCACATAAAGTATTTGTTTCAGGAGTAAGTGGTTGTCAGTACGCAGGAATCAATTGCTACATTTTTTCAGGATACCCATGTCTATCAAGCTGGCCAGAGAGATGGTGGGAAACTATCTGTCCATGATAGCAGACTTTTACTGTATCTTTTATTAGGAAGGGGACTGGGATAATTTGACAGGACTGTGCTGGTAGCACTGAGACTACAAGAGGGACCTATACTTTGTGTAGACTAACGTTGATCAATAAAGCAACACTGCTCAGTGTGGAATGGAGCTGTTCCTAGAGCAGCAGAAAAGCTTGGAAGGGTTTCACTGACAGCTGTTTGGATGGAAAAAGTGATCTTCTAGGCTTCTGCGTCTATACAAGGGCACTTCCAACTTCCACTGTGTGAAGAGCACCACCATGCAAATGAGATACTTAAATACAACCAAAGAGAAACACATTTTAAGCTAACTACCAACCAGGAAAGCATACAATAAGCCTTCCATCAGCAAATCCCAACTCAGACAGATTAGATCAGCACACATCTGCCACAAGGGTGCAGAAAAACACCTTCTTAATGTAAAATAGCTGGTTTGGAGCCCAAGTGTGACAAGACCACATAAACTACCTACAATAGTCCTACAACTAACAGGTATAGTTTACTACGCAATTAACTAATTAAAGCAGCAGCAGAAAATACATTTTTTGAAACAGCTAAAGTACAGTCACAGTATATAACAGAAGTGTAAAAAGATACTTAGAGCCCTGTTGTGTGCTTCCCATCTCAGATCGAGCTGGTAAACACCTACTGCCACTAAATGAATGATCCCAGTCCTCCTAATGTAAAAGCACAGAAAATGAGCGTTCAGAGTGAAATGCTACCATAAACAAACTTAAAAGATATGAAATGCTACCACAAGCAAATTTAAAGATATGGATACAGCAGTGTACTTTTAACAGCTTATAGAATTGTGATTATTCAATAAAAGTTTTTGCTTTCTATAAATGAATCAAGAGTTACTCAATTGTACAGAATTTATAAAGGCACTAAAAACAAGATAAGCTGATTAATAAGCCCTCAAGCCAATACAATTACATGCAGAAATATCAAGTGTTTCCCCAACCTAAACTGACCGGGCTATGTCCCAGTGCACTAGGTGCAAAATTCACAGACCTCTTGATATAAAAATAAGTGCTTGTTAGAGTGTAAGAATGCACTACTTTATCCAACACCTTGCTAGATAATGAATTCTGACCAAGTAGATCAGTAGAACAGACAATGATATACACAATGCACTTTTTAAATACAAGTACAAGGAAAGGCACATACATGATTCAAGATATCAACAGCAGTGTAGAAAGGGAGGAACTTATTAAGCTCAAATTACAGTAGATGTGGGCAGCTTAAAATCATCAGATTTAATTAACAAATCAATGAAAGGAATGGTGGCTGTAAAAAACTAGCAGGGAATCACCAGCAGTGCTTTAGTTTATGTAGGCTTGAAATCTTTGCAGAAAAAGACAAAGGCTCAGAAGTGCACTGTGTATTTAAGTATCATTCAAATAATTTAACCAATGAAATGGGTCATGCTGGAGTTATAGGTATGTATCCTAGAGACTACTGCATTTATGAAACAGGCTCCCCATCCATGTGAAGCACAGTTCCTCCCTAACCCAATTCAGGTGCAATTTGAACAATTGGATGAGAAACCAGAAATTCATCCATGGTTTGGCACCTATGCCGCTAATGGACACAGGTAACCTGTAAATGGTTCACTTCCCAAACCCTTGCTTGCACTTATCAAGGGTATCAGAACTTGTCAGAGATTTGGTATTCGTAGCTAGGCTTAAAAAGGCCCTTGTGGTCGTTAGCCTAGTAAACACCTATGAATCCATAAAAAACATGTGAAATGTGCAGCCGAGATTAATGTCTATCTCTCACATAGAACAAAATCACCAGGCCAAGCAGATTTCTTAAAACAGAAAACAAAATGTTGCAGGTAAATCAGAAAATAGATTTATTACTCACAGACAAGAAAATATAGGTTTACTTTCCTCACCCAGCAGGGATTCCCCAGCAGTGCTTTAATTTATGAAGGCTTGAAATCTTTTCTCCACCTAAAAAGGGGTATTTATCCCAGTCAGACTTTCCCAGTCAATAAAGATAAATAAATAATAAAATAAATAAAATGAGTTTGCTTGGGTGCTGAAAGTAAGGAAACGTTTTAAAATATATATATATTTTTGGCTGGTCATAGCCCAGCTTGCCTGGAATTGTTATATAACTATTATACTCTGCCATTCATGATATTCATAAAGTAGGTTCTGACACCTTTTTCTTTTATGCACATCTCATTTAATACTTTAAATTCCTTTTCCACTTTTTGTTTTAAATTGTGTAGTATTCAGTGGCCCAGGTTGTCCAGAGGAGTGTAGCAGCTGGCCTTTATCATCCTATGATACTACCCTAAACCTTAAAAAATGGACCACTTCCCAATTACATCAATTAACATATTATAGTGGATTAATGATTAATCCAGTGCCATTGACCATCTGTCCGTTAAACCAATGCTGTTTCTTGAACCAATTGTTTCACTATTAGAGAAAGAACTATACGTTATTGCATGTGAAACTATTATGTAAGGCTATCTGATTTAAATTTGTCACTTACTACTGCTTACTTTATTGTTCCTGTATATTGTTGTCATTATTATATTTTTTTCACTTGTAAACAATACCAGTATTACTTACTGTTTCCAGAGTCTACAGTAGTCTCCTCTCATAGTCTTTACCCATTTCACATATTATCATTTTCCAGTCCAATCCTTTATACCCTTCTGTCATTACCAGGCTTTTCTGATTTCCCAAATAAGAACCTGTTCCATAGTGATAGCAGGGGGAGTTATATTTGATGGTATTTCCTGAGGGAATGTTGAGGGGAAGAGAGCAGTAAAATGGCAGCTGAATTTGTTAGCCAGTATATTTGTTATATGTTTCAGTATAGGTGGGTCCATTTACAATGAGCTCTGCACACAATTGTGTATTGCCCTTGAAGGTGTGGACATAGCTAAAGAATGCCTTGTGATTGTCATTGGCCTTGGAGGGCAAAATTACCTCAGATTTGGCTTTGGCAGACTTTATTTGTCCCCTGAGTTTTTTTGCTTAGTTTGATGAGAGTGCTTTTATCCTGTTGGGTGTTGCACCTCCTAATTTTTGCCATGATTTTTTTTCCTTCTGTTATATAGCCTATTGATTTTGTGATTCTACCAGGGTGGCTTGTTTCTTGAGTTAGTTCTATACTTCTTCCTGGTGGGTACAGCTGCCTCTGTGCAGCTATTAACGTGCTTGTATAGGGTTTCTGTGAACAGTTCTGCATAGGCAGCAGTGTTCTCAGGGTTTATGGAGGCTTGAAATTTTGCCAGGTTATCACTTAATCGGAGGAAGTTAGTCTTAGAGTAGTTCCTGTATATTCCAGGGCTAGCTAGGAGTCAAGGTTTTATTTTACTTCAAAGGAGACAATTTTGTGGTCTGACCTTACCTAAGAAGACATTACACTAGGGGGTGTGCAGCACCCACCCAAATTAGTGAGGACCAGATCCTTGTATGGTTGCACCCCTGGTTGGTATATTGACAGTCTGTTCCAGGGAGTTTGCGTTTACAAAATCCAGGAATCTCTGTGCCTGTATGTTTGGTGTCATATAGGATTCCCAGTTAATAGTCGGGTAATTAAAGTTGCCCATGAATATGGTATTGGGTTGGATGGTGAATGTTTCCAATACGTTTAGATACATGGTATGGGTCTCCTGGGTCATAGAGGGGGACCTATAGTTTGCAAAGAATTGGTACTGGATTTTGCCTATGGTGATTTTAAAATGGAGTAGCTCAAGTGTATTGTCATGTTTGACCAGCTTTGATGTATACTTATTTTGATGTAAATTTAAACACCTTCACCTTTAATCCCTGTCTGTGTAGTAGCTGGTCTAAATGTGTGGAAGGCATTATAACCTTGCACTGTCAGTGTGCTTCCTGCGGCTTTAAACCATGTCTCAGTGACTGCACAGATGTCAGCATTCTCCAAGGAGAAGACAGCTTCTAGGGAGTGGTGTTTTATTTGTTTACACTCCTAGCATTGATCAATAATACTGTTATATTTTCTTGGTTTTGATTTGCTATGTCAGAAGTACCTTCATTTGGCATTGCCTAAAAATTGGTACTATGGAGGAAGACAACATTTTAGCTAATATTTGAAAGCCTAGAGGGGAGAGGTGCAGGCCATCCCTGTCAAAGCAATATGGTCTCTTGACCATCTCCTTTCATGCTGACAAATATTGGGCACCCCTAGAATGAGATCTGAAACTAAGTCGATCATCACTAAGTCAGTCATCTTTTGTTTGTATTGTGGCATCATCCTTGGAGAAGGTAAAATGCTGCTCAGTGCTAGGTTTATACCAGCTTGGGACACATATTCTAAGAGCTCCATGATGTCTCTCTTCATATAGTCTAGGGAAGTACATCTGAGGTCATTTCCACCCACATGTACTATGACTGAGTCATACTGGTACTTGTGGTCCATTGACCTGAGTGGATTCGTAATGTGATGGATCCTAGCCTCTGATAAGCAACTGACTGTGACTTTCTCCTTACTCTGCCTGGTAAGAGGGACATCAGTATGTTTCATGATGCAGTCTCCAATAACCAGAATTTTGGCTTGTGTGTTGGCTTTCCTCCTGGGCTTAGAAGAGTTTGTTTTCAGTAATACCACACACTGTGGGACTGGAGTGGTTTGAGGAGATTGTAAGGCAATTTGCTTCACTCTCTGAGACTTATTCTGATTAGTCATCAGATTCATAGACTTGGTGCTCAGTCATAATTTTTTAATCTTCATGGATGAATATTACAAGCAGGGCCTTAGAGTGGCCATGGGGCAGCTTCTGTCCCTATATTTGGCCACACTGTCTTCTTGAGGTGGGAATTAAAAACACTCCTTCAAAACTCCTTTTCAGCAAGTGTCTTGGGTATTTCAGGTACCTTGATGACTTACTGATTATTTGGCAAGGTACCATTGCTGAGCCGGATGGTTTTATTTCCCAACTCCAAACCAGTACTACTTTTCATAAGTTTTCTTATGTATGCAAACTTGACAATTAATTACCTTGACATCAATATCAGAAAAGGTGCAAATTAGTTTTCATCTAGTATCTACAGGAAGACAACTTACTGCAACCCATTTCTTTTCTTTACCAGCTGCCACAGAAGAAGAGTGTGGCAAGAACCAATACATAAGGGCTTCCCATTTGAAGTCAGAAGACACAGAGTGTTTGGAGCAATTTGGGATGTTGCGATCCATGATTTTGGATCATGGCTATCCCCTTCCCTTCCTGGATTCCATTAGAGATGAAATATGGGCTGAGAGAAAACACAAATATGCCCCAATCATCAGGAGTGGGTTAAGTCAAGCAGTGAGAAAAGACAACCATTTTGATAGTGAGGGTCATAGCAACATGGTCCTGTACTGCACATTGGATGTCAAGGATATAAGGCAAATTTTGCATAAGAATTGTTTTTTGTTGCAAGGTAACCAAAACACCAAAAATATTTTTTCCGCAATACCATCTTTTGCATACAAAAATAAATGGAACATGAAATCCCTTTTCGAAAAATCCACATACCACTGTGCTGGACTCTCATCTACTAAAAAAAGTGGACATTGTCACGAATGCCCCTACATTAATGCACTCTGCAAAGGCCCTCTATTAGGCAATTTGGTATGGTTGGGCATGGTGGAAAGTTATACACATGGCTACCTGTGCATTGTGCCCCGCTTTTTATGTGGGAAAAACCAAAAATGCCTTAAACAAGAGCATTTACCAAATCTCTACAGTATTCAAAGTAAAGTTGGTAAAAGTGGTCTAGCCAGGCATGCCATGGTTTGTACTGGTTTTACGAAGTTCACTTTCTTGGTTTTGGAACAAATTAACACTTCTCCTTTTCCAGGTGACTGGCAGAACAAGCTGCTTCAACAGGAAATGTACTGACAATTCAGGCAGGACACTACAAGTTTTCCTGGTTTAAATGAGAACATTTCAATTAGTAGTGAGCTTAAAAAGAAGAGCTAGCAGACTATGTTGAGGTGCCTTAATCTCAGTCGCACTGTTGTCATTGTAGTTCTATTTAATGCTAAAGCATTGCATACTTTTCTAAAGATGCTTGTTAGCACATTTTAATGGGGATAACATTGAGAACAATTTTTTCCCTTGTGTGCATGGGATATTTACACAACTCAATTTAGTTTGTGTTCACTTTACATTTCCTTTTTTTACTGATTACATCACCACTTTGATATGCTTGGTTAGTTTTAGAGGTGTGCCTGTTTAGTTTCATTTTAAATGGAGTTGGTTTGAGTTGCATTCAGAGTTCTGATAATGTCTTGGTAACAAAAACATGAATGTGCTAAACTGTGGATACTTTTATGATTTTTCTAATAAACGTTTCCTGCGATTGTTTTAGTGGCTGACAGTTTGGAGTTTTTTGCTGTTTTTATTTCCATATCATAGTACATAGGTGTTGCAGCCTTCTAATGAGATACATATAGACACTGTTATCAATAATTCCTTATGATCCGCGGTGGTTGTGCTGCGGTAGCACTGTCACCTCACAGTAAGACGCTGTCCGGTTCGACTCTCAGCAAGAGCGTCTTCTGTGTGGAGACATGCGTGAATGGGCGTACCTTCGTTGAAGGTTGTGTGTCAGGGCTGACAACTCAGCATGTAAAAATCAACTGCCAATCATTAGCAGACCGGAGTTCTGCTGTGGTGACCCCTAACCGGGAAAAGCTGAAAGACACAACAACAACAATCAATAATTTCTTATATTTTGACCACCATGTGTCTAACTAGTAGTAGAGAAATTCTTCAATATGGCTTATTTGATTTTCAAAGGACTCTCCCATGAATCCAAAGAACTCTTAATTCATTTACTCACCTGTCCTTAGACCCATTATTTAACATAATTAATGTCATTTTTGACATGTATTTGTTTAAACCTATTTCTCAGCTTGAAAGGCTTCAGAGATTCCTGACTAAAAATATCAGTAGACTTAAGGCCATCAATTATCTAATCAGGCTATCTCCCTCTCTGTACTTAGTTCTTTCAGATGCCTCCATGATGATCTGTATAGCCTATCAAGTCATAAAAATCCAACTTTCCTTGACCTCCTCTTCCTTCACAAAATAATTGATTCTCAGATATCTGGTTAAAAGTCCTAGACCTTCATCAACACATAAATAAGGCCTGCTGGCATAATAGATTCATAGCCCACTATATCCCACCTTTTGAACAAGCTTTTATTCTGTGTCATAGGTAAATAAATATTAGTCTATCATTCTGCAGGTTATAATAAGCCAAGCCAATAACCAGATGACAGACTCAATCCTCATATCTGTATCTGTGAGGTTAAGACCTTAACCATTATGCAGATAATCATCTTTGCTACTACTAAGGCAAACATAGATGATTAGATGAGCATCCTCAGATTACCCTCTGGTTTATCCTTCATTGCTATCCTTTTAGTTGGAAGGACTTTTGAATATGATTTTTCAGCCAGGTTTGCAGTAGTCTGTAGACTGGTTGTCTAATACTTACCTATGGAGCTATAGATCCAAAATGTTAAGTATGGTTTTGCAAACCTTCTGTAGTATTTTCCTGATGTGCACGTCTGTATTTTGTGTCTTCTAATCTCAAAATTTATTTCTGACCTATTAGAGTTTATTACTAGTTTTATTAGCCTAATAAATTGATCCGCATTTTTAGGCTAATCTTTTTCTACTGTTCTGGCTTTGAAAATAACAAACAGTATATTCAGGTAACCATTTAAAATGTCAAGACCCACATTAACAAGTCCTGTAATGCTGGGACTGCATGGCTGAAAAATGGACTTACCTATACGAAGTCCAATATGACCATTTCTCTGAATACTCCCTTTTCTCCAAGGCATGATGATTTTGGAGATTTTATATACATGTGTGCGTATATATATGGATCTACTTCAGAATGTTGACCGTTCAGAATGACGACTTTCATATGGCTGACACCATATGATTGACATTCCGAAAGACAGACATCCTGAAATAACACCATTTACCTACCTGTAAACATAGTAAAACTGTGTTATACAGGGGGGCAAGCCCCCCCTGCACCCCACACCCCTGCTACTTAAATATTCTCACTCTGAGATCGCACTACAGTGCAGGAAAGGGGCATTTCCCAGTCCCGCACTGTAGCAGGATCTCCGCTATCATTTGTCGGCCTTTCAAACATTCTCTCATATGATGTCGGCCATATAAGTTTTGAACATTTGAAAGTTTGAACAAATGAAGGGCTCCCATATATAGATATATATATATATATATATATATATATATATATATATATATATATATATATCACACACGCACGCACACACACACACACACACACACACACACACACACACACACACACACACACACACACACACACACATATATATATATATATATATATATATATATATATATATATATATATGGGTCTAGGACTATTCACTGAAAGCACATTTCACTGAAATTCAAATGACTGTGCACAAATCACTGAAAGCTCAATTCACTGAAAATTCAATTCACTGAAACACATTTCACTGAATGTTATATATGGCCTTTTCCCCACTGTTGTGCGACCCTGGAGTTAGCATATATAGTAAAGGGGGTGGGGGGCATAGCCCCCCACATATTTTGGATATATATTAAGTTCAGAAAAGAGTAATTTATTGGAATTGCACGTATCCGTGCATATAGTTCAAAATATATACTCCAGGGTCACACAACAGTGGGAAAATGCCATATATAACTTTCAGTGAAATGTGTTTCAATGAATTGTGTTTTCAGTGAATTGAGTTTTCAGTGAATTGTGCACAATCAAATGAGTTTCAGTGAAATGTGCTTTCAGTGAATAGTCCTAGACCCATATATATATATATATATATATATATATATATATATATATATATATATATATATATATGTGTGTGTGTGTGTGTGTGTGTGTGTGTTAGTAGGTGCAGGCAAGCTTGCTTCATGCAAAAAAGAAGTTTAAAGGAGAAGAACAATATAACAATGCTTTATATTGCTCTTCCCTTTCATTTTCCATTTTTTTTACATGTCACCACTATGCATTGAGTGTTGACATTTCAACAGGGATATTTTCTTAATTTCTGATATATGTCTCTGTAACATTCTCACATGGATTCAGAAATGTCACACCCCTTATTACAATCAACCTAACTCTGTTTACATGTGCAATGAGCCCCAATACTCATTAATAATGAATGCTTCCAGGCAAGTGTGCCCACTGGCTAGCCCCTCTTCAAGGCCACAACAGGGACCTTCCTGCAAGAAGATTCTGCTGGACAAAGTTGAGGCCACAGGGAAGTATCAACAACAGTATTGCTCATCTGTTTGGCACGAACCTCATGGATACTTGGCATGAACCTGTGTGCACTGCTGGTCATAAAGCATGTGTGCCAACCTATTTTTAAACTTAAGGATACATATATTCAGAGAAGCTAGTTGTAGAAGGTAGTAATGATTAAGGTAGGAGGGTAGAGGAGGTAAGAGTACCACAGAAACAAACATATAACATAGAGAAGACTGCAAAGGGAAGTGATAACACAATAAGGCATATGGAAGACAGTGGAGAAGGGGTATTTGACACACACAGATATCAATCCTAAGCAACTGAAGTTAAAAAAAGGTAAAAAAAAAACAAAAAACATGATAGGCAAAAAGATTCAACCCTGAAGGGACTTGAACCCTCATCCTCTTTTATTCTGTACAAAGCACTTCATTTACAGACTGAGCAATGGAAGTAGTAACACTAAAGGTGTCATTAAAACACATAGCAGGTGATTATTACACACCTGAAGAATTACAGAATAAAAGACACAAAAGTCATTCAACCCTCTATCCTCTCAACCCTCTTCACTTAGACTCTAGCAAGCACTTCATTTACAGACTGAGCCATGGAAGCAGTCACACTAAAGAAATTGTCTTTACACTATTTTTTATTTGCACACTGCCCACAATATCACTCAGCTCATTTCTGTGACAGTTACCAGCTTAGGCCAATATACCTAGTAGATGACAGTGAATGTACTTAATCATTGGTATTTAATAACCTTCGCACACAGTATGATCACAAAAGGTAAGTGATCTGGAAGCCCTAGATGGGCATATGTGGGGTGTGATTATCTATTTTTAACCAGATTAAATGATGAAAATGGAAGCACATGATATGATATAGGTACTGTAACACCCAGGAGTTGTGCAACAAGCAAATAGGTCATAAAAAGATCTAGTCAAACTGTTTCAGTAAGCTAAAGGGAAAAGCCAACACTTCAGGGGTGCAGATGTGTGACTAATACTTTGGAAAATCATACTCTATGGCTAATTTCCCAAAGGTAAATATTTTCAGAGAATTCTTCACTATTGTCTCCATGAATTTTGTTTCCACATTTAATAGCATTACAAATTCATAACTGCCTGCTAATGGAAAGTATTATAAAAAATAATTTAAATCTCTCTACTGCATTATTAGAATGTTTGGACTTTTTCTTTTGATGTAAGCAGACATGGTACTAGGCGAGAAATTAAATAGATTAAACAGTGCTTTTTAAAATGATTTTAATGATACATGTCTTTGAAAGTGTTATGTATTATGCACTAAAAGTCTCCTCTCCTCAATTTCCCCCTCCCCTCCCCTCTCCTCTCCCCTGTCCTTGTCCCCATTAATTTCCTATTTTAGTCTCATATCTGTCTAACTTTATTGAAGTCTGAATATCTTATTTTAAACAGAAATGTGCTTTTTCTTGAATCTTGTTTGTCCTAAAGGACAGATTATTTGAATAAATCAACCACGTAACTTACATTTTAAACAAATAACTAACAACATGAAAAGAAGTTCTGCAGTCTGAATTCACTATATGAAAGATGATTGTTGATTTTATATTATCATTTTATTGTCTTAATTCAAAATTATTATTTTATTTATTGGTGTATTTTTGCAAACTTAATGCCAATAACATTTTTGTCCTTTTGGCAGTAAAGTTTTATCCTTTTGGTAAACTACAGAACTCATCATTGCGAGCTATTACATTTCATTAGCTACCTGTCAATAGTAGGTCAGCTCTCTTAGATACACTGTTGTTCAAAATCATAAAGGTTCAAGTGCTGTCCACCACTGCACAAAAAGCTGTATATCAGAACAACAAGCTAGTGTCTCAAAAACAATATATTGGTTTATTCTCTTTAAATAGACCTTTTGTGGTCTAACTATACATGAGACAGACTTTTCTAAAACTGGACAATCATCATCAAGTAAAATTCTTCAAAACTATCAGAAATCAGCAAATACCTAAACCTTTAAAACAAACCTTCAAGACTCTCTTATACAACAAAATGAATGCAGAGGTTTCAAGCACACACTGAATGCATAAGGGAGACTGAGTAATTAGAATTAAGTTGAGTGTTCATGCTACAATCACAGTATTTAATATCATTTAAACAATTATTTAATCACCTTGTAATTCTAATGTGCAAACTGTAAATATGTATATTAATGTATAGTTTGTAAATATGTATGTTGATAGTATATCTTGTATTCTTCTTCTTTTATCATGAATGCAAATTATTGTACTTTACTAGGTGCATGTTCCACATCTATCATTTTAGTTTTGTATGCTATTGTGTTTGTATGATTCTTGTTGATCCTTAAATGAGCCAAGATCATGGCTGAAAAGGGTCAGCTGTCCAGACCACTTACCCAGTTAAATAATATAAAGTAAATGAATGCATACACGCATACATAAATGAAAATGTTCCACGCAGAGAATAGTAAGGTCCTGCTGAGGTGCTTCTCCACGTGATGTCGCACTAATAGTGCATCAGAATTTTGATGATGTTTAGCAAAGTTTCCAGTTCCCACTAGGTGCTTGTAACTGTACCTGTCACCTCTGACATTGAACAGTCTTTTCAGAGCTGCACATTAATTATTTTCTCTGCTCTGTCCTGCCTCAGCAGGTATAATCATTGAAAGTATCCTTTTTATGAATATCATGGTCTAGCTAGATTACTGAATAATCTTTCTGCTGTGTAAATGCAATCCTGCAAGACTTGTGCTAAACGAACGATGCACTACACGGAACCTGGATCTGAATTCTTTCTGTACTCGATATTGCAGTTGTTGAGGAATACAACTGCCCTATTCCATAAGACTACTTGACTTCTACTTTTTCTTTTAAAACATTGTATTATGTCCCCCTCTGCCATCAGTCGTAACCACCACCCATCTAAGACTGACTTCATATATGCTGCATCTTTTGTTTGAGTGATACCTATCTTGAATCGATGTTTCACATTCTCATATACATTTGAATTCAGTCACAGATTAATACACTAGGTTTGTCATCTTACCTCTAAACACATCCTCCTATGATATCAGTCTGTCATCTTTACACAATACTTTGTACACTCATTATCATGAAATACATAATTTCATCCACTCTGTCATATTACTGCTATGGTTGCCAAGACAAAATGTCCTGTAGCTTTACATGCACAAGCTCCTGTCTGTTATCCCATTTGTATATTTTACTAAACAAAACAAACAAAATGCAAATAGTTCACTTGCAGACAAAACACTGATTAATGCATAAAATAAATGATGATATGTGCATTATCCTACAATACTTTTATAGATAGCATAAATGATTTCTTCTCAGATAAATATAACAAGCAATATTTGTATTTCATTGTACAGAATTATGTTAAAATAAATTTCTTAATTTTTTTATATCTTTAAAACACATTTACAAATTCTGGCAGTTTGGTTCTTCACATCATTCTCTGCCAGGAATTTTAACCTTTACACTGACATATATTGATGCAGTGGTACATAGGTAGTGTTATCTCCTCACAGCAAGAAGTTCTGTGGTTCGATTCTCGTCTGGAGTGCCTTCTATGCAGAGTCTGCATGTCCTTCCTGCGTTTGTATGGGTTTCTTCTGGGTGCTCCGGTTTCCTCCCATATTACAAAGACATGCACCTGGAGTGTTTCTCCCTGGGGCTCTGCTGAAAATTGTCTTTGTTCCAAGTTGGACTTTCCCAGTAAACAAATGTTAAATAAAAAATCCATATATATCTATCTATAATAATTTTACCCACATTTTTTTCAAAACCTATCTCAGGCAATGACAATCGTGTGGCAAGAGAATCTGGTGCAAGGGGATGTACAACTATTTTGTGTTCAGCAGATAATTTTATAATAAAGAAGAAATTCTGTAGCAGGTTGCTATAAGGTTCAGGGAATTCACATGTCTATCACAAGATATACAGTGTATATGAAATAGATTACTAAATTGCCCAGAATGCAGAGTGTTTGATATACCAGAGGCAGAAACTATCAAATATCATACCACATACATCAGCCCCATCTCTCTTCCTGAATGCAGACAAAACAGAATTCCATTTGTATTTGACTGGCACTCTAAGTTATAACCGGAATTCTTAATATTATCTAGAAATTCAAGAGTGTAGAAGAGACGGACATTTCAATGAAGCTATGTTTATTAATAAAAAAGACACACACCAACTATAACTGTGTTAAGATAGCTGCAATACTAAATTTCTTCCTTTAAAATATGACATTAAAGGAGATCGAGATCTTTAATGGCAAATAAGGTATATTCCATGGAGAAGAGGCATATGAAGCTACATGTTTTGTTTGCAGGGTTCTGTAGTATGCATGTAATTTCTAGATTTAGATGCCTGGATAGATGTTATAGTCACTAATATCTCTGTATGTATCACTGTATTGACTCTTAGTCATTCCTGACAGTAAACTGGCTTATTATTGGACTCTGTGTAAGGCTACACATTTATTTATTTATTTTATTTTATTTTACATTTGTTAACCGGGGGTGTCTGACTAACCCGAAAAGGCCCTTTTTCAGCAGAGAAAAGAGAGAGAAAAGCTCCACAAAGAAAAATTACAGACACATTTAGTTATTTAGACATGATCAGTATACACACAAATTACAGGAAACATGTTTTTACAGTGGTATGGGGTACATAAACAGTTACAATGGAGAGAACAAACAAAAAATATTAATTTTAAAAATAAAGGTAATTAATAGATTTGTGGTGTACAGCTGAAATTTGGAACATAGGTAGAATACATACATAGTGCACAGGTACAGTACATACATTGTCGATCAGCCAGTGTTTGTGAGTAAGATTGAAAACTATTATCAAGTGCTCTAGATTTTGTATGTATGTGTTATCCGCTTTCACTAGCCTGGGGAGCAATCATGACACTGCCAACTTTGCTTGAGATGTTGCCTGATGAGGTCTTTAAAGGAGGCTTTGGATGATGTGTTTTGAATGCTAGTAGGGACAGAGTTCCATTTTTTAGCCACTGAACTACTATATAGTGCATCTCCAAAGCTATTATAGCTATTGGTGACTTCTAGTAGTAGCTTGCTTGATGCTCTAAGAGGCCTTTTGGCTGAGTGATGTTGTACTAGGTTTTTGAGGGCAGGACACTTATTGGGGAGGTAATAGATAGAATGACAGAGGCAGAGCTGATTGTAGGTTAGGAGGTTGGGCAGTTCAAGCCAGTGGAGCTGTCTCAAAGCAGTACAGTGATGAGTTCTATATGAGCAATTTACAGCAAAGTGGGAAATTCTGTTATAGCAGGCTTCCATTTTGCTTAGTTCAGTTTTGTTGAGATTAGTCAGAATGGGAGATGCACAGAGTAGGGTGGATAGAAGTTGGGAGTGAGCAATGGCTGATCTTGTGTTGTTGGTAAGAAATGGTTTGATACGGTAGAGAGACCCCAGTTTGGCATGTACTTTTTTAATAGTTAAGTTGAGATGACTATCAAATTTTAGGTGGGAGTCTACGGTTATTCCCAATAGCTTAGCCTGTACCACTGGAGCAATTGGAGTAGCATTAGTGGAGTAGATAGTGAATTGACTGTTAGTGTTTTTGTTAGAACTGGTTATAATCATAAGCTGAGTTTTCTTTGGATTGAGGATACGTTGGGCTTTGGTAAGGTAGTTTTCAACATCAGAGAATGCTAGTTGAGTTGTTTGCAGGAGGGTGGGAATGTTTTGTGCAGCACAGATTAGGGTAGTGTCATCTGCATACTGAATTATAGATGCATGTTGTGTGGAGATATGGAGGTCATTTGTGAAGGCTGTGAATAGTAGTGGTCCTAAGATAGAACCCTGTGGGACTCCTATAGTTATGGGCAGCTGAGGAGAGAGAGAATTTTCCCATTTCACAGCTTGGTACCTGTCAGTTAAGTAGCTTTGGAACCAGGTAAGAGTGGAATTTGATAGATGATATTGGTTTAGTTTGTTTAGTAGGATTTGGTGTGAGACTGTGTCAAATGCTTTGGACATATCCAAAAAGAGTTGACACTTGTAGGCCTTCATTTTTGAGACTGTTTACTGTGTCTGTGAAGCAGAGGAGGGCTGTAGTGGTACTATGGGCAGGTCTGAAACCATGCTAAGTAGGTGACAGGATGTTGCTGTCTAGGAGATAGTTTAGCATCTGGGTATGGATGCATTTTTCTAGGATTTTGACAAGGGGGGAGAGTAAAGCAATGGGTCTGTAGTTATTAAGTTCAGTGGAGGTCCTGCCTTTATGTATGGGTGTAACATAGGATATTTTCCAGAGTTTGGGCACATAGTTTTCAACAATTGATCTGTTTATGAGAGTGGAGACTGGGATAGCAATAGCATCTGCTGTAAGTTTCAAGAGATAGCTGGGGAGTAGGTCGGCTGCTGTTGATGAGGTTTTTAGTTTGTAGAGCATGCTTTTGATTGAAGTGGTGGAAACTGTTTTGAGGGTAAAGCTTGTATTAGTGTTATTTGTGTTGGGGGGGATAGTGAGGAAGGAACTGTCCTGTGATACTAAGGTTAGAATTGAGTTCACAAAGTGGGAGTTGAATTGTGTTTCGATGGGAACTTTAGTGTCAGGGGTGGTTGATTTGGGGGTAGCCTTTTGGGTGGATTTTAGTAGCTGGTTTACAATTTTCCAAAATTTTTGTGGGTCGTGTTGGTATTTAGTTTGTAATGTTGTGTAGTAGGATTTTTTTGTCCAGCCTAATGTATTTTTTTGCACGGTTGCACAGTTCTTGGCACTTATTTAGGCTTTGTGTTTCTTTGTTTTTTTGATAGTAAAGCCAGGCAGTGTCTCTAGACTTGAGGATTTGTTTGGTTTCTTTACTGAGCCAGGGGTTTGTAGAGGTTCTAACCTTGATTTTGCACAATGAGGCGACAGTGTCTAGGTGTTGTAGAAATGTTTTGTTGAAATATGCTACAGCCTGCTCAAGTGGGAGGGTTTTTAGGGGGGGGTCCAGTCACAGTTACAGAGTAAAGTGTTGAGGACCTCAGGAAAGAATTTGTTTGTGTTTCTAGTGGATATATAGTTAGTGGTTTTGCATATGCTTGTTCTACTACGTATAAAGTATATTATGTTGTGGTCATTTAAAGTGTCTGGGAGCATAAAGCAGGGGCATAACATATTTTGTTTATAATTTTTAATTTAAAAAATAATCTCCCATTTCAGGGATTGGAGCTATGTACATGCTACTATCCATGCACAGAGAAGTAGTTTGTCTAACAAAAAGTAGCTTAATTGACATCAGACCTATTCAAAATGCAAAGTATGTGATTGCATCCTATTATAAGCCTTACTGCATTTTGAGAGCTGCACAAACACTGCTTCAGTGGAGGCTGACTGTGTCCCTGTAAAGTGGGGAGCAATTTTCTGTTGGTTAAGTTTACCTCAAGTGATTGAAGCAGCCTGAAAAGGTTTAAGAAGTGGATGTAGAGGCATAAACATTGGGGTGCTCTTTATTTAAAATGTCACTGCCAGCCAGTCAAGAAGATGGCATTTTTATTTGTGTGTGTGTGGGAGTGTGTATGTGTTTGCGAGGGTATGCATTCATGTGTCTGTGTGTGTGTGTGTGTGTGTGTGTGTGTGTGTGTGTGTGTGTGTGTGTGTGTGTGTGTGTGTGCGTGTGTGTGTATGTTTATGCAGAAGGGGAAGGGGGTTGCTGTGGGTTGCTCTGTATAATTATGAGAAGAGCAAGCAGAAATACATTATTATGGCCATTAGAAATGTATTTATCCACCTGCTTCATCATTATCAGATATGTAAAGTGTATGCTACTAAACATTGTTGCAACTGGTGAGCACATCTATCTGTGTATGTGTCTCTGTGTGTGTATGTATGCATGTGCTGGTAAAGATTGATATGGTTTGCAAGGCATGGTTCTCACAGCAGCAAGCTGAATTATATTACTGTGGCCATTATTTATTTATTCACTTGATTACAAGAAGACATTTACAGTGTTTACAGTCTTGCAGATGGCTGCAATTGATGACCACATCTATGTGTGGGGGCATGTTGTGATGAGTTATACTGTATAATTCTGACAAAAGCAAGCAGAAATGCATTCCTGTGGTAATTATTTATTCAGTCTTTTTATTGCAGTCAGATACCTGTTTCAAATGCACTCATGTAAATGGCTGTACCTGGTGGGTAAATCTGTGTATGTGTCAGTGTGGCTTACTGCAAGGGGTTGACCACATGCTGATGACAGAAGGCTTTGGCCATTATTTAGCATTTATTCATCTGTTTTATCATAATCATAGAACTTGGTGTTCACAGTCAATAAAGTAGCTGCAGTTATTTAGGACATCTGTGTATGTGCCTGAAGTAGTGGTGTTGAAATAAAGTACTGTGCTGAGTTATTATTATTTTTATTTTATTACTGTTTGATATCTGAGGTGCCCACAGTCAACAAAGTATGTCTCAGATACAGGCACATTTTATTGATACACATGACTCTGACTTACCCTATTGACAATTGTTGATAGTTGAACTGTCGTTATTCTGGCTTTGCAGGACATAAGCATATTTGTGTGATGCAAGTTGGAATGCTTTATTGTGGACATAATTTCTGTGAAATAAAGGTGAAAAACATTACTGTGATCATTCTTTTCATCACAATCAGACATCTGAGGTGTATGTTGCTAACAAAGTGGCTATAATTGCTAGTAGAGTTTCTCTCTATAGAAATGATGGGCACTGCTGTAATTTAAGTTAAACTATCATTATTCTGGCTTTGCAGGATTGTGTTTATTAATATGAAGGAAGCTGATATAATTTACTGTGATTGTTGTTTGAAACAAATTTGAAATGCATTACTGCGGTCACTTCTCATCACAGTGAGACATCTGAGGTATTCACAGTCACCAAAATAGCTAATAATGTAGGTTTCACGGGTAGTTTTCTGGTCAAAGTGACTGGCCCTACTGTCATTTGTTCAGGTTAAGCATTCATTAATCTCACTTTGCACAACTATTGTGCATTTTTGTGAAGTAAGCTAGAATTCCTTATTGTGACTATTTTTAAATATAGTTAGACATTTGAGGTGTGCACATTGAAAAAAACAGCTATAGCTGATAGGTACAGAGACTGTCTATGGATGGAAATAATTGTGTGTGGGGGTACGTGTTGCAGCATATGTAAAAGTAACACGTTGGCCCTAATTTCTTTCACTTCCATCACAGTTGAACATCAGAATTGTACACAAGCAGTCATCATCTTTGGGACTCTGTGTCAGATGTGTGTGATAGCAGCTGAACATTGCAAAGTAGAGCAGCAAGTATCATTACTAACTCATATTGTTTTGTTCTCTAGTGGAGTTCTTGGGTGTGATCCATTTTATGTGGAGTCTGCATGTCCTACATGTCTCTATGTATTTTTTACCCAGGTGTTTTGATTTCTTCCAACACTGTTAAGACATTCTATAGTTAAACTGACATTCATTTGATTTGTTTCAAGGTAAAAATACAGTGTGTGTCTCTGTGTGTATGTCTCTATGTGTGTATGTGTATGCATACCTAGAGTAAATGGGTTCTAAGGCAGACTGTGGTTGAAAGCTGTCAATGACAGGTAAGCTGAGCTTGACCAGCTATAATATAGACCCAACCCATTTCAGTCAACCATCCTTCCATTAAGTCACCTTCTGCTACTGATCAAGAGTACTGTAGTGATCTTTGGAAATCTTATCCAAAGAAAAGACATATGCTTACTGCATATGGTTATATCACAAAGATGATGGGAAGGCTCTGTACCAGGAACAAGAACAAACACCACCTGAAAAACTGGGATTGTATATGTTTAAAAAATAAAGGGCCAGGGCAGAGGTTGGACGAACAGAATGGTACAATTGTGTGGTAGAGAGGACAGAGCTGATCAATATGGTAAATTTGGTACAAGATTATTCTTACCATGTCTTGATTTGCTCATCATATTCAATAATTACAGAAATCCGAAAAAGACTAGCTATGTGAAAAACATCAAAATATAACCTTAGCCATTTCCTGAACAAAGTTTCTCTCATAGCTTCCTACTACATCTAAGAGATAATTATTATTATTATTATTATTTTATTATTTTACATTTGTTGAACGGGCTAGTCTAGCTGGATATATGTCCATTTTCAGTAGAAATTATTAGTACATCAATTAATAAAGTTTTAACAATAAAAATAAATGGAGATGTAATGGAAACAGGAAATTTTTTTTTTTTTTTTAAGTGAGTAAAAGTAACAGGCTATGTGATGTTCATAACAGAGTACTCTTTACACATGTGAAATAAAGAAAATCAGTTACTGTGTGATGTGCTTAGCATCATTATAAAAACATATTAAATGAAAATAAATGTGAAAGAGAAGACTCAATTCTTCTAAATGCATTACTCAGTATTAGAATTGTCTTTCTGACAAAGCCCAGCTGTAGACCATCTCAGAACATTATGACAATAACTAAGAGGGGGAATTAAGGAATATAGTGGGTGGTATGTCTTCAACAAGAGTGTAGTAAAGCCTTATAATTATCTACCTAACTGGATGCTGAATTTTCAGAACCCTTATAGGGTGAAAATGGCCTGAAAGAAGTGTAAGACATACAGGTGATGCATTTTGACAGAAATCAGCATAACTATTTTCCCACTATTAAGTTTTGCAGGAAAACCTGCACACAAAAAACACAAACTGTCTGTGATTAATGAAATGAAGGATGTACATAACACAAATGTTATGTTTTTTTTAATCTGTCACAGAGCTGTTCATAGAGCATTAGTTGCCTATGCTGTGAATTCATAAGTGGTAGTCCTGCCATGCCAGAAGTTGCTGCTACATGGGTCAGCTGGTACCACCAAGTAAACTACATAGTGAGGTAGATTATGCATAGTATTCCACAAGCTGTACATGTGCATAGCTCAAATATGTATTGCTGCACAGATAGAACATGGAAATCCCTTACCCATTTACCTCACCCAGGTATTATGGCATAGGCAGTACATACACATCCCTTATCCATGTACTATGACACAAGCAATGCATGTATATAACTCACCCATATTTTGTTGCACAGGCATAACGTACATTCCTCACCCATGTCCTGTTACACATGCAGAACATATATATCCCTCACCCATGTATTGTTACACAGGCAGAGCATGTATATCCCTCAAAACGTACTGTGCCACAGGCAGTACATATGCATTCCTCACCCATATTCTGTGAACAGGCAGCACATGCACATCTCTCATCCATGTACTGTAGTACAAGCAGGACATATACACAACTCACCCATGTACTGTGACACAAGCAGAACATGTCCATCCTTCACCAATGTATTGTGACATTGGCAGTGTATGTGCATCTCTCACCAGTGCACTATGGTACAGGCAATGCATGTGCACCTTTTCTTGTGTCAGTGATTACATATCCATTGAATCAGTGTTGAAATACAAAAGTGACTTTGACTGAATATGAATATATACTTCGTGGGTAAGTATGTCTTTATATTTATATGCATATGTTATATATATATATATATATATATATATATATATATATATATATATATATATATATATATATATATATATATATATATATATATACATACACACACACACACACACACACACACACACACACACACACACACACACACACACACACACACACACACACACACACACACACACACACACACACACATATATATATATATATATATATATATATATATATATATATATACATATATATATATATATATATATATATATATATATTTTTTTTTAATGAAATATTTTTGTAAGTATGGTTCATTAAGTTAGTACTTACATCAGTTGGTGTGTGTTTATTTTCACAATATTGGTGATGTAAGCGGCTTTGAATAATTTGGGCTTAGAAGATAAAAGTGCTTCACTGTTATTGTGACTCTAACTTTGGTTGTACTAATTCAATAAACCTGTGAATCTGGTGGATTGTCATGGAAGTGTTTCATATTTAATGCATATGTTGCCACATAAACCTTACCATCCCATGTGATATAAACAAAATGTTTATGTGGGCTTCAGGCTTCTGGCAAAGGTTCTTGCCTCCCTCATAGTGCCTTTTTTAGGCAAAGTCATGAGCACAAAATTACCAACATGAATAATTCTTCTAAATGACATTTAAAGTTCATGCTGCTAACCGGTAGGAGTTTTAGCATGAAACTGCACTCATTGCAAGCATTCCTTGCCCTGGAGGATGCTGGCATTTGTGTAGTCACTGGAAACCTCTTCAAAGTTGAGGACAGCACCCCAGTCTTACCAGGTTACTCATCCTACCATACTTTCAGACCCCAAACAGATGGCTACAAAGCCATAGGAGGTGGAGTTCAATATTTATCAAAGACATACACACCTCCAGGCTCGTCAAACAGTATGATGCAGGAGACATTCCAAGTGCAGTTAACATTTGACAAAACACCTATTCAAATCATAGCTAGCTACAGACCCCCAACCATGATTCAGGGCACCCACTCCACCTATCTGGACTTACATGAATCCATCAAGATTCAACCCTCTACCCTGATCCTGGGAGACTTTAACTACCCAACCATAGAGTGGAAGACCTATTCTAGCCCAAACATGAATGCCCAGAGATTCCTTGACTTTGTCAATGCCAGTGTATTGTATCAGCTGGTCGACACCCCTATGAGAGGTAAAATATCCTGGACCTGGTCCTAACTAACATGAGTAGCCACTGTAGCACTCCTACAGTGTCATCCTCCTTCGTAAGACCAGGGTCAAACAAAAAAACTTTCCAAAGCTGACTACAATCTGCTCAGAGCAGGTATAAGCAGATTCACAGCCACCATCCCTTCAGCTGGAACTAGCACTAATATCCAAGCCTACACCATAAAATATATGCGCACCTACATAGCTGTATGGACTCAGCAATACCTGACAGGACCAAATCATCTTCCTCGAGGAAGAGTAAACCTGTCTGGTGGGCAGCAATAAACAAACTCTGTTATAAAAGGAAAAAGAAATGCTGTCCAGGACCAAGAAGAAGCAGGTGCCAAGTTGGAAGCAATCTCTCTTTTGTCTGAACAAGCAAATAAGGTCACTGGTGAAATCCTCTAAGGCTAACTTTGAGTCCAAAATAGCCACATCCACTAGGGACAATCACAAGGCCTTCTTCACATATGTCCGCAATCTCAAAGGTAATCCCCAAATCTGTTCTGAACTGGTGGTCAATAACACCATAAACACCATAGATATAGCCAACCTGCTGGCAGACAGGTTCAGTGAAAACTTCACCCCTCCTGTCCCCCCATCAGTACACCAGGGCATCCCCAGCACCTGCCCTCCTCCCCTCATTACCAGGGAGCAGGTCTTTAATGCCCTCTCAAAGGCAAAAAATACAGTCTCCATGGGACCTGATAACATCCCTGGCTGTATCCTGCATGAACTCAGGCATAAACTGTCAGCTCCATTAAGCACCCTATTCAACCAAAGCCTGAGCACCGGCTTCATCTCAGCCAAATGGAGGACAGCCACTGTTATCCCTCTACACAAAGGTGGGTCATTTACTGATCCAGGCAGTTAGAGGCCCATCAGCCTAACTAGCCTGATCTGCAAGGCCATGGAACACATTATCATGGACCTTATAAATATAAATAAGGACACTGGCAACCTCCAGAAGCTTGACCCCACACAGTTTGATTTTTGTCAAAAGGTGATCATACCTGTTAAACTTGGTCAACTTCTTTGAAATAGTCACCAAAGCCATGGATAAAGGGAAGACAGTGCACACCACCTACTTTGACCTAGCCAAAGCCCTCAACACTATTTCCCACTCCGGCATAATAGATAAACTCTGCCAGCTAGGTATCAACCCGTATGTTACCAGATGGGTAGCTAACTGGCTCACTGACAGAACCCACTCAGTCAAAATAGGGGAAGCCACCTCTAGTAGTAGACCCATAATGAGCAGTGTACCTCAAGGATCAGTCTTAGGTCCTCTACTGTTTGGGATATACTTTTCTGCAGTGTAAGCCATAACCAGTGGTCTGTGGCTGACCAAGTTTGCAGAGACTGCAAGCTGAGTGCTGTCCTAAATTCCTCTAGTGATATGAACATCCTTCAAGAAGGCCTTACCCAAACTAATGACTGGTGCCAGAAGCATGGCCTCAAACTGAATGCCAAGAAATGCATCATTATCCCCTTTGGGGAAAATGGCAACCCCACTAATTACCACATTAATAACAATGTACTAAGCACACAATCAGTCCTGAGGGACTTGGGCACCAAGGTTGATAGCAACCTGACTTTTGACGACCATGTTGCCTCCATTGTATGGAAGGATTTCTACATGGTCCACCTCATAGGTAAGGGTATTTCATCCAGGAACAAGGAGGTCATAACATCCCTGTACTCCTCCTTTATCAGACCCATTATTGAGTACAATGCCTCCTTTGGCATGTACCTTGCCAAGCACATGCAGCAGCTGGAGAGACCACAGAGGTTCCTGACCAGGAAAATCCAGGGTCTGCAACACCTCTCCTATACTGATAGGCTAAAAGCCCTGTCACTCTATTCAGTCTCATATGGACTGCTCAGAGGTGATCTGTGTCTGCTATACAAGGCCATCTCAGACCCAGCTTTGATGGAGTTGCTGTATATCCGTAAGTCAAATACACATGTAACCCGCACACAAGTCCTTAACCTGGTCTGTGACATTAATAAAATTGTTGGTGGGATAGATTTTTTGTCCTCAAGACTCCTCCATCTGTAGTATGGGCACCCTCTCCATGTCAAGCAGAATACCTCTCTAGCCCTCTTTATGAGGACCTTAGACGACTGGATGGGGAACAGAAAATACACCCCTGGGATCCCACCTGTGTCCCTGCTGGACAGAGAAAACAGGTGCTGACTTTGTGGGAACATGGATGAAATTCTTAGCTAGGCTTATAAGGGCCTCTGGGGCAATAGCCTAGTATCATCCTATGAACCTATGAACCTATGTTTAACTTTACATCTTCTTTCCATTGCATGAACCTAATAATGTTTTTATTGTACAGGGGACCCCCATCTTTTCTCCCATTCCCTCTAAAATGAATATGTAAATATTTTCTCTGGGTGCACTTATTATGTAATCATCTGTAGTTTAGGTTTGTGTTATACTGAGACATTTATGAATTCAATAGCTGTCACTGCTTTAAACTGACTATCTCTTCAGAAAGTCTGTCTAGGTAAAATGCCACCTTTTCAATGAAATAATCATTCCCTCTCTCTCCCCCCTTGAGTCGCTCACTTTGTATACTGGAATCATATCCCCTTATTCTCATACTTTTCCTTTCCTGAAAAGTGGTAACTACCTTGATTTTGTGGTTGTATTATGCATTTCAGATATTTAAGTTTTCAGAAAGTGTTTATATGTCCTTTAATTATACAGTCTTCTGCTTTGTCTGAAGACTAAATATGTTATGCCCTTTTAGTTTTAGCTCCACTCCCATGGTATGGATCCTAGTGCATACTAGATACCATATGTGTGCTTTCAAATTGTTTATCCTTTGTGCCTGGACTTACTATGCCATTAACTCATAAGTTCATAAGGTTTAAGTTCATAAGTTCAGAAGTTTGAAGATCCAGTGTTTAGCCTCACAGACTGTTAAGAAACAATGAAATCAAAAATCATGGCTAAAAATTAGTTTCTCCTTATCAAGTATCCAAGTTAGTCTTAAACAGTTCTACATTTATAGAACTGAATACTTTGTAAGGAAGATACTTCCATATTTATTTATTTATCTGTTTATTTTGAGTTTGTTAACTGTGGTAGAGCACTGATCCCATTAGAGCTGTTTCCCTCTTAGCCCAGGTTAAGCACAGTAGATACATGACTTATACAGAATTAATGATAAATAGCAATATATACGTATATGATATACAAAGTGAATTCTACCTGTAGTCTATGTATAATCTGAGTAAAGTATTTGCATCTTAAGTTTGTCTTGATAAGCTATTACTTGAAATTTGCATTCTTGTGTTTCCATATTTGTCTAAATTAAACAGTGACTGAAGTAATTCATCATTACCAACTTTCAGTGCTAGAATTTCTTTGCCTCAAAACTGTCCGTAATGATCTGATAATAAATTTGGTTGTTTACATACTTCAAAACTGGTGAAATCCTTATCTGTTAGAAAACATTTTGTAATTTTCATTGGATGGATACAGTAGGTGGACTGGACACTCTAAATTGGCCATAGGTGCAAGTGTGTATGTGAGTGACTGGTACTAATGAATTACGATAGCAGGGCTACCTACCCAGTGGTGTAAACTTTGGCTTGAGATGATTGTTACTGTTGACATGACACCCCAACCCCACATGCAAAAAAATAAATAAATAAATGGGAAAAAGGGGTTGAGGATTGATGGATGGATGGATTCAATTTTGTGTAATTGGTCTTTAGTATATATACAAAATGAACTGATATATTAAAGAATTGGTCTCACATAGGTTTTATAAAATTATTTCATATTATGACCATCGCTTATTGAAGCTGTTTTTAAGAGAACTCCTGACTTACTCCTTATAAAGTTTATTTGCTGATTACATGAAAATGTTGAGGATATTGTGATGCCAAGGTGTTTTTGTTCATGTACCACTTATAATAATCCACTAAGTGCGAAAATATTTCTTATGGTTGGGTTTTTAAAGTATATTAAATAGCATTTATTTGTGATAAACTGTAAACCTTGATCTTTTGGCCAAGAGGCTATGTCCACCAGATAGCTGTTAACAATATTTATGTCTGTTTTGTTCAATACAAAAAAAAAGGTGGGGGGAGGGGCCTTACATTATTCACCATGCTTACTAATCCAGCAAGAATTGTGCATAGGAATAGTGGAAACATCTAATTTAAACAGAAACAATCTTAAGACTAAGCTCTGTGGAACATCTAAAATATTAAGCAAAGTACTGAGACTTGCTTCCTTATAAGGAGACTCATCAAGTTATTTCAGCCAGACAATTATTTATCCACTGAACCAAATATGAATTATATCTAAAAAAAAAAAAAAAAGACGAACAGAAAAAAATAGTCATACATCTAAGGCTGAGTGACAAAAACAAATCAAAACACAAAAAACACTCTACAGTACTTTCCAAGAAAAATAAATTGTCAATACAATTCTCTTTTCATTAAATTATTAGACAAATCATCACCCCAACACACGTTAAAACTCTTCCCAATTAAAAAGACCCACTACCTTATTAACATTCTAAAATCAGGCTCATGTTTGGCAAGAGTATTATAAAATAATAATGTTGATATATTCTTGCTTTTAATTTGTTTGTCTGGCCCACATAAAAAGTTGGGCAGGACAAATATGCTGCCACATAACCCTCATGGTGTTACAATTAAAACAGCCCATAAAATTATTGACTTCAGATCCTAAAGTAATAAACTCCCCAACATTAATAAATCCACTGTTGCATGCACCACACAGGAACATCCCCACTTCCTTAGTTACTATATCCTGTATCTTTTCTTTCCCCTTTTCCAACCTCTTCTCAATACTATAACTCCCTTTATACAAATGTATTTTAAACCTGCATTTTGTTTACCCTCTCACAATGATGGATCATATTCCAGTGTTTTTGAATAACTTGCTGCTTATCTTTGTTGTCCATAGAAAAAGACAAGGACATAGGGCTGGATTCATGAATGCCTACACTAAATGCACATGATCTGTATTCAAGAACATCCCTACCACATGTTTGTGCTTTCTAGTCACTCAGAAAGATTGTAATAAGTGTCGACATAATGTACACATTGTGCTAACCTTTATGGTTCCGCCTCAATATTTAAGATTGCAAGAAAATCACTATAAAAAAAGAAGTTATGTACTCACCATAACGTTCCATCTGAGTAGTTGTACTTCATTTGTCTTCAACCTCTGGGTCTATGGATCCAAATCAGATACGACATGGCTACATAACCAGCACCTGATCCAAGCGTCAAGCTTTTCCCCTTACCCATAATGCCTCATGTCTCCTTCATCCCTTCAGATCGAGTTTGCTGCTGAGAATAACATAAGCCCGACCCAACAGGGCCTCACCACCACTGACCCTCCTCAAATTCCTGAACCAAGCATGGCAAGAGAAGCCTTTAGAATATTCATCTCTCATATACAAGGCCAGGACCATAGTGACAAGGTTGGGGGAAGGAGGGGGGATGGTAGAAGACAAATAAAGTGCAACTACTCAGATGGAACATTATGGTGAATACATAACTTCTTTATCTGAAGTAGTTGACTTTGTTTGATCTTCAACCTGTGGGACAGAGTCCCCAGCTACAAATACCTGGGTGACCCTCATGGAAGGATATTCTGGAACACCACAGAGCCAAAGGATGCCCTACTCCTGGATACAATATCTAATTTGTAATGTGAGCTGAAGGTATGAGATGAGGACCAAATAGCCGCAGAACAAATATCATCCAGTGACACCCTGGACAAAAAAGCCACTGAAGTGGCCATAGACCTGTTGGAATGTGCTTTTACTTGACCCGGAGGTGAAATTCCTTTGTCAGAATATGCTCGAATAATACATTGGGAGATCCAACGAGCAATACTCACTTTAGAAGGGTTTTGAGTAAGAGACAAACAACTGATCAGATTTGCAAATGGATTTTGTCCTGTGTAGATAAAATCTCAATTGCTTATGTACATCCACCCAATGTAACGTATATTCACCTTTGTTTTGAAAATTAGGAAAGAAGATGGGAAGATTGATAGTTTGATTAATGTTTGCGTCTGACACCACTTTAGGAAGGAAGGATGGATTAGTGTGCAGGGAAACCCTGTCCTTATGGAAAATCATGTAAGGAACTTTGATGGACAAAGCTTAAAGTTCCGACACTCTCCTGGCTGATGTAATCACAACTAAGAAGGCAGTCTTTCAAGAGAAATACTACAAGTCTACCAAAGCTGGGGCTCAAATGGAGGGGAGACTAAAGCCTGCAATACAATAGTGAGGTCCCACGGAGGCATAGGATCTTTCACCGTGGGCCTTAAAAGAAAGGTACCCTTAAGGAATGTTTTGCAAAGTCTAGAAGAGGCTAGTAAAGACATATTCTCCCCACATGAAAATTAGAAATAGCAGCCTGTTGGACTTTAACCGTAGAGGAACTAGCACCTTGTCCAAAAATGCCTGCCAAAAACTCTAATACCACTGAAATGGGAGCCATGAAAGGATTCAAATCCCATTGAGAAGTCCATATAGAGAATGGTTTCCACTTGCTATGATATACTTTCCATGTGGAAGATTTGTGAGCCACCACCAAAATAGTTTTAACTGGAGATGAGTCCTAATAATCAAGGGAACTGGAGCAGCCAAGCTGTGAGTTTCAGACTGTCCAGGTCTGGGTGAGGGATCCCTGAGGGGTGTGAGATGAGATCCGGAGCCAGATTCAAGATCCATGGTGGAATTACTAGGTGAGACCAGAGGGAGGGAAACCAGACTTGACAAGGCCAGAATGAGGCAATGAGGATTACTGTGTTCCCCAGCCTGTAAGCTTTATGTAGGAACTTCAAAATGAGAGGTAATGGAGGGGAGGCATAAAGAAGACTGGGAGACCAAGCATGCACCAGTACATCTCTGGGGACTTCCCCCTGAGGGAGGTTCAGAGTGAAGAACTTGCTGCATTTCACATTGGAAGGAGATGCAAAGAGATCACAGCAAGGCTGACCCCACCTGAGGAAGATCTCTTCCACTACTGAAGGATTCAGAGACCACTCATAAGGCATCAGAATAGTCCTGCTGAGCTTGTCCATTAGAATGTTGGACCATCCCAAAATGTGGGTTGCCACCAGAGAATGGCCAGTGGAAATTGCTCATTCCCACACTCACAAGGCTTCTCGACAAAGGGGGTACAATCTGGATCCCCCTTGTTTGTTGATATACCAGACTACTGACATGTTGTCTGTCTGGATAGTAATAGTCCCTAGAGGAAGATGGGCATGTAGAGCTTGCAATGCTAGAAGCACCGCCCTCATATCCAGGACATTAATATGCAAACTGGCCTCGGGAGGGGAACACGTGCCTTGGACAGTCCTTCCCAAGCAATGCCCCTCACCCCAGCTGGGAGGCATCCATAGTCACCCTGGCTTTGGGAAGAGATGGGAGAAAGGGGCATCCTCTGACAAGGTCTGGAGAAAGAATACACCACCAAAGAGAGTCCCTACAGACATGAGAGATATGGATTGGATGGGCTAGGGGAAGATCTAGTAGAGACCACTGGACTGCTAGTGTCCACTGAAGGATTCGCATGCATAGTCGAGGAAGGGGTGAAAGAGTGATTGTGGCCTCCATGGACCCCAGTGCCTATGGAACTGTCACTGCTGTAGGAAGTTTAGCTTGGAGAATGTACAAGACATGAGCGCTCAGATTGTGTACCCTTTCTGGAGTGAGGTAAACTTTTTATCTGAACAGTATCCACCGAGTGCCAATTAACTCTAGAACTTGAACAGGAATCAGTAATGATTTGCTGATGTTGATGGTGATGCCCAGGCTGTAACAATAGGAAGTAATCAAAGTAGATGCTTGGTGGGGGCAGCAAAGAGCCAATCGTCCAGGTAAGGGAAGACCTGAATTCTCTGAAGCCTCAGGTGAGCCGCTATAACTGCCATCACTTTGGTGAACACCCTGGAGGCTGTAGTGAGACCTAATGGGTGGGCTCTGAACTGATAATGATTGGCTCCCAGCCAGAAGTGGAGAAACCTACTGGAGAGCCTGTCCATCTTGATACGTGTCCTAGAGGTCAATTGAGCACATCCATTCTTTCTCCTGCTGGTAAGGCAAGATAGATTGAAGAGTGACCATCTGGAATTTCTCCTTGGCTACTGACAAGTTCAAGGTGGATAGATCCAGAATGGGTCTTAGGTCCCCCATTTTCTTTGGCACTAAAAAGAACCTGTAATAAATGCCCAATCTGGACTAGTCTAGGGGGATGGGTTGGATGACTTGCTTTTTTAGTATCTTGTCTATTTCTAGTGCTTCTGCCTCTCTTTGTGCGGGTGGAATGTCTGGGAGGCATTTTGGTGGGAGAGGTGGTTTGGTGAAGGGGATGTAATAACCTCTGGATATAATTTACAACACCCAGTGCTCTTATGTTACGGACTCCCATGCCGCTGGATATAGCAAAAGGTGACCCCCGACTGCCTCCAGAGATGAGCAGTCGGGCAGCCCCTCAGGACTGCTGTGCGGGTCTGTCCAAGAAAGATTCTCGAGACCTGAAGTTTCTCTTCCCCCCTCTCTGGCTCTTAGACGGCATCTGTCATAACCCCCTCTGCCTCTGGGGGAAGGTGAGTCCTGAGTGTCCAGGAGGACTGAGACTTCTGAAACCACATCTTCTTTGTCCCTCGCTGATTCCTTGAAAAGGATCTTTGAGGGGCAGAGAAGCGGATCCCGATGGCAGACAGTGTCTTCCCATCCTTCTCACTCTGGACCAATTTGTCACAATCTGTTTTCCCAAACAGGGAAGAACCATCATAAGGGGCATTTGCAAATGACACCTTGATGAGTTCTGTGAATTGACCCAGCTTGAGCCATGCATGTAGCCTCATGGCAATGCTGGAACTGGCTGCCCTGGTGGCTCCCTCCATACCATGGGAGAGCAGACACATGGACGTATTTGCTACTGCTTTGAGAGTGGCCATCCCTGTGGAGAACACCTTCTTGCCCTCCGCCAGCATGGACTCCGATGGCAACTCAGTGACCTCCTTGACTAGGTCTTGGTGCAGTCAAATGATGTGCTCTATGTAGTTCAACACCCTTATGGTAAAGGTTGCTGAAGCATACACCCACTTCCCTAGATGGTCCATGGTCTGCGATTCTCAGTCAGGAGGATGGACTGTAGAGCTCTCCTGCACGAGCTCTTTTTTCGTGGCAGCAGTCACCACCATAGCATCTACAGGGACCCCTTGTTCCACCTAGTCCTGTCTGGTAGGGGGCTTAGAACTTTATCTGGACACCTAGGGATGGGCTCCACAGTTTCCAGTTCCTTCCACACCTGAGATGTTACGAGGTCTACAAGCAGATCTGCAGGAGGGGTCACCCAGGAAGTAGATGGGCCTGTGCAGAATGCCTCTAGGAACACTGACTCATCCAAGGTTGTTTTTTGGGTGGACCCCCCGCCCCCCCCGGCAAAGGAGTTCCATGATGTCTCCAAAGGAAACATCTTCAGGGAGGGTGATCAGGGGGAACCTTCCCCTTCCTCCAAGTCAGTGTCTTTGGTCAAGGACTCTGGAGAGGAGTCCAAGTGTTTACTTTTGCACGTCCATTTGCAAGGAACCTTCTCAGTGGGACTGTCTGGGGGTAAACTCACAAACCTCTTGTTATTCCCGTGTTGGGGCTTCCTGAGGAAAAACCTGCACAGGCTGTCCTTGAGATGGCAGGACGGTCGGGGCCGTATCCAAAACAGAGGGAGTCAAGGTGGAGTCCGAGAATGAGATGATCAGTGGCCTTGATGAACTCGAGAGAACCCTCTCCACCACGTCAAAAGCCGAAGTGGAGTGGGCATCCTGAGAAACCACCATAGGAGCCATTCACATTGGATCTGATGGGGGAGTCAGAGCTGAGACTACAGACGCTGAGATGCTGAGGGGAAGACTGTGTTCCAACAAACTCAGAGCCAACAAAACCCCCTCAGATCTAATGCCAAGGCTACAGCTCTGAAAGCTCAGATTTGACCCCGTCGGATCCGACACACTCAAGGCAATGGCTGGCATCGAGGTACAGGGTACCATCAATGTCAACCCCCCCAACCCTGTGAGTCCTCGGATCCAAAGACTCAGAAACTGAAGGACAGATCAGAGAAGGAGCTATAGGAGTGAAAATGGTCTGCAAGGTCCCTGCACTGGAGGTAGAGGGGCCTGGCAAGAATCCCATCTGGATTTGGGTGCAGATGAACTTCCACATAATCCTGTCCATCTCCACCTTGCTAAGACTACGGGTAGACCGGGAGGAAGCCAACAACACTGGCCGGGAGTGCCAATGAGGGGAAGTCCTTAGAGGAGACCAAGACACCTCTGGCTCCATGGAGAACCTGGGAGAGAAGAGCCGGGGGAGCTGGGCCTGGTGGGGGTTTTGGCCTTGGGTGGAGGCCCCACCAAAGCCAAATGGTCTGGAGACTGTTTACATGGCCTCTCTTTTTTGTGGTGTCTCTCTCTCTCCTTCCCCAGACCTCTTGGCTGGAGTTTAAGTCCCAGAGGTCTGGGGAGAAGAGCCGGAAGTGATGGTAGAAGAGCCCGAAGCTGGGGTTGCAGAGACAGCTGTCCTCGAAGAGGGAAGCAAGCCCTTCAAAACAAGCTTATCTCTCCTGTCCTTAAGTGCCCATGGGTTGAAGCCCACTCAAATAGGACAGGGGGTAAGCAAATGGGCCATGCCCAAGCACACTATGTACAGAGTGTGGTCATCGGCTGGAGAGAGGTTATGGCCACACTCTGTGTATTTCCTAAATCCTAGTTTATTGGGAATATCTGCCATAGTCTTGCCTAACAAGAAAAACACAGGCACGCACACACTCACTCACAGAGAATATAGGAGTGGGAAAGCCAAAAGGGGGAAATTACACAACAACAAACCTTTTTTTTTTTTTTAAACTAATGCCAGTGGGTAGAAGACACGAGGAATAGAAAATACAGAAAAGGGGAGAATAACTCTCAAAAAGCAATCACTTACCCCAAAACAACTCTCAGAGCTCGAGACCATGATGCTTAGCTATTCAGTGGCTAATGAGATTTGAAGGGGGAAGGAGACAGGGGGCATTATGAGTAAAGGGAGGAGCTTGGAGCTCAGATCAGGTGCTGTCTATGCGACCTTGTGGTATTCGATTTGGATCCATAGACCCACATGTTGAAGATTAAATGAAGTCAAATACTTCAGATCTAAAATTAGGAGAAAGAGGGTAGGAGTTATACTTGTATTGTCTATTCACTTAGAATGGGGTACACTTAGTGTAGCATATACCATTTTAATAATTATTTTCTTTAAATGCTTCCTTAAAGTTGGGGAAAATGCATCCAAGAGTTTGCTTGTCACTGTCTGACCAGCTTTTTATATGTCCAAGACAAAGAACAAATTGAAAGACAGCATTTATAAACCCAATTATTGTATTAAGAAAAGCAGCTTAACAAATACAGTTAAAAAGCATGAAGTCTCAGGACAGAATTTTAATAAGTTTGGGTTTTTTTTCTTTGTAATATATGGAAAAGAGTTTTTAAGAGTGATGGTGTAGCAATTGGTCTAATTATTTAATGAATAGGGAATTTGTATTGATAGTTGCTTCCAGAAGCTGATAAACTTCTTGGAATTAAGAAATCAGTTTAAATTATTACGACTTTGAAAAGAAAACAATGGAGTATGATGAATTTTATTGGCATATTTGATCACATGATTGTTTATGTAACATTAACAGTGCGTAATTTTTCATGATGAAGTCTATACTCTGCATGAAAGCACTTAATAATAAATATTTTTTTTCTTGGAAAGCACAGTGGAGTGCTTTTTGTAGTATGGCAGTTGACAGAGGATTAAGGAACTGTTAAGCTGTTTCCTGTGGTCCAGAGGTGCAAGGATTGATTCTCTCAGCCTCCATTGTCTAACTATGTGACTCTGTGCACTTAACCAGGCACTGTTCATGGGCTGAGTGTGAAAAAAAGTCCATAGAGATCAGTGTTCTATCATAGAAAACAAATACAAATAAAAGAATAAAAAATAATATGCCTGAATTTTGTTACGGTCTTCTGAACTGAAACATGGAGTTAAGTGTCTAATGCTTTCACTAGGTCCAGGAAAATCATGCCAACAGTTAATTGTAAATCCATTGCTGAACTGCTTTGGTCAAAAAAATTAACTAAATTAGTATTGGCAGACTGCATTGCTATACATGTAGGTAAATGTCATTAAAATCAGATCTGTTGGTAGAATCCATTAATAGTTCAATGATGCACCCTTCAAAACATTTGCTGATTAGTGAAGTTAAACTGATAGGTGTAATTCTGTATTTCACGTGTTACAGTTTTTAAGAATTAGGCTAATATATTATTTTTCCATGAACTTTGCACCACTTCTGAATTCAGTAGCTTACTGAATATTATGTATAAAACTGAAGCCAATTTAGTATGAATATTTATAATTAAATGGGGAGGAACTTTATTGAGTCCTATTCATGTTTTCAACTCACTTTCTTTTAATGATTTTAAGATCAGTGTTTCAGAACTTAAGTGACAGGCATCATCTTTAGTCAGTAACTTTGACCCAGAAAGAAAGAAGTTATTGATTTCATCAACTTTTCTTTTGGGTTCTGTGTACTATTTTATCATTCAATTTTATAGAGTTTTTTGTATGCTTTGCAAAAGCTGAAGAGTTGATGTTATACAGTATATTTATGTCAGTAGATTCCATTTGCTAACTTTGTTTCATAGTTTATTTTTCATGTATTATCTTCTCCAGTGGATACATGGACATACAATCCAGATCAAGAGTGGCAGTATTAACTCTTACATACCACTATGGTTCGTCCATTTTCTGGATAATACCTAACATTTGCCTTCACGTTGCCTTTAGGCATATCAGGGTCATAATCAGCCCATCCCTCAATATCCCACAGTAAAAGACAGTACTAACACAGATTTTGTATATTTTTTCTTTCTCAGCCACTACTAAGAGAGCTAAGCAGGGTCTCACAAGCTAAGATACTGATGTGGCAACAATCAGAGCACACCACCATTGCTCTTTTCATATCCAAAGTAGCTGTGAAATAAATAAATTAACATCTTGTGTGATGCCCACCACTGCTACCAATATGTGATGGGCATCAATATGTGCCTTCCCCATGCTGGGCCAGTAGTCAAGGAGCCTGAATCCTCACCACTGATACTGGAGAGGGACATGCATTTGGAATACAAATGGGCACACTATTTCCAGATGCAGACCTCTCTGCATCAAGTACAATTTCCCTTAAGAGTTCACAGGGAACACACTCAGCCCGGGGTCTGAATGTCTCTATATCTGTCTCCCTCCAGGTCCCCAATATGACTCCCCTCTGGTACAGCCATAGGGTCAGGTCCTCAGCCAAGTGTCCAAGCCAAGTGCTCCAGCACCCTCACTGTAAACCCAGTGCTTCTTCTCTTTGCCCCAAGTAGCTGACACACACAAAAAACCTTGAGAGATTTGATTTGTACACACTCACATGAACACCTGGGAAAGGCTGGCACAGGTCTACTAGCTATGCCCCCTTCTACCCAGACTATAAGGTAGATTCACTGTTACCAGACACTTCACAATCAGCTACTCAAAGGCCCTTAACAAAGGGTGTTCAATTATACTGTGCAATATTAATATTAGTACAAATGGTATTAATTCACCAGGATGGCTAGGCCTTCTTGAGTGGCCCACACAGTGTCACCAAATAAATATAGATACTCTCAAAGGTTAGATACTTTCTACAAGAACCAGCCACAATAACATTTTTAAATATATTTAATAATAAATAATAAAAGACATGAAGATATTGAATATATATTTACAGTAAATCACAGAATTCAAACCATGGGAAATATTGAAAAGAACATTGAATGACAGACTCAGACAAATAAAGGAAAGCAATATCTAAACTAAGCTTCACTATATTACTGACTGAATCTAAGAGAATGTTACTGTTCCCTAGTTAAGTTACTTACTTGGGCAAGGCAAGATGAAATATGTGAACAGTCTTTCTAGTCAGGGACCAAACAGAATACTCTATATTCTGAGATTATTCCTGTAAAATATAATATCCAAGATGACTTGCAGAATGACCTCATCTGGTCACCTGATTCTAGGTTCCCACAATATCTCCTTTAGAAGTTTGAGACAGGACTTTTGCAGACTGCTACAATACACATTTAGAGCTTTTATGGCAATGCCTGCAGCCACAAACATTTACAACACTCCCCCTTCTTTACAAAAGCTAACAGATAATGGTTGCTTACAGACCTACCGGCTCTGGGCCTACTCAGCAGTGTGGGGTGCTGTAATGATTTAACAGCTAATTTACATTTCCCTTATTCTTCTTAAAATAAGTCAGCTGGTTAACCATTGCTGTGCCGGTGCCCTCTATTGAAACATATACATTTAATTCATTTACCATAATACATGCACATTTCTCTTCATTTCAGCAGGGTACACTGTTGATACATTTTAACACAATTTACACAAGCAGAGCTCACAAATACATTTTCAGCACAAGCATTTGTACAGATCATGTTAATATACTAATGCCATATAATTATTTATAAAATTCCTCCTAGCTGTGCTGGCACAGTCTTACATCCACTGCCCTACTTCTACCTGGCATAACTGGCCGTACCTCCTATTGTCACATCTTATTACAGGGAATTACATATCATGTGTTACATACTCCTTTAAGAAGGCAATCTGACTAAAGATCACATAGAAGCTAAAACTTCCAGATATTGCATAATGACAGAGGAGAAAAATATATCTGTAGACATGAAGAAGCATAAATATATCGATAGACATGAATAAATATATGTGTTTTAAAGAATTTCTGCACCTAAGACAGCCTCACTGACACAGACAGATGGAGACCTTACTGCAGACCCGGTAACTGCGGTTTGATTAGCAACCCTGGCATTACCATCAGAATCTTACTGTGACCTAAGGTCATCTTAAAGGATATTATGCATGATTTTTCATAGCAAAGCTAATCTAAGTAAAATGCTATGAATCACTTATGGACATAGTCCATGGCTTATATTTATTTATTTAATGCAATGACATGCCTTACACTGAAGCAGCAAAAAGATTAGGCAGCTATAACAAAACATAAATTGTAGGATTATGCTCATAGCCATAGCACATGTGAAGCTGAGTGGGCTCCAGCCTTATGCGACAGGTTGCAGAGAGTGCCAGGTAGTGTGGAAAGCAATATTTTAAACACTCGTTTACTTAATGGTCATTATAAGCTTAGAGCAGCAGTGATATTCCAATGCAGCTATACGGTTCCTTTCAGCAGACAACAACCTTAGCCTGCACTTAAAATTCCTAGCATCTTCTGGAGGAGCAGACTGGTGGGAAGGCACATCTCTTACACATGCTCAATAATAATGAAGTCCAGTGACTGACAACAGAACAGTGAGTTATTTTGTATTTCTTTTTTCATTTAAATAAACAAATATCAGCCCATGCACTTATTTTATGTTTCAGATGGGGTTTCAGTACTGATGTAGCTATAGTTACATCAGATGTCAGCTTGTATTTTTGTATTTGCACTTGGGATAATGGTTAAGGTCTTTGACCCCCATGTACAAGGTACAATGCTCGAGCCTGATCTCCAGCCAACGCCTGTTTGGAATTCACATGTTCTTCCTGTGTCTCTGTGGGGTTCCTCCTACCTCTTAAAAACATCCTGAGTGTTTTCATCTCAAACTCATCAATGAAAGAAGCTGTGGACAGCAGCACAGACTCTACATGGTGCCCTATAGAGGGAAGAACTGTATGGACCAAACACTTTGGGCATCTACTGTGGTGTACAGTATCATCAATATAGGAGGACACAGATCACAGACTGAACTCTGTAGCAGAGCTAGCCACTCGATGGTGTAGACTATGGCTCTAGGTAATTTGGTCATGTTGACTAATGTCGCTGAATGGGCATGAGTATTTGCCAGTGAAAAGTGGGTTGAAACGGCCTACTCCAACCTACACCAGAGACCCATGCTAAGAGTGGGAGGGATGTATGTGCACCTATTGGCCAGTGTGTGTGTGTGTGTGTGTGTGTGTGTGTGTGTGTGTGTGTGTGTGTGTCCGCCAATAAAGCCCAGCAGCCCTAGGTCAATAAGCTACTGGCTGTCTTGTGTCCGGTTGCCCAGCTTGGATTACCAGGGATAAAAAGCTAGACATAATGTAGGTTCATGCTTGGAAGTGGGTGACATGATGGCACGGAGGAGGCTGGACATCCTATGTATTCTATGGAAAGGCATGCAGCAAAGCCACTTCACTTGGGATCTAGAGTCTACTATCAGGAGGAGGACAGGGTAGATGGTGTGGGAATTGTGGTGAGAGACAGGCTTCAGAAGGCAGTAAGGGACATCATCAGAATTAGTGACAGAATCATAGCAATCAGCCTCCAGTGTAATGACAGGGCAGTATTCATAATCTCAGCCTATACCCCATAGCAGGGTTGTGATAGTGAGGAAAGAAGTGCATTCATGCTGCAGAACTTACTAGATAAAGCAGGGCAACATAAATTGATATTGATAATGGGTGTCTTGAATGCACATATCAGTACAGGATATGAGGACTACCTGGGTCCACATGGGTGGGGCAGAAATAAAGATGACAGAAATAAAGAAGAAGAGGTCATTCTAGACTGGCAAATGGCTTGATAGTAGCCAACACATGGTTCAGAAAGAGAAAGAGAGTCACAAGATCATATACAAGACTGGCCAATATGCAACACTGATATTCTTCCTCCTAGTGAGGAAAGGGAGCTGGGGCAGAATCAGCAATTTCAAAGTCATCCTCAGTGAAACAGTTGGCTCACAGCATAAACCACTGGTTGCCACAATCATCTGCAAGCAATGGTCAGAGAAGACTCTAACATCAACAGAGACTTGGCTGAAGACCTGGAAGTTGACCAGAGAGAAAGCAGAATCACTCAGAGCTCCCAAGAAGAAAAGGAAATAGGTGGAGCTGAAGAAGAATGTCAGTGTCTCAAAACAGCATGTGTGAGGACTACAGAACAGATATGTGGCCGAGCCAATAAGGTACATAAAGAAAGCTGGTGGTGGAATGCAGAAGTCCAGGAAGTCATCAAGAGGAAGAAGGAATGCATGAAAAAGTGGGAGATAGAAAAGATGGACCAGGCTAGGAAGGAATACTGGCTGGCTAACAAAGAAGCTAAGAAAAGAGTTGCAGTAGCAAAGAACAGGCATTGGAGGCACTCTACCAGCTTCTGGAAAGTGACTCAGTAGGTGGCACAAATAAACTATAGCAGATTCAAGGTAAAGACAGAAAGATAAAGAGTCGGACACCCTGCATAAGGAATGTCAGGAACCAGTCCACAAGAAATCAAAAGCAGATGGAATGAGTACTTCCAGCAGCCTCTGAATGAAGAAAGCCCCACAGAAATTTTACTGCTTCAGATACAGCCTACGATGAGAGAAGAAGAGGAGCCCACCTTAGAAGAAGTAAGAACAGCACTGAGGAAAATGAAGTCAGGGAAAGCAGCAGGCTCAGATGAGGTGACAGCAGATATGATAAAGATGCTGGGTGAGATAGGGGAGAAATGGCTCCTGAGGGTACTAATAGCAGTGTGGAGCGAAAGGTGTATCCCAGATGACTGGAGAATAAGCATACTCATGCCAGTGTACATGAACAAAGGGTATATCCACAACTGTGGGCAGTACAGAGGTATCAAACTCCTGTCACATTATATGACATTTCTGGAGACGGTGACTGATAGATGCACAGAGTAGTAGAAAGTAAAATGCGAGATGAGTAGTTTGGATTCAGATCAGGATGCAGCACAACTGATCTGATGTTTGCAGTGAGACAGATAGTGGAAAAGAAGCTAGAGGTGAGGAAAGAGAACAACTGGGCATTAATAGACTTGGAGAAAGCATATGACAAGGTCCCAAGAAAGTTTATTTGGGCAGTACTTCAGTGGTTTGAAATCCCAGAAACATTGGTAGAATTCGTGCAGGCTATGTACAAGGACCCAATGATAGTGGATGTGCACCTGGATTGAACACTGAGCCCACTGATGTTCACAAAGGTGATGGAAAGCATTAGCAAACAGATTGGAGAGGAAAGATCTACAAAGTTACTGTATTCAAACAATGTGGCATTACATGCAAGCACTGAGCAAGAAGTTCAGCAAAGGACAGGAAAATGAAATGCAAAACTGAAGGCATATGGGATGAAACTGAGTACAGATAAGACAGTGATAATGACAGCAAATTGGGGAAATCAGAAGAAGCTAAGAAGTGATATAGAAGGTAAGATAGTGGAACAGGTTAATAGCTTCAAGTATCTGGGAAGGGTGGTTGAGGAAAAGAAAAGTCTGAATGAAAATGCAAAAGCTAGAATCAGATGGTCTGCAGCCAACAGGCTTAGAGTGTCAGGTGTAGTATATGACAGAAGAATGCCAAATAAGCTAAAAAGTAAGGTGTAGAAAACAGTAGTGCAACCAGTAATACTGTATGGTACAGAAACCGAGGCACTAAAGGCAGAGCAGATGAGAAAGCCAGAGCTGATAAAAATTAAGTGTCTAAGAAGGGTGATAAGATGCACACTGTGGGACAAACAAAGGAATAAGGACATAAAAGCAGAAGCCAAAGTAGTGCCAATTGCAGAAAAAAATCAAAGAAAACAGAATACGGTGGTTTGGGCATGTGCAGAAAAGCAGAAGACAATCTGGTGAGGGAGATTTGGGACAGGCAGGAAGAAGGTAAGAGGAAATGAGGACATCCAGCAAAGAGGTGGATGGATTGTGTGTGGAATGATCTGTGACAGTCAAGCATGAGCGTCAAAGAAGATAGGAATGTGAGATTGAATTGACAGACTTAATATGATATCCCAACCTCTTGTAGACAATGGGAAAAAGGGGGTTGCTGATGATGATGATAATGAGGAGGATGATGTTCTTATTTGAGGTGTGGTATTGTGCTGGCAGTAGTAGTTGCATTTTGAGGAAAAGTCTAAGACAAATGAGGAAGCACTTTAACTAGCAGTTTAATGTCAAACTAATATCTTTGACTGTCGCTTTACTAGTGTGTGAGTTACTTGCTTCAGTGTGGGTGATCCCTGCACCATAAATGGCTGGTGCAGCGGTGGAGAAATTCTTTCTTTCTTGACTTCTATGTTTTTTAGAAGACTCTTTTTTAAAATGTGCTGTAGTAAGGAGGAATCATACAGCTGAAGGAAAAGAAGCAGATACTTGTTTTTCAAATTTATTTTTATTTTTATTTTGATTGATTACTTTGATTGATTGATTGATTGATTGATTGATTGATTGATTGATTGATTGATTTTCTGTTTTGTTTTCCAAGAAAGTTTGACTGGGTTTACAAAATTTACTTTTTTAGACAAGGCTCATGGAGAAAAAAACTCCACTACAATTATATTTCTAAATATATTTTTACAACATAGAGTATAATATTTACATAATCAGTTTTGCAGATATTCATATATGCATTTACACAACATTCTAAATATGTATTTATAAACATAAAATATAGTAATTTCCTGTCCAACATAGTAGCAATTCATATATACATTAACACAACATTCATGACATTACATTTTTAGCTTTCCCATCTTCTACTAATTTGAATCATATCTTAGTCTCCTTCACATCCCACACCCAACAATTATACATACTCATATATTCTGTTCTTTGTATCTTATTTTCTCCATTGAATCATATTATAAAATGTTAAAATTAACATTGGCAGCCAACAATAGTCATAAATCCTTGTTTAACTACATTAGACAATTACAACATCATGTATAGCAATTCTTCTTTACTAATTCATAATTTTATTACCTATTTTAATGCTAAAGATATTGCTCATGCACTTGCAGATACATTTAGTACCAGCTTTCAAATGGAAAACATGCACAGAAGTTCTATGAATTGTGATTCCTATCTTCCCACTAAATTAGTATCAAACCCATCCTAACTGCAACCTGTGAAGCTAAAAATACCACCTCTATCCACTCCAATTATATACTTGGTTGCTTAATCAACAACACCAAACATATACTGTGTGTACTGTTCCTAAAGCTGATCAGTTGTTGGACAGTTACAGTGTATGTTCCTGAGGTAAGGAAAGATGTCACTGGTGTGCATCCATCCATCCTCAACTCCTTTTTCCCATTTTGCACATGGGATGGGGTGTCAGTTCCACAGTGATAAATCATCTCAAGCCAAGGTTTATACTGCTGGGTGGCTAGTCCTGCCATGGTAGTTCATTTGCACCACTCACACGTGCACACACTCTCACCTATGACCAGTTTAGAGTGTCCAATACACCTACTGCATATCTTTGGAATGTGGGAGGAAACTGGAGCACCTGGATGAAACCCACATGACCGCAGGGAGGCCATTGTTATGTCTCTTCACAAAAGGTGCTTCCATGGCAAACCCCTGTTCCTATAAACATATCATCCAACAATGCCACAGAAAATACTATATATGATTTTGCAGGGTTTGCTACATGTACCTGAGTCCCAGCTGTTTGAAAAGAAAAGTCCTGCAGTGAGGGACTTGAGCATTTTACACCTTGCATGACCTGTCAGTCATGATCAAACTTAAATATATGTTTAGGTAAGGTAGAGCAACCATATGGAGAGAGCAGTGCTGCCACATCTTGCTCAAACACAGTATTTGAGTTTGAGCAAAGTAAGTAAGGCAGCCATGTGGAGGGAGTGGCAGGGGATGGTAGTGTAACCTAAGTTTTATGAAGTGATTGGGGGATTTAGGCTTAGGAAATGACTGGGGACTTTATACTAGAGACTGGGCGGGGAGTTTACAGTTAGGTAGCATAAGGAAATTTTTAAGTATAGATAGTGACTTGAGGGATTTAAGTTAAGGGTAAAGGACTAGAGTTTTAGGTTTATGGAGTGATTAAGGGCTTTAGGTTTAGGGAGAAATTGAAGGCTTTATTTTAGTGAGGCAGAGGGGAATTTTATGTTAAGGGAGGGTGAGTGGAGCTTTAGGTTTAAGAAGTGATCAGGGACTTTAATTTTTAAAGTGGGGTGAGGAGTTTAAAGTTTCGGGAGTGATTTGTGAATTTAGTTATAGAGAGAAGTGGGGAGTTTTAAGATTATGGTGCAGGTGAGGACTTTGAGTTTAAGGAGTTGAGAGAGTTTTAAAATTAATGTTAAGGACTGAGGATTCAGGCTATGATTAGGAAGAGGGTGACAGTTTTATGGTTAGAAGGTTCTGGTAGGATTATGCAGTCTATTAGGGTCTAAAAGTAGAAGGACTCAGAAATTTAGTAGGATCAGGATACTGGGAATTACAGTGCCTGCTTTTTACAACAAGTGACAGTGAATAACTGTGTTGCAAGATACAAGCATGCAAGCAAATGCAGTAGACTCAGTTCCATAAGTGCCAATATAAGAAAAGATCTTGTTGCTGTATGCACATCTGCAGTAGTATAATTCTGTCAATGGGAAACTGTCCACTTAATTTACTAAACTTCTTTGAAGAAGACATAGAAGCTGTAGTTAGTGGCAATGTAGTTCATACAGCATGGATGTGTTCAAGGCCTTTGACACTATTCTTCATTCTGGAATTATAAATGAGATTAAAGGTCTAAATGCAGATTCTTATGTTGTAAGACAGCAGCAAACTGGCTGACAGATAGAACGCATGTTATTAAAATAGCAACCACAGCCTCACAAAGAAAAAAGTTAATTTACATTTGAAACCCCTCTGTTTGACATTTATTTCTAAGATCTCTTAACCCAGACATAAGGTTAACTAAGTTTGAGATGACTGCAAGCTGGGTGTTGGCATTCATGCAACATCTGACACTGTGTTACTACAACAAGGGCTAGGTTATACAAATAAATGGTGTTTTGGAAATGGGCATAAATTAAATGGCAAGATGTGAAGCATTTTCACTTTCTGTAAACTAATCTTGGCAACAGCTCACACTATAGCACTTGAGTCCTGAATGATAAGTTTGTCAGAGATCTCGGCACCTTCACAGATAAGTTCCTATCCTTTCACCATCATGTAGCAGCAACAGTAGTTAGGAAATCCTTCTCTGAAACCCAATTAAGAACTGAAAGCATCTCGTCCATTTCCAAAGACGTTATAATTTCTCAGTAGTCTGCTGTGATTAGACCAGTTATAGAATACAGGGGTCTATATTGAAAACCCGAACGTTGACTTACCCAAACACCTAAACGCTGACACATCTTCATTGAACCGCAAAAACATCGATCGTCCTGAGGTGCGAAATCCAAAACGTTGATTTTTCATGGTTGGCCCTTCTGTGGTATAGCTCCGTAAGGTAAGTGTGCGATAGTTACGGACCTTAAGGTTAGGGTGCGGGTTAAGGTAAGTGCATAGATGGTAATGTATGTTAGATTTAGTGTAGGGTTAGAAGTAGGGTTTTATTAAGTGTATGTGTATGGATTATTTAGTTTGTTTGGGTATAGCCTTTTAAGGTAAGTGTGCGATAGTTACGGACCTTAGGGTTAGGGTGCGGGTTAAGTTAAGTGCATACTTGGTGGTATATGAAAGATTTAGTGTAGGGTTAGAAGTAGGGTTTAGTTTAGGGTTAGAAGTAGCATTTTGTTTAGTGTATTTATGTGGTTTATTTAGTTAGGTAGTATGTAGCGGGCAGTGGGATGGGACAACTATGATATTTCGAGGTTTTGAATTTCACAGTTTAGGGCATTCAGTGTATTTGTGGTTCGCGGAATATGTGTCGCTGTTTAGGTGTTCGGGTAAGTCAACGTTCAAGTTTTCAATATAGACCTGAATACAGTGCCACTTTCAATATATATCTATACAGGTAGAATGATCCCAGAGGTTCCAAACCAAAAAGGTCACTGGGCTAAAGACTCTCATGTGCCAAGACAGGCCTGAAGCTTTATTACTATACTCTGTCTTATATAGACACATGTGGTGATTTATGTCTTACACTGCTTGCTGTTAAGGACCCATCCCTCCATGATCTCTGAAAGGTCCAGAAAGCAAATGGCTGCACAAACACTTGAACAAAAGGTTTGAATGTATATCAACAAATAAAAGACATATTGGAGGAATAGATTTATTACCCGTATCCATACCTCTCAAATGTACCGATTTTTACAGAATGTCCTGATATCTGGCTCATATTTTTTGCCTGTTCTTCATAAAATGTGTGGTTTTCTGGCAAATCACTGGGATGAACTGATCACTGAGGTTACTAAACAATGACATAACATTTGAATTTCCAACTTCAAATCCTTCAGAAAATGGATGTTTAAACAAACTATGTTACTTTATCAACTTTCTAAGTTTATAAAATCAATATTTAAAATATGCCCTATTTTTTGGCCTTTGTCCCCACATTTGGTTGGGCTTTGTCCAGATGTCTTGCACTAAGATGTTGAGAGGTATGCCCTTATCTCTGGAGTAATCTTCCATTACATATAAAATAGAGTGATATCTTCATTTCCTTTTTGGCAAACCTTGATGATTGAATGGATACCTGTAAATCTGTCCCAGGCCTGACTTGTTCTGACTCCCTGCAGGGATGAAGTGTCCTATAAGGGTAGATGTTGGCAAAGGAATTATGGTCTATGAACTGATTTTGGCTTGCAAACTCTTTGAATCTATGATAACACTTAGCATTGGATGAATGCTTTAGAACAGAGTCATAACTAGGGTGAGGCAAAGGAGGCTACTTCTCCAGCAGAAAGCTGTTTCCAGGCATGATTAGCCAATACTTATGGTGTGGGAGTGAAGTACTAACTTTGATTTCTGAAACTGCAAGGGCATTGGAGCTTCAGAAATTAGTTTCAATACTGCATTTGTGATCATGGCTGAAGAATTTAAACTCACTGTGCAGTAATTTAACTGTAGCAAGTTGCTTGCTTATCACATGATTATATGTAACAAGCAACTTGCTACAGTTTCAGGAAGAAGAACAAGTAGACCTTTTTTCTTTTTTTTGTTCTTCAATGCAAAGTTAAGGGGGTACTGGTCTAAGGAACTGTACAAGATACTTGATGAGTTAGCTGCTCTTTTACTTCAGATGTCTAGTGTTATGCAGAATTATGTTTATCCTCCTTTGTATACATGCTATGATGTTTCTAATCTTCACAAATAAAAACTACTCTATTTCCATGTCTATTGAGGTGCAGTAAGTGAGTTATTTTGATTTTCATTTTGATGTTGAAAAAAATCACATTACTGTTATGAATAGAAAGAAAAAAACAAAGCTTTACCTCTCTTGCAGTGTACGCTGCATCCTAGTATTGTCTTATTTAGTCTGTTCCAAGTGTTACATATTTAATACAGTAGACAGTCGATTATCTGAACATCGATTATCCAAATCATCAATTATCCAAACCAGCTTTCCAAAGTTTTTGAGTAGGAAAAATCATAAAGTCTGAATATGTAAACATTATACGTATTCACTATAGCATGCTTTTTGAACTTGTAGCCAACTCGTGTCTAAAAAACATACTTTATTGCCACTAGAATCACCAAATGGTTGAAAAGTGTATTCCTGTGTGCAGAAAAAACAAGATTTTAAAAGTTTTTTTATCCACTTCAATTATATGTTTGATTATCTGAACAATTTGATTATCCAAACTACCCTAGGTCCCAAATAGTTTGGCTAATTGACTCCCTGCTGTACACTTATTACATGTCTGACCAAACAGCATCCTCAAGTTAAGCATTTCTTTGCAGATTTAAAACCTGCAATCTATGTTGTTGTTCAACATATCGTAAGAATAACTGCATTGCAATCACTGCATAAAACATGAGTTTGCTTCTGTCCACTACCATGCTAGTGCTAGTATGATTATTCAGTTGAAGTTTACAAACAGGACTGTACCACAGCAACATATATGCAGCTGTGGTCAGAAATTCATAAAGAAAATAAATCAAATTTTAGAACTTTCAAAGAGCATCCAGTCCCATGGTTTTAAGTAAAAAAGAGGGATCAACAGTGAAATTAAATAGACTCTGAATTGCAGAGCAAGAGACCAGCATCACTGTCAAACTTAAATCCCATTTTGAAGTATTAAACATTTTTGGCTCTTATATACACTATGTCAACACCTTGAAATAATCATGTACTTTGTTCTTTGTGCTATCTTCTTTATTCTGTTTTAAATTCTGTCTGCTAACTTGTGTTTACAAAAATGAAGCCTCATACAGGCACTGCCATGCTATGTATTTGCAAAGATAAAACAATAAAAACATTTATTCCACAGAATTAATATGACACAGAAATCTATGTTTTCTAAATAAATGAAAACATATCATACAACAAAATAAACCAAGGCTATGAGACAAAGGATAACTGCAAATTCAAAAGCTATAATTAGATTGCTATTTCAGACATTCTGGAACAGCACAAGCAGGAATAAAGGAACACAACTGGTATTTAACAAAAGCAGAAAAAATAATTTCCTCTCTACCTGCATGAGAGTCAGGAAGCAGGACCCTCCAGACAGGCTGCAGATTTCTACATATAATAAAGTTATTATTATATATAATCTGACATTACTATTACAAAAAACAAACAAACAAAAAACAATAAATGGACTCACTTCCTTCCAGGGCAATATTTCTGTTTCAAAGTACAATGCATACTACATAATACAGAAACATAAACATGTGGTTTGATGAGCTTTAATCGCTTGTCTATATATTATTTACCCAGTCATATGACTCACAGCGTTATAAACTATTTTCTTGTTGTAAGTGGTTTACAGCATTATATGGTTTTCAAAAAATTCATAGGAAACATACCAAAAATATTTTTTTTATTCTAGCTGGAAAGAGGTTGCAGCTCTGATCTTCTTAATTTTAAACAGTGAAGCAATGATAAACACCATCTTATTTCACTTCTTGCTATCACAGCACATTCAAGACACCAATGTAGTTGAATATTTTTACTGAGAATCTAAGAGAGGACCAAACCTGGGAAATTATTTTTTTCTTTGCAAAAGAGAGGAATTTTATAACAAATGCATATGAGCAGAACAGATTTTAGCCAGCAGCTTATGTGACCTGTGTACCCACTCCAGCATCCAATTAAAGGAAGGCTGAAAGTGATCACTAACCTCTAACTCACAAACCTGTCACTAATAATGCAGCTAAGACATCACATCCTGGCCTTCTTCCCCTTGAAAAGGCCAGACAACCAAATAGTGTTCATTTCAGATTATCTGTAGCCCATAATGCAGCTAAGGCAGCACATCCTGGCCTTCTTCACCTTGAAAAGGCCAAACAACCAACTAGTGTTCATTTCAGATTCTAAGGTAATACAGATAAGACAGCACATCCTGGCCTTCATTCCCTTGAGAAGACCAAACAACCAGATATTGTTCATTTCAGATTCTCTTTTTGGGCTTCTAATTCAGACACCATCTCTTGCAATTATTTACTAAGGAACTTCTCTGGGTTATTTTGTTTTTGTTTGAATACAACACTTCTGTAAAACTTCTTACATAGTGAGGCAATCTGTTGAAAGCCCAGGTAATCTGATGTCATATTTCCATGTACTGGTTTACTTCTTCACTCAAACCCTGACTACACCAGAAACATTGCTTATAAAGAAAACAAATACTGAACAATTTGGACAGTATGGAATTTTCAACAAAATGGGCTTTGGTAAATCAGTTATAGAGTCATATGTGAGTGCTAAGCTAGCTGCCTTTTTAAACTTAGTCAATTTCTCTTTCAAAGATGAGAAGCAAGCATTGTACTTTGTGGCTGTGAAATAAACACCTTAACCATTATACCAACCCAAACCTTAAACATAATTAACATTCATATAAATTATATTCTACTACGATCCTGTCATTGCTTTTAGAAAATAATGTTATTATTATTCAATGCAGAAACTGTCTTTTAATATATTACAAAATCAGTTTGGTGGTTAATTACTTAGAAACTAAACAGAAGATTGTTTTAACTTTAGAAATACTAATCATATCATGTTAAATGGAATAACAGTTTGTCAAAAAGTTTGCTCTTAGCGAGAGAAGTTCCCAAGATATATCCCAGACTAAGGCATGAAAGTTATATATTTAAAAGGTAGTTGAGCCTTTCTGTGTGAAATTGTTCTTCTACATTTAGTTTTAGAATTTTAGAGTATGTACAGGTGAAGAGCAAAGTAACCATTATAACCACATAACCAGATGATGTGCTTTTTGTTCTGCTGATCTTGCCACTGCTGTAGAAAGGTGGTATAAATGTTGAATTGTTCTCTCTGCATTTCTCCTTCAAACAGATGAAGCAGAATCAATTGGAATCATTTTTTTTCATAATGCTGCCATGATATCTATCACTTGGAGATCTACTTGGAAAATATTAATGGTTTATTTTTTTTCTATATGATATTCATGTTATAAACTCTTATAAATAACTATATGGTTGTCAAGTTGTTTTTTTTTTCTCTCTGTTATTGTTAACATTTTAATAATGTTCTAAAAGGAAAAAGAATGTGTGCATTAAAGCTGATACACAATGTTCCAAACAAAGTCACTGACAGCTTGACCAAGAATTGATTGTAGAAGGACTGAAATCCATCCAACAGCAAACATAGCAGAACATGAGCAGTGTTTGTCGACAAAAAAACACCTGAAGTGTGCCAACACAGGAAGTAAAACTCAAAGTGGGACATGTTGTATAAAATAAGCGCTATTGTTGATTTATACTGACGCATGCACTTTGGTACAGCCATGGTATAAATCTGTTACATCTGACAAATTGAACATAGAACACATGGACTGCAGAAAACAAGCAATGCCGGGCAGTGCCAGAATTGAGATCCTATTCCATGATGACTCATGATCTGTAGAGTAAGCATTATATAATAACAATGATAATTTACATAAGTGGTGCTTGCAGGAACCAAGTATCATTCTTTTCTGCATACTTATTCCATTATATTACCAGTAACATGTTAATACAGAAAATAACAGCAGATTCCAAATCACACATTTCCTGTGACATGTAAGTCAGTGCTAAATGATCATTAGGAGGATGTGAGTACTATGTTTGTTACAAGACAAACCTTCTTATGAAAATGCTGAACATGGTTCCCCATCACAAATCTGATCAATTGTTATCAAGCGTAGATGTGATTATTATGATTCTGAGTGGTTTGTGTTCATTGCTTGGAGTGCAGTAAGTGGTAAGTCCTTACAGAGCTATACTACAGTTTGTGTGCATACTTATTTCTGTGAGATATACATGTACTTTGAAATTACTTCAGTAATTAGTGGAACGCTACAGACAGCCTGATGTAAGCATGTTTTTACTGCTGTCATGTTTAACTTTTCTCCACAGCTGTATAATTGTGGAGTTACTATATTTAAGTAATGAAAGTGCGGGACACTATAAGCAAGTTTAGCACTTTTGTTAATACAAAATGATTGGTTCCATGATAGGAAAAGGCAAATATATATATATATGTGTGTGTGTGTGTGTGTGTGTGTGTGTGTGTGTGTGTGTGTGTGTGTGTGTGTGTGTGTGTGTGTGTGTGTGTGAAATTCCTCAATGTCAATTATAAACTAGTAAAATATATCTATTTAATACCTAAAAAGGAATAACAATTTCTGAAGTAGCTTTCTTGTTTTAACTGTATTACTCCTGAACTTTAGGAGGAACATATTTTAACTTAAAATCCTCTACTTAAAGGTGTTAGTGAAAACCAAAGAAATGTGATATTTCCTTAATGTGTTTTCTTGTAATGCCTGGTATTAGACACAAGAACACTTGCTTACCAAATTGTTCTTGCACAGTCACAAACTATTTCAATTGTAACTCCTTGTACTTTAACATCACTACCGCTGTCAAATAATTTAGTGCTGTACTTAAGAATGCAGCATATGCACTGCAGGAATTAATGAAGCAGTTATAGGAAAGGACCTCTCCTAAGGTGTTGCATGCAGATCCCCCAATGTTAGAGAGCTTCTTAATACAACTAAAAAATGTCTCCTGTAGTCTCTACATATTCTGTTTTCAACAGATAAAATATAAAGAATGCTCTTCTTAATGTAGAATGTCATTCTTTTACTTAGTTCTTACAGATGGCATAAAGTGACATTACAGCAGATGTAATATATTATTTTATGCAGCAGGGGATACTTAAGAAATGGATGGTGGTGACATATAAGGAAGTTAGCCAAACAGTTTTGCAGATGTTTTAATGCATGCTGAAAGCCTTTTAATAACTATGTCAGGTAACCAGTAGATTTGTTTTTCACAAAAAATAAAATGTAAAGCACTTGTACCCGACTGACAGGCTACATACCTTTAGTGCTCTCTGCACAGGTGTCACAGTGCATATACTTTATTAAAATACTATTCACAAAAGGTAACCTTGATTTGCAGCAGGGAGCTAAGGAGGAATGAAAAACCTGAAGAATTAAAAGGCTTATGTCATATAGTAATGCAGGCTTCGGCTGATGTTAGAAAAGGACATTCAGTAAAAAATGTGTCCCCTGTTATTAACACAGTATTCTTAAGATGTAAAGAGTAAGTATTGCCACTTGCAGCAGAAAGCATCCAGCTGTTATTTGCTTTTCCCCATATTTGGCATTTAATATAAATTAATCCTGTACTGTATGTAGGAATGAAGATAAGTACAATAGGAAAATGGATGCTGTTCATTAACAGCTAAACATATCTGCCTGTTAGATAAGTTATCGTCTGTTAAAAGTGAACTCTAATAAAAAAAGTATTCTGCATTGTTTTGCAATAGTAAGTCTCCTATGGTCACCTGTAATAAACTTATCCTGCAACATAACCGAAAGTAATTTACAATATACCTTTGCCTACTGTTCAGCAGCATTGTTTTTTTATCTTTGAAATAATTTTTATACTAGACTTGTTTTTCTCACTTTCATGTCCTTGTTATATTATTATGAAAATTATATTAAAGCATCAGAGTTTAAGCTATTATGGTTATTTAAACTTCACTTCAGAAAAGGGAATGTTGTATGTAATAATATATACATTCACGGGTACATGAGTATGTACTAGGAAATCATTCTGTAGATCATTACACGCCTAGCCAAAAATCAAAAGTTCTCTCCATTCTCAAGGATGGTAAGAAAAGGTAGACTGGGAATAGAATTTGATATTGTCCATCCAGTTATCTAGGTTTACCCTGAAGATGGCAAGGGTGCTACTCTGTTTGACATGCAGTGGAAGATTGTTCCAGAGGTGAAGGATATGAATTTGTCATGTCAACATGTCTTAGTTATATGCTAACAAATACTTAGTTCCTTTAATTGTGTATTTGAAGTACCATTTGCTTTGTGAAAAAATAGGAGTTCAAAGAGGGCTGTATCTTTCATGGCTGTAAAGGCGAGACACAGATCTCCATGGAGAAGTATATAAGAGGCTGAGTACATTCTATTCTGATAACTAAAATCCTTGAGGCCTATGATCTTTTAAGCTATGAATCCCTGAGGTGTCTCGGTTGAGTGATGTAGTTAGACAAATACATGTCAAACGGTGCATTGTATTCAATAATGAGTCTAATAATATATGTGTAAAGGGGAATTAAGACTTCTTTGGATCTAGTGAAGATGCCTTTGGAAACTAGATAAGCCAGATAGAAGGGTTTCTAAAATACTGTGGAGGCATGATGGTCAAGATAAGGAATTATCAGCTAGAGTGTCTATGTCATTACAAAAGTGTCTGATGCACGGATGTGTCTATATGGGATATGTAACTATTCTGTTCACCAAAATGACCTATGATACATTTTTTCACACTAATTGTGAACATGGTCTAACCCATTGTGGGTGCAGTTGTGAGTAAATTGAAGATCAGTGAAAGATCAACAGAACTTCAACTCAACAAAACCTCAAAATGTTACTGCTCAATGCCAGGAGCCTAAAAAAAAAAAAAAAAAAACTACACTGCCTTCAAACCCTTGTCAAACTAGAGAATATAGATATCTGTGCAGTTATTGTGACTTGGATTAAAGTCCAGAGAGCACCCCAGCAGTTCAAGATTTCAGTACCTTACATGCTTATAGACCAATAGCTGCACAGACAAGGGCTAAAAGTTGAGGTGTTTCAATATACATCAATAGCAAGCATATCTCTAGGGTGGTTAAACAGGATAATGTGCTGGAATTCCTCCATGTGCAGGGCACCATAGACAAAATACCATACCATATCCTAGCCAGCTATTGGTCACCTTCCATGTCCGAAAAAGCTCATGATGCATACTTGCACCTACTGGAGACACTTACTATCCAACCTAACACCCTACTAATGGGATTATTCTATTATTGCTCTATAGATTGGGAATCCTACATGGTCTCAAATCTGCAGGCACAGTGATTCCTAGACTTGTAAATACAAACACCCTTGACCAAATAATGAATATGCCCACTAGCTCCAACATTCTGGACCTCATGCTCACATATATGGGAGAATGCTTCATACCCCCGCCAATGTTTCTTCATCCCTGGCAAGGTCTGACTATAAAGCTGTCTCCTTCAAAATCAAAATCAACTCCATAATCCCATTAAAACCATTAAAAGTTAGGAACTATTTCAATGCAAATTATCTGTTATAAAGTGATGGTTTGTCAAAATGCCCCTCCAAACCCCAAGAACACACGGCCTATGCTGAATTGCTCTCATATACTCTGTACAGCCATGTCAATGGCTGCATAGAGGCTGCTGTATCTACCAGAATTAAGCCCAGAACTAGCCCTAGAAGCAAACCACCATCATGGCATCCCAAATTAAACAGGATTTACAAAAAAAAGGAAAAATAAATATGGCAAAAATCAGGAAGAATAATTCTCATAAAGATAAAAATTCTCTAATCAAAGTAAATAGGGAACTAAGAGGGGGTAATTATGTCAAGCAATGCTAATTATGAGGTTAAGATATCCTCCCAGGTGAAAAATAACCATAAGACCTTCGACAGCTATGGCAGAAACCTTAAGGGCATCACCCAGCAATGTGCTGAACTGTTCGTTAATGGTGCCACATTCACCAAGCATGTTGATATAGCAAACATGTCACTGGACAAATTTAGTTCCAGCTTTACCCCCCTTCCATATCCAAGCATTCCTCCAGTAATACCCTCAAACATAACCCCTCCAACTATAAATAGAGAACATGTAGTGGGTACACTCTCTAAAGCCATAAGCACGGCCTTAATGGGACCTGATAACATCCCAGGATGCCTCCTGGAAAGTGTAAAACATTACTTATCAGGATCCCTGGGGACATTATTTAACTATAGTTTTAAAACAGGCTTTTGTGCCACATGAATGGAGGACTGTGACACTCATCTTCCTTCATAAGAGAGAAACTTCAACAGATCCTGAAAACTACAGAGCCATTAGTCTGACTAGTCTTTTTTCTAAAGCCATGGAAACAATTATCATAGAAATTATCTAGAAGGACATAGGAGAACTCCAGACACTGGCTCCATCTCACTTTGGCTTTGTCAAAGGAAGGTCTTGCTTATTGAATCTGTTGGACTTCTTTGAAAAGGTTTCTAAAGCAATTAATGAGGGGGAACTGGTGTATACTGCCTACCTACATTTGGCTAAGGCATTTGATACAATACTCCACTCAGGAATTGTCAACAAACTTACAGAACTAGGTATAAACTCATTTATAACATGCTGGATAACTAGCAGATTCACTGATAGGACCCAGAAGATTGGAATTGATAAGGCCACCTCCACAAAGAGGCCTGTCACCAGTGGTATCTCCCAGGGCTCTGTGCTTGGTTCTTTTGCGTCTACTTCTTGGATGTCAAAGACAATGTCAAAGGTCTCGGGCTAACCAAGTTTGCAGATGATTGCAAACTGGGAGCACACACTGAATCTCTCGAAGACCTGAACACCCTTCAGGAAGGTCTAATACTGATGAAAGCTTGGTGCCAAATCCATGGCTTAAAACTCAATACCAAGAAAAGCATTACAGTAACTTCCGGGAAGTCTGCCACCCCAGATAACTATGTCATTGATAAAACAACTTTAAATGTTGATTCACTAGACAGGGATCTGAGAACTCTGATAGATTGCAACACAGCCTTCAACCAACATGTGTCCATGATAGTAAGAAAATCCTCCTAAGTTACTCAACTTATAAGCAAGGGCATGGCATCTAGGTCCAGAGAGGTCATTATACCACTATACTCAGCTCTTATCTGGCCCATCATAGAGTATGCACCTGACTAGACACATGCAGCAACTGGAATGTCCATGAAGGTTTCTTACAAAAAAATGCAGGGAGTAAACACAGTGTCCTGCACTGAGCACCTTAAAGCCCTGTCTCTTTACTTGGTATCATACGGACTTCTGAGAGGTGATCTTTGCCTGGCATACAGGGCATCTCTGGATCTTGTTTTGATGAATCTTTTGCACATCCACTAAACAAACAGCATCAAAAGTACTAGATTAAAAGACCTACATTTTGCTCACCACATAAATAGGACATGCTGGAGATGCAGATATGTTCCTTAGAGAATTCACATTTTCTGGAACAGGCTCCCCATCCATGTGAAGCAGAGTTCCTCTCTAACCCAACTTAAGTGCAACTTGTGAATAGGTAATCAGAACTTCACCCCTGGTCTGGCTCCTATGTCTCTGATAGACAGAAGCAATCGGTAAATTGCCTCATATAAATCAAATATTAGTGAAATTTGTGGGTCATGTTTAGGTTGCACAGCTAGGCTTTTAAGAGCTCTAGTGGTCGTTAGCTTAGGATATACCTATGAACCTATAAACCTATGAATGACAACAACCAGTTTTATATTCAACTGCAAACTTTAAGTATATGTAAGGAGTGTTGGCCTTATGGTCTGAAAAGTACATGCCAGATAGGAGAGGGCCCAATACTGAGCTCTGTGGTACACCACTGATAACGCTTTACTTTCATAATTGGCACTTGCAACTCTTACCACATTGGTTCTGTCAGAAAACTGTTAGCTATTCTAAACACAGCATACAGGATATAACCTATGAACCTATCCAATATACTGTATGTACTACAAACCCTTATATTTACACAAGTGAAATTCCTCAATGTCAATTATAAAGCAGTAAAATATATATTGTAAATGTAAACGAGTACTGTGCAAGACTCACCCAAGCAGTTTTTGAATTCCAAGCATAAACTATGCTGCAAATGTCTGTTCAGACCTATATTCCAACAAAAGCAGTTTCCTTTCCAAAAAATCAAGGTTGCTTTAAAACACAAGCATGAACTATGCTACAAATGTCTATTCAGACCAATATTCCAACGGCATCAATTTCTTTCTCAAGAAAGCAAAGTTGTAGAAATATATATAAAAGACTGCTTTTTATTAATAACAAGGAGGTGAGCGCTTTCGCTTTACAGCTTCTTCTATACTTACAGAAGGATGGCGTAGCTATGGGCACTCCTTGTGCCAATAGCTACGCCAACCTAGTGATGGCTTCATGGGAAGATGAAAAACTCTTTAAACTTGAAACATTTAAGAAATTTGTTTGTTTTTATAGGAGGTTTGTGGACGATTTGTTTTTTCTGTGGGTTGGTACAGTAGAAGACCTGCGTTTATTTTATGATGAAATAAATTCTCTAACCCCTTTCTTAAAATTTACCATGACTACCTCTAAGGACAGTATAGCCTTTTTGGATGTAACTATACAACGCATGCATGATGGAGCTTTCAACACAGGCATACATAGGAAAGACTGTTACAAAAATACATTACTGCATAGAAATAGTATGCACCCCCAACATACCTTTAGAAACATTATTACAGGACAGGCTACAAGAGCATCTAGATTGAATCCTAGGCAGAATAATTTTGAAAAGGAACTTGAGGTTTTAAGTAATAGATTAACTACACGTAGCTATAATCATAAAGAAGTAGAAGCTTGCTTTACTAATGTTGTGCAGAAGAGAGAAAATGGAGCATGTCCCTACTTCTCTGATAAGGGCAAAGATTACTATAGAAACCCAGATAGAACAGAGGACACAGCTGATAGTGGACAACAGAAAATAACTTTATTCTACACCCAAGATGTAGGTTTGGTTAAGGATGTACTAAATAAACATTGGGATATTCTTACCACAAACCCTGATATAAAGGAGCTAGTGGGAGAACACCCACAATATATATTTAGAAACAAAAAGAATTTACATCGGCTATTATGTTTTCCAGACAGTACCACACCAAACACATCAAGTTTTAGAGGCACTGCAGTTTGTGGAAAATGTAATTTTTGTAAATATATAGACAGTAGTAACATGTTTGTACATCCTGCAACCTCAAGACTCTATACATTCAAGGTTACTGGTTCATGTTATACAGAACATTTAGTTTATTTAGCTCTCTGCCTGGAATGTAGTGGTTTTTATGTAGGAAAAACAGACAGGCAGTTGAGGAACAGAATTAGGGAGCATGTGTACCAAATTAAAATAAAATCAGAAGTGAATGCCTTGTCCAAGCATGTCCTAAAGGAAGGGGCTAAACATAGTTTTAAGTTTATGATTTTAGAAACTAATCTACCTAGTAGGAGAGGGGGGATATAAGGAATCGAACTGAACAGTTAGACGCAGACTGGATAATTAGATTGCAAGCACACATCCCCCCAGGATTGAATGACAAGATTCCTTTAAAGCCTAAGTTAAAAAGTAGAAAATTTAAATGCTAGATGTAAGACTACATTTTACATGAGATATATTGTATTCCCCATGTATGTTTGTGCAAATTTTATACTAATTTTATATATCAGTTCTGTTATATGATTTTGTATGAGTGTAAACATTTATTGAAGTCACAGAACTCACTGCAGTCTATGTGAATGGCTTCATTTTTACAAACTGATTTTTTACTAGCAGAATTAATTGTTTAATTGTTTGATTAATTATTTATGAGTGTGCATATAAAAGTGAAGTCTTTCTCAGTTTTATCATGGTCTGAAGAAGCTGTGCTTCTAAAGCGCTCACCTCCTTGTTATTAATAAAAAGCAGTCTTTTATATATCTTTCTACAACTTTGTTTTCTTGAAAAAGAAATTGATGCTGTTGGAATATTGGTCTGAATAGACATTTGTAGCATAGTTCATGCTTGTGTTTTAAAACAACCTTGCTTTTTTGGAAAGGAAACTGCTTTTGTTGGAATATTGGCCTGAACAGACATTTGCAGCATAGTTTATGCTTGGAACTTAAAAACTGCCTGGGTGAGTCTTGCACAGTACTCATTTACATTTACAATTTATGACATTTTTATTGGAACTGTGCAGGCACCTTTGCTTTATCGTGGTGTTTTTCGTTATTATTTACACAGTAAAATATATATATTTAATACCTAAAAATGAATAACAATTTCTGAAGTAGATTTCTTGTTTTAACTGTATTACTCCTGAACTTTAGGAGGAACATATTTTAACTTAAAATCCTCTACTTAAAGGTGTTAGTAAAAACCAAAGAAATGTGATATTTCCTTAATGTGTTTTCTTGTAATGCCTGGTATTAGACATAAGAACACTTGCTTACCAAATTGTTCTTGCACAGTCACAAACTATTTCAATTGTAACTCCTTGTACTTTAACATCACTACCGCTGTCAAATAATTTAGTGCTGTACTTAAGAATGCAGCATATGCACTGCAGGAATTAATGAAGCAGTAATAGGAAAGGACCTCTCCTAAGGCGTTGCATGCAGATCCCCCAATGTTAGAGAGCTTCTTAATACAACTAAAAAATGTCTCCTGTAGTCTCTACATATTCTGTTTTCAACAGATAAAATATAAAGAATGCTCTTCTTAATGTAGAATGTCATTCTTTTACTTAGTTCTTGCAGATGGCATAAAGTGACATTACAGCAGATGTAATATATTATTTTATGCAGCAGGGGATACTTAAGAAATGGATGGTGGTGACATATAAGGAAGTTAGCCAAACAGTTTTGCAGATGTTTTAATGCTGAAAGCCTTTTAATAACTATGTCAGGTAACCAGTAGATTTGTTTTTCACAAAAAATAAAATGCAAAGCACTTGTACCCGACTGACAGGCTACATACCTTTAGTGCTGTCTGCACAGGTGTCACAGTGCCTATACTTTATTAAAATACTATTCACAAAAGGTAACCTTGATTTGCAGCAGGGAGCTAAGGAGGAATGAAAAACCTAAGGAATTAAAAGGCTTATGTCATATAGTAATGCAGGCTTCTGCTGATGTTAGAAAAGGGCATTCAGTAAAAAATGTGTCCCCTGTTATTAGCACAGTGTTCTTAAGATGTAAAGAGTAAGTATTGCCACTTGCAGCAGAAAGCATCCAGCTGTTATTTGCTTTTCCCCATATTTGGCATTTAATATAAATTAATCCTGTACTGTATGTAGGAATGAAGATAAGTACAATAGAAAAATGGATGCTGTTCATTAACAGCTAAAGATATCTGCCTGTTAGATAAGTTATCGTCTGTTAAAAGTGAACTCTAATAAAAAAGTATTCCGCATTGTTTTGCAGTAGTAAGTCTCCCATGGTCACCTGTAATAAACTTATTCTGCAACATAACTGAAAGTAATTTACAATACACCTTTGCCTACTGTTCTGCAGCATTGTTTTTTTTATCATTGAAATAATTTTTATACTAGACTTGTTTTTCTCACTTTCATGTCCTTGTTATATTATTATGAAAATTATATTAAAGCATCAGAGTGTAAGCTATTATGGTTATTTAAACTTCACTTCAGAAAAGGGAATGTTGTATGTAATAATATATACATTCACGGGTACATAAGTATGTACTAGGAAATCATTCTGTAGATCATTACACGCCTAGCCAAAAATCAAAAGTTCTCTCCATTCTCAAGGATGGTAAGAAAAGGTAGACTGGGAATAGAATTTGATATTGTCCATCCAGTTATCTAGGTTTACCCTGAAGATGGCAAGGGTGGTACTCTGTTTCACATGTAGTGGAAGATTGTTCCAGAGGTGAAAGATATGAATTTGTCATGTCAACATGTCTTATTTATCTGCTAACAAATACTTAGTTCCTTTAATTGTGTATTTGAAGTACCATTTGCTTTGTGAAAAAATAGGAGTTCAAAGAGGGCTGTATCTTTCATGGCTGTAAAGGCGAGACACAGATCTCCATGGAGGAGTATATAAGAGGCTGAGTACATTCTATGCTGATAACTAAAATCCTTGAGGCCTATGATCTTTTAAGCTATGAATCCCTGAGGTGTCTCAGGTTGAGTGATGCAGTTAGACAAATACATGTCAAACGGTGCATTGTATTCAATAATGAGTCTAATAATATACGTGTAAAGGGGAATTAAGACTTCTTTGGATCTAGTGAAGATGCCTTTGGAAACTAGATAAGCCAGATAGAAGGGTTTCTAAAATACTGTGGAGGCGTGATGGTCAAGATAAGGAATTATCAGCTAGAGTGCCTATGTCATTACAAAAGTGTTTGATGCACGGATGTGTCTATATGGGATATGTAACTATTCTGTTCACCAAAATGACCTATGATACATTTTTTCACACTAATTGTGAACATGGTCTAACCCATTGTGGGTGCAGTTGTGAGTAAATTGAAGACCAGTGAAAGATCAACAGAACTTCAACTCAACAAAACTTCAAAATGTTACTGCTCAATGCCAGGAGCCTAAAAAAAAAAAAAAACTACACTGCCTTCAAACCCTTGTCAAACTAGAGAATATAGATATCTGTGCAGTTATTGTGACTTGGATTAAAGTCCAGAGAGCATCCCAGCAGTTCAAGATTTCAGTACCTTACATGCTTATAGACCAATAGCTGAACAGACAAGGGCTAAAAGTTGAGGTGTTTCAATATACATCAATAGCAAGCATATCTTTAGGGTGGTCAAACAGGATAATGTGCTGGAATTCCTCCATGTGCAGGGCACCATAGACAAAATTCCATACCATATCCTAGCCAGCTATTGGTCACCTTCCATGTCCGAAACAGCTCATGATACATACTTGTACCTACTGGAGACACTTACTATCCAACCTAACACCCTACTAATGGAATTATTCTATTATTGCTCTATAGATAGGGAATCCTACATGGTCTCAAATCTACAGGCACAGTGATTCCTAGACTTGTAAATACAAACACCCTTGACCAAATAATGAATATGCCCACTAGCTCCAACATTCTGGACCTCATGCTCACATATATGGGAGAATGCTTCATACCCCCGCCAATGTTTCTTCATCCCTGGTAAGGTCTGACTATAAAGCTGTCTCCTTCAAAATCAAAATCAACTCCATAATCCCATTAAAACCATTAAAAGTTAGGAACTATTTCAATGCAAATTATCTGTTATAAAGTGATGGTTTGTCAACATTAATGCCCCTCCAAACCCCAAGAACACACAGCCTATGCTGAATTGCTCTCATATACTCTGTACAGCCATGTCAATGGCTGCATAGAGGCTGCTGTACCTACCAGAATTAAGCCCAGAACTAGCCCTAGAAGCAAACCACCCTCATGGCATTCCAAATTAAACAGGATTTACAAAAAAAAGGAAAAAATAAATATGGCAAAAATCAGGAAGTATAATTCTCATAAAGATAAAAATTTTCTAATCAAAGTAAATAGGCAACTAAAAGGGGGTAATTATGTCAAGCAATGCTAATTATGAGGTTAAGATATCCTCCCAGATGAAAAATAACCATAAGACCTTCGACAGCTATGGCAGAAACCTTAAGGGAATCACCCAGCAATGTGCTTAACTGGTCATTAATGGTGCCACATTCACCAAGCATGGTGATATAGCAAACCTGTTACTGGACAAATTTAGTTCCAGCTTTACCCCCCCTTCCATATCCAAGCATTCCTCCAGTAATACCCTCAAACATAACCCCTCCAACTGTAACTAGAGAACATGTAGTGGGTACTCTCTCTAAAGCCATAAGCACGGCCTCAATGGGACCTGATAACATCCCAGGATGCCTCCTGGAAAGTGTAAAATATGACTTATCAGGATCCCTGCGGACATTATTTAACTATAGTTTTAAAATAGGCTTTTGTGCCACATGAATGGAGGACTGTGACACTCATCTTCCTTCATAAGAGAGAAACTTCAACAGATCTTGGAAGCTACAGAGCCATTAGTCTGACTAGTCTTTTTTCTAAAGCCATGGAAACAATTATCATAGAAATTATCTAGAAGGACATAGGAGAACTCCAGACACTAGCTCCATCTCACTTTAGCTTTGTCAAAGGAATGCCTTGCTTACTGAATCTGATGGACTTCTTTGAAAAGGTTTCTAAGGCAATTGATGAGGGGAAACTGGTGTATACTGCCTACCTACATTTGGCTAAGGCATTTGATACAATACTCCACTCAGGAATTGTCAACAAACTTACAGAACTAGGTATAAACTCATTTATAACATGCTAGATAACTAGCAGATTCACTGATAGGACCCAGAAGATTGGAATTGATAAAGCCACCTCCACAAAGAGGCCTGTCACCAGTGGTATCTCCCGGGGCTCTGTGCTTGGTTCTTTTGTGTCTACTTCTTGGATGTCAAAGTCAACGTCAAAGGTCTCTGGCTAACCAAGTTTGCAGATGATTGCAAACTAGGAGCACACACTGAATCTCCCGAAGACCTGAACACCCTTCAGTAAGGTCTAATACTGATGAAAGCTTGGTGCCAAATCCATGGCTTAAAACTCAATACCAAGAAAAGCATTACAGTAACTTCCGGGAAGTCTGCCACCCCAGATAACTATGTCATTGATAAAACAACTTTAAATGTTGATTCACCTGACAGGGATCTGAGAACTCTGATAGATTGCAACACAGCCTTCAACCAACATGTGTCCATGATAGTAAGAAAATCCTCCTAAGTTACTCAACTTATAAGCAAGGGCATGGCATCTAGGTCCAGAGAGGTCATCATACCACTATACTCAGCTCTTATCTGGCCCATCATAGAGTATGCACCTGACTAGACACATGCAGCAACTGGAATGTCCATGAAGGTTTCTTACAAAAAAATGCAGGGAGTAAACACAGTGTCCTGCACTGAGCACCTTAAAGCTCTGTCTCTTTACTTGGTATCATACGGACTTCTGAGAGGTGATTTTTGCCTGGCATACAGGGCATCTCTGGATCTTGTTTTGATGAATCTTTTGCACATCCACTAAACAAACAGCATCAAAAGTACTAGATTAAAAGACCTACATTTTGCTCACAACATAAACAGGACATGCTGAAGATGCAGATATGTTCCTTAGAGAATTCACATTTTCTGGAACAGGCTCCCCATCCATGTGAAGCAGAGTTCCTCTCTAACCCAACTTAAGTGCAACTTGTGAATAGGTAATCAGAAATTCACCCCTGGTCTGGCTCCTATGTCTCTGATAGACAGAAGCAATCGGTAAATTGCCTCATATAAATCAAATATTAGTCAAATTTGTGGGTCATGTTTAGGTTGCACGGCTAGGCTTTTAAGAGCCCTAGTGGTCGTTAGCTTAGGATATACCTATGAACCTATAAACCTATGAATGACAACAACCAGTTTTATATTCAACTGCAAACTTTAAGTGTATGTAAGGAGTGTTGACCTTATGGTCTGAAAAGCACATGCCAGATAGGAGAGGGCCCAATACTGAGCTCTGTGGTACACCACTGATAACGCTTTACTTTCATAATTGGCACTTGCAACTCTTACCACATGGGTTCTGTCAGAAAACTGTTAGCTATTCTAAACACAGCATACAGATTTATATTCAGTTTTACAAATCTATCACCAATGTCTGCATGGGGAATAGTGTCAAAAGCCTTGGGCATGTCCAGATATACTGTATGTACTACATAACCCTGTCACAATTTATTTGGTTACTTAATGATATTAAAGAGGCAGGAACTTTATTTGACAAAACTAAAATGATGATGGTCCACTGTTAGCAGATTTCCAATGTCCAGCTAAAAGAGATCTGAGCTAATACATTTCATTGCTTTATGTAAGAGGTAACTGAGAGTAATATGTTTATAGATACCAGCATCTGTTGTAGGGGCACCCTTGTGTAACAGCACTATAATATCTGTTTTCTAGGCTTCAGTAATTTAATCAGTAGAGTTGCTTAGGATAAGGAGGTTGAGAAGGGATTCAAATGGGTCCATATCTGGCACTGATTATCAGAAAACATGCTATATTATCAGGGTCCATGGATGAGATGTTATTAGCTTTTGGGAGGGCTGATACAGAATGTGTTTCCATACTAATCTAAGGGGGTGGCTGTGAATGTAAAATCTGTGGAATACCTATAACTGTAAGTGGCGTAACATTTGCAGTTAAAAAAATAAATCATCAAAAATTAGGTACGTTATACATAGTAAAAGCAAGAGGTTCTCTGGTTCGATCCTCGGCTGGGGTACCTTTTGTGCGGAGTCTGCATGTCTTCCCTGTGGTTGTGTGGGTTTCCTGCGGGTGTTCTGATTTCCTCCCACATCCCAAAGACATGCTGTAGGTGGATTGAATACTCTAAATTGGCCCTAGGCATGAGTGTGTGTGTGTGTGTGTGTGTGTGTGTGTGTGTGTGTGTGTGTGTGTGTGTGTGTGTGTGTGTGTGTGTGTGTGCCTTCTGTGGAAGGTTGGGTGCCGGGCTGGCAACTCGACACTGTAAAACTCCACTGCCAATCATGAGCGGACAGGTGATCCGCTGTGGAGTCCCCTAACCAGGAAAAAGCCGAAAGAGGAAGAAAAAGAAGAAGAAGAAGATACATAGTAAAAGCCTACCTCACTGACATAGACAAAAGATAAATAAAAGCTGCTTTCTTACTGCCATCTCTCCTGAATGCTGCCCCAATTGTTACTAAACTTCAAGTCTAGCAACTCTTCAAAGTTGAACAATGTGATAACAAAATAGCCAAATTTGCAGTAAACTATAAAAATAAAACACACCACTGCCTAGCCCTCAGGGAGTTAAACTGGTTAGAACTACAACATCACCTCACTGTAAGCCAGACAATTGTCCATCTCTTAACAACTTAATATAAAACTACTCCCTCAACAGAATGTTAGACTCTATAGAAAAATCATTAATCACCATAACCAAATCATCTAATACTGTAGGTCACTCTCTATATTCAATAGTGTAGCTAAACTATGGAACCACATCCCACTATCTCATTTATTTATTTATTTATTTTACATTTGTTAACCAGGCTGGTCCAACTGGATATATTTCCATTTTCAGCAGAGGCCCGGGGAGAAAAGCTCCATAGTAACATTCAAAAGTTTATAATGCACAAATATAAGACAAAAATTATGATAAAAATAATGAGCGAGCAGTAGTTACAAATGCATACTATATGAGCAACACAACATACAAAAAGAATTACATACACAAATATAAAGAAAAATTAAGTTAAAATAATCAGAGAGCCTTAGCTAAAGAGAATTATGCTAATTGTGAAACACAAAACATAAAAGGAATAAGACACTCTTACATTAAGATATGTGAGGTTGTTTACAATATGTTCACAGTTTAATTCATCTCCTATCTGTAACAATAATTTAAGACAGTTACTACTACCCAAGGGGTAAGCAGTATTAATTGGTGAGGGGAGGCAGTTTAGAGAATAAGGCAATAGAGAAAGCAGGCAATTAGTCAGGGTAACAGCATGGGCATAACCAGTGTGTTTTAAGATGTTGCTTGAGCCTTTGTTTAAAGAGCAGGAAGGAGGGAAGTACAGTTAGATCTGATGGCAACAGGTTCCAATATTTTTCAGCTGTATTAGAAAACAAGGAGTCACCTGCCAAGTTATTAGACTTGCTAATGCTAGCCAGTAGTTTAGTGGAAGAGCGTAAGGAATTGAGGTTTGTATAGGGGATAATAAGGTTAGAGAGTATCGGTGTGTTGTTACGTTGGTAGAATATCCTATGAACAATGGTAATTTGGGAAAGCATCAGAATGTTTTTAAGTTCAAGCCAGTCTAGCTGCTGTAGGTTCAGAGAGTGATGAGTTCTAAATGGGTTTCCAGTGGCAAGCCTGGCAATATTGTTATAGGAGTTGGCTAGTTTAGTGAGATTATTTTTCTTTAGGTTAGTATAAATGGGGGAAGCATAAAGAAGAGTAGAGATTAGATGGGAGTGGGCAATTGTAGTTCTGGCTGTTGGTGTTAAGAAGGGTTTTATTCTATACAGGGAGCCCAATTTTCTATTTACAGTTTTTATAATGTTATTTATATGATTATCAAATGTATGGTTATTGTTAATTAAGACTCCTAATAGCTTGGTGGTAGAGTTAGGGGTTATAAGGGTGCCATTATTTGATTTGATAGAGAAATTGATAGGGGGGACTTACTGTTAGGTGTGAAGAGTAAGAGCTTGTTTTTTTTGGCATTCAAAAGGAGGCAACGTTTTAAGAACCATGCCTCGACTGAGTTAAATACTGTCTGGGTAAGGGATTGTAGTTCAGATGTGGAGTTGGCAGAACATATGAGCATGTAAATGAAATCCATTCAGAAAACAAACTTATTTAAACTAAGTACAACTTTCCCTATCAATTCAATGGATCTGCTCCCCAGGATAAATGCCACTGTTATCTTCAGCCTGACATATCATCAAACCATTAATTCATCATTCAGAATCCTATACCCAACAACCAGTCTCCACCAATACCTGCATGATTTTACTAGCATCTCCCAGCTAAATACTTTATTTTGTGACAGTACTCACCCGCCCACTTTTATACTTCTGATATAAACCTTATGCTAGCCATATTTATAATTATGTCTGAACCTGTTTTGCATCCAACCTTTTAACTACAATATTAACATTTTCTGCTGAAACTAGTTCTTAACTTCACATTCATTTATTTGAATTTTTAAGCACTAATCACATGATCTATTATCTTTTTGACAAACCCACTTATACACGTCTTAAAAGTCTCAAAGTTCAACATCTACCAATGCATAAGTATCTTTTATATCGTAACAGTTGTCTCTACTTTCATATGAATGTAATGCAATTAGCAAATATATGTGTAATTGTTAATCTATATTATTTAATGTCCATGCATATATATATAACTAAATGTGTGTTTAAAAATTACTGTAATATGTTGGAGGCTAGCTTTTCTCTCTGGACTTCTCTGAAAAGGGAGTTTTGACTAAACTCAATCAGACAAACCTGGTAAACAAAACAAAAATAAAATAACATAAAATAAAATAAATACAAATAAATAAAATAAAAGTATTTGTAGCACATGTGGAAAATGGAGATGATAATGGTGATAACGCTTAATACACAGACACACAGACACACACACACACACACACACACACACAAGTTTGTGTGTGTGTGTGTGTGTGTGTGTGTGTGTGTTATTAAAGTGATATATAAAAAATAAATAGGTGGACTATATGTTATGGAAATGGACACTGATGACTCACATTTTTTGAACAAGTGGAACTGTGTTCACCTTGTTATGCATTCATCTCCTTTGACTGATATTAGTGCCCTGCAATAAATGGTTTACGTTTAACTTGTGCTAAATGATGTTCACCTTACACTACTATGACTGTACAAACATATACATGATTTGCTTCAGCAACACTGCTAGTAATGCATGGGTGGTTTTCCACAGCATCTTGTGTCCTACTTTGTGTGCTTCTGTGTGTGTATGTATGTGCGAGTATATGCCCACAGCAGTGTCAGCTTTGGTAGCCATGCTGCAGTGGCAGTTTCACAATGTCTCTCCATGTGGTAGCATACTGTGAATATGGTGTTGTGTTGTTCAGTCAAACTTCTGTAGCCACGCTGCAGTGGCAGTTTCATGACGTCTCTCCATGTGGTGGCACACTGTGAATATAGTGTTTTCAGTCAAATTGCTGTAGGCATGCTACAGTGGCAGTTTTTGATGTCTCTCCATAGGGTGGCACACTGTGAATATAGTGTTCTGTTCAAATTGCTGTAGCCACGCTGCAGTGGCAGTTCTATTATGTATCTCCAGGTGGTGGCATACTGTGAATATGGTGTTCTGTTGTTCAGTTAAACTACTGTACTCCATGAAATTTTAATTTTTTAAAAAATAGGCTATTGCTACTATTCAAGCAGAATTGACATTTGCATATCTGTGCCCCAGTGTTGGCTCAGTTTGGTTTACAATTATATTTAACCACTTTGGCTAAGATATACATTTTTTCTTAAATAAGTGTGACCACTTTACTGCCTTTTGTGCTGAAAACTTTCAATTTTTTTGCAGAAATCTGAAGAAACTCATTTTTGTCATGTACCTTAATATGTGAGATAACTCAATAAAGTCAGGTACCTATGTGGGTGCTACACTAAAGGCTGTTCCTATGATGTGCAGTTACAGTAAGCCATCCCTCTTAAAAAAAAAAATTGTCAGAGCAAAGGATCAACTATGTACCTTCAGGAACAAGTGGGTTACGGAATCATAGCAGTATGACACAGCATGGATGTCTGTATGTTGACTGCTGTCTGTCACACATGCTGTGTTATTACTAAAAGGCATTTTGTAATCATGTAAAATACGTACAAATCAATAATGTTGTACAGCATCGTGTCTGCTGAATTCACAGTACAATGTAAATACAGGATACACATTTAAAATGCATATAGAGTGGCAGAAACTTAACATCATAATAAATTACAGTAATAGGCTGACAAAAAATTGAAAATTGTATAACATCTTCATTTCTTTTGTTTTTATCTTGATATTATCACTATGCAAAAGTACATCATACTATACTCAGATCACAGCAGAACATTTCTCAACACATAAAACAGTGCAAAAGAGTTTGATCATTGCTTTAATTACTGTTATCATCTATTTGTACCCAAATGTTACATTACTTTGTAATTTTTCTCCCCCCAATGGCACTCTATCTGTATGTTGATCAGGATTACATCAAAAACGTAAAAGGAAGCAAGATAGCTTTGATGAACCAAACAGCTTAGAAAACATCATGACCCAGTTGCCAAGATACAGAATCATTTAAGAGACCTTCTTGCTAATAATTTCCCTTTCCCTATAAAAGGTAGCGTCAGTCTACGTGCATCATATCAAATAAATGTCTGCATTAACTCTATCAGTCCAGTAGTAATAAAAAATAAAGTTTATCATTATACTTTAGAAATGGTAAGATGAATTCTGAAACTGTTCAAACCCTAAGTAACAGCAGTAATTTCATAGTGTGACATGTACTGTAAGGATAAAGTATATTTTCTGCATAGCAGATACGATATAAATAAATTCCTTCTACCATTCTGGTTTCATTAGAACATACTGATATACCCCTCAGCCTCTCAGTGCAAAAAATCTGGAACAAATCTAAAATAAAGGAAGTTGGGGAAAGACCCAAAAATAGGGACAGATTTTAAATATTACTCTTAGAAAGTAGCTAGCATAACCGGACTTATCCAAACATACGTTTTCTGAAATACATGAAGTCTGAAACTGAAATGCATGTCATTATTTAGTTACTTCAGTCCTCAGTGATTTGCCAGAAATCCACAAGTTTTATAAGGAGTAGACCAAACATATGAGGCAAAACCTGGGCATTCTGCAAAAATCTGGACAGTTGAGAGCTATGGCTGATATATGCACTTCACAGACATAAACTGGATTATGTCCTCAGTACTGAACTTAACATTTTACAAAGTTCACTGCATATAATGGATATGTATATATATATATATATATATATATATATACATCTCTGTGCGGGTGTGTTTATACATATATACATATATATATATATATATATATATATATATATATATATATATATATATATGTGTGTGTGTGTGTGTGTGTGTGGGTGTGGGGGTGTGTGTGTGTGTATGGCAGCCATGGTGGTGCAGTGTTTAGCATTGCCACGTCTCAGCAAGAGGTTCTCCAGTTCAGTCCTTGGCTGGGGTGCCTTCTGTGCAGAGGCTGCATGTCTTCCCTGTGGTTGCGTGGGTTTCCTCCGGGTGCTTCGGTTTCCTCCTACATCAGAAAGACATGTTGTAGGTGGATTGGGCACTCCAAATTGGCCCTAGGTGTGCGTACATATATGTGCCTTCTGTGGAAGGTTGGGCGTCAGGCTGGCAACTCAACACCATACAACTTCACTGCCAATCATGAGCGGACAGGTGATCCGCTGTGGCGACCCCTAACCGGGAAAAGCCGAAAAAGAAGAATATGTGTCTGTGAGTGTGTGTCTGTGTGTGTGTGTCTGTGTGTGTGTGTCTGTGTGTGTGTGTGTGTGTGTGTGTGTGTGTGTGTGTGGTGGTTTATGTCAAATGATCGAGTTTTTGGAAACTCGAACTTCATATAGTTGACACCATATGTTCAACTTTCTCAAAACTCAGATGAAACAAAACAACCAAAATCTACATCTTTGCATGAGGCAAGCCTGCAACCCCCTAAACACCACCTGCAAATTATATATACCAACTCTGAGATCACATTAAAGTGGGAAAAAGGGTAAGATCTCCAAACAATGCTTGAAGTTCAAGAAAAAGCAGCAGATATCTCTTTTGGCCTATCTGTAACTGTTAAGATATGCAGAAACACTACATAACCAGAATGTCATCAAGAGATGATTTTCAATAAAATACCAGGGATCTCATATGCAGGGCAAAGTACTAAATAATTAGTAATAGTGTAAAGGTAATTACTATGTTATATGGCCAAACTAGTACCCCAAGTAATCTGGTTATACAGCAAAAAGGCACCATGAGTGTCAAATCTTCTTAAAAGTATTTCAGCATGCTACACCAAATTATTTGAATCAGACTATCCCCCAGATTCACTATCCTTTCATGCAGGACTAGCTTGGTCCTGCATGGAAGTGGCTGTTTAGGAGCAGGACGGCAGCGTGCCATTCATATTAATGAAGGCGCACTGCCTGAGTTCCTAATCTTACATGGAGCATGTAAGTGTGCAGGGGACATGTCTGAGAGCAGATCTCTCAGAATATACATGCACCTGCAATGAAGAACAGCAGAGTAGTAATAAAATAATGAGCGAGACTGCTCACAGGTTTTCGCATATCCCCAGCAGCATCCCCCCACGTGTACAAGAGCAATAGTTACACCATAAATATAAAGAATTTTTTTTATGAAACAGATTAAATTTAACCGAAGGTGCACGGGTTTGCCCATCACTTAGCTACTGTTAATGCAGCTTAAATGGCACAAGAGAATAACAAACAAGACATATGCAAATGAAACAGTACAGCAATAGTGCAGTGGGCAGAGCATTCACCTTATGAAAAGCCATTCCCAGTTTGAGTCCCACTCCAATATATTCCATTTTCCATGTCAAGTCACTTTATGACCAATATTTTTTGTTGCATAACCTACTAAATAACATATATTTGTGAACTGAAGTACTGCATTAAATACAGACGTGAGGTGTCAGTGTCATAATGTTGCAAAGTCCACAGATAATCACAAGTGCCCCATACAGTATATGTACACAGGAATCAGGAATACAAATGGAAGGTAAAATGTGTAATGAATGAGAACTCCATACAGTTTCCAAATCCACCACCTTCCCAAGAACCATTAGACGTTACTGTCTAAATTAGTGCAGTGGTAAGCGGGAGAAAGCACTAGTAAGTAAGTGTAAGTAATATTAAGCAGTAGTAATCATGAGTAAGCATATTTAAGCAGTAGTAAGCAAGTTTAAGCCCATTTGCGTGGGGGTAAGCAATGCACACACAGGTTAAGCAATATTGAAGCTAACTCTCTGTAAGTATATTTAACCAGAGGTTAGCATTGCTTACCTTCATGCAAACCCACACAAACCCGCTTATAATTGCTTAAAAGTGCCTTAATCACTCTGTATGCAACAGCCTCTGTTCTGGCCAGAAACAAAACAAACAGCCTTTGCAGGTCCTGAACCCTGTACACTATAGTCACAGTAGTTAAACAATAAGCCATCACAGCAGTACATACAATTGTGGTATCACCAAACAGATCTTCTATATAGGAAATTCAAACTGAACATGGGAAAGCAATCTATATACAGTCTTATGTTGTATAACCTACTCCATAACATAAATATGTGATCTGGAGTACTGCATTAAGCCCAGATGTGAGGTGTCATTTTAATAAAGAGTTGAGATCCTCTAATAAACACAAGGACCCCATACAGTGTAAGTACACATGAATCAAGGATACCAAACACATATATAACATGTAATGAATATTAAATCAATGCCAAAAAGCAAATAGTATGCAAATTAAAAATTAAGCAATGCTAAACATTGCACAGCCCAGCTAACTAGGTATAAGCAATATATAGGCCAGCTAACTCAATTTGCCCATTGGTATATATCTTTAAGGACTGCCAACCTTAGGTAAGCAGGTTTGCCCATAGCTTAGCCTTTTCAAAACCATCCAATCATGGCGAAGTGTTGTAAATCAGCCCTATTTAAACCCAACAGGCAAGAATAATCTCATAACTGGTTGTAGCTTCCCCTTGTAGGCACTATTTCTGGAATGGGATAGGGTATGCACTTTCAGGCACAGCACTGGGGAATCCAGGAGTCCAGAGTCATGGCAGGACTCCTTGTGAAAGACCATGACAAGAGACTGCTGCAGGGCCAGTACCAAGGTTCCCAATGCAAGGTACAAGCCTGGGACCGTCTCGCCCGTGACGTCACCAGTGCCACTGGCATGCCTCGAACTGATGAGCAGGTCAAGCAACAACTATGCCGACCTGAAGCGGCGAAAGTAGATCTCTTGGATCAGTGGAGCCAAGAGGCTAGGAGGACAGGGGAGGTCCCAGCTGTGTGCAAGTATCACTCCACTACCTGTTTAATAATTGCCAGCTCATGTATATTATGGATAGGTATGGCTAAATATTCTTCTTCTGTCCTTCACATTGGCAAGTGAGTGGGCTGTGAACCAGGAGGACCATGGATGTCACTTGGAGCTGTTGCAACGTGAGGCAGGTTAGTAATACTTGTGCATGTACTGCCATAAGAAACAAATCTAAAAGTAGTAGTAAGTTAATTGCCTATATAAAACCTGTATTGTTTAAGGCATGTACTGCATGCACCAGAGAATATGGCAGGAAGAGTCTCATATAGGTTGTATGTAAATAAAAGCATAATAGCCTGACAATAAAGGTCTAACTGCTAGACTGCATGTGTTTACTCTGGTATCATATGGTAATGTAGATTTGCAATCACTTAATAGTACTGTTGTATTAAGCACTGTTACTCACACTGTGAAACATAAATAAAATGTGTAGGAATGTCTGTATATGACTGTTGTAATCCCAAGAGGTCATATAGTACAACTGAGAGAGACATAGACAGAAAACAGTGAAAAGACAGACAACAAAATCCAAATAGCACATGCAACTGAGATGTGAACTGTTGTATTTTTAGCACACACAGCCATGGTTCGAATCCTGGGAGTGGTAGTAGGCTGCATACAGAATCATATCCCGCAACTGTACAGATATGTCCACAATGTCCATTAAATCGGACCATATCTGTTGCCTGTCACCCTGTCC